>NC_050483.2:38180747-38483777 GCF_012460135.2 Molothrus ater | reverse complement strand
AATAATGGGTATAATTTATTTTCTGACTTTTCATTATCTTGACATTTTAACAATCTTTTTTTTATATACTCAGGCTTTAGTTTTATCTAGGGCTTCAACCCCACAGTTCCTTTTTAGACATGTACAATGTGTCTTTCAGAATATCCATTCAAGGAATAAGCCTTGCTTATTCCTGCTAAAAGAACACACCGGCCATTTAACAGACCAAGAAAAATTAAAAAGAGCAGGGCTTTATAACAAAGAAAAACACCAGATTAAGAGAGAAAATTTAGCACTGCATGTAAATGACAGGAAAAAAACGTATTAGAAGAAATCACAAGTCACAGTGAAGAATTAGAAGTAAAAACTAGAGTTCTGAAATTGGTGGTTCTGGAAAATTAGTAACAGACAGCTTAGATATAATTTTTTAATAGCTAAGAGAGACAACCAAGGAAATCTTCCTATTAAAGGGCAGTCACAACTTTATATTGAATGCCATAGCATTAACAATTTAATATAGAGATTAGTCTTATCTGGACATGAGGCTTTCAGTACTTTATAAGTAATTTTTTGGCCTTAAATGTAATTTATACATATTCACCAATCTAATAGTTTACTTTCTTTTCTTAATTCAATTAATTAACTTCAACTAACCATCCTCAATGTTTTACTACCTCAGATATACACAGGTTGACTTCAAGAAAGTATGTCTCAGTCAAGCTCTCACCACCATGTAAGGCTTACGCAGACTTCATAAGGAAGTGCTACAGTTTACACAGAAGATTTCATTTAAATCAAAAAGCTCAGAATTAGAGATGGTCAGACAGGAAATAAAAAAAAAAAAAGACAGAGACATACACAATACAGCATGAGAGAATATCTTAGAAGGATTGTAATGAGTAAATACAAAGAATGTCACGACTATATGGGCTGACAGCAGAAGTGTCACTTTCCATGCAGGGCAAGAAGTCCACAGCCACTCTGCACAAAGCCAGACTGGCCACACCACAGCTGTCAGTGCTGCAGCAGTGGGATTCCTTCACGTCTGCAGCAAAGGAAGGTGCTCACTGGGCCTTTGTGATTAGAGGAGGAATGTGATAACCACGGTGGTCTAGACTGCTACAAGTAAAAACAACCTGCCCCAAAATGAGTGGTCCTTGGTCTGAAGTGGCTGTGGTCAGGATGAGGCATGTTTAGGAGGCAAGTCCCTCGAATACTTGTGATAAACACATGTGGAGAAAATAACACGAAAGAACAGTGTAGTTAACTGAATAAAAGGTTAAAGAAAATAAACAGTATTTTTGCAGCTTAGCATTTATTTGTGAACTGCTGGTGCAACTCTATGCTTGACAGAAAAGCTATGAGGCTTTTGGTAGCTTGACAAGACAATCTACAAGCTTGAATGAAATGTTCAGCTTAAGGAATTAGAATAAATCTGATGACTGATGTGCTACTGAACGTGACAGACTGTCATCTGTTTTAAACAGGATCTCTGTAGGATGTACTGAAAGCAAAATTTTCCCATTACCTTAAACATACTAAGACTTTTCCCAATGAATTCTGGCTAATCTATTAAGACAAAAGATCTCCTCAAACTCTTGGCATTTCAGTAAAATAATGAAATAGCCATTTGGTTTACTTGCATAATTAATTCATGCTGACACTGTACTTCTGTGATTAATTCACAACCAGTCACAAATGTATACAATAAAAAAAATTATTCTAAATTCCCGAATTAACTATAAAAGTATAAAATATGCACAATAAAAAATTAAAGCAGCCTATCTAAACACTATTTGTAGACAGACTTTCACATGTAGAAATATCAAATTGTTTATCTGTTATCAAAGTGGATTTCATACAAAAATAGGTACAGCTTAAAAGCTTTTGAAAATCAAGAAAAAATTATCAAAAGACCTACAGTCAAATGGTATTACAACACATAGTTAGTGATATATTAAAAAAAACAAACAACCAACTTTAGTTTTAGTTTGGCCTAAAATCCTAAAAAATTTTAAACCATTAATTTAATGATATACAGAGACACACATATAAACAAAGTAAAAACACATAAAAATCCTTGGAATGCAATTTATGCTATTTTAAAAACCATATAAGCAAAAAAAAAACTTTGGCAAGATCTAGGCTGAAACAAGAATATCCTTCCTCTACATAAATAGTCCCTGTAGGAATTACTGAGGTGTTTTACCATCTCCTTATCCTAGAGATAATGACTCAAATCTGTCCGACAAACACAAAATATGGAAAAAAGGATTTTGTGCCATCCACCTGGAATCTGTACCTTAGATACAGGGAATGGGCAAAACTGCTCACTGGTGGATAAAGCACAGTAACATCAGTTTGAACTGATGTTTTGAACAGTGTATTTGCAAAGCTGAGCAGGGAAGCCAGCACAACTCCTCAGCTCCAAAGGGGAATACAATCCACCTGCAAAGGGAATAAGAATGAAACCACCCCCATTGTCATTCAACCTTCAGAAAAGGCTAAGTGTCAGACGTGTATATAATTTAAAATACATTAGCTATCAGGGTAATTTCCCTCTTGGTTAATTGGTTTTCAATTATAATTTCATATAACACATTTCTAAGAACGAATAGTTCATATTGTTTAGCTCATAAATGCAAGTATTAGACAGATTTACCTTGCTAGTTCTCTTTACTGCTATACCAGAGCATCACAAATACTGGTAATTGGCCCAGCAGAAAAATTGTTTCTGGGCATAAGCCAGATTGCAAGTATAATGCCACATGTATTTTACTGACAGAATAAAGATTTTGAAAGATGCTTTGCCATTACAGCTTATGAGCTTGTAAATAAACAAATGAATAAATAGCTAAACTCAGAATATTAAAGCTTTGCCCACTCCTCCTACCAAGATACAAATTTAGGTCAAAAAAAGGTCAAGGACCTCAGTCAAAACAGTTTTGCTTATAAGACTGCAGCTACATCTCCCTTTGTCCCCCATTTGCACACAGAAACCACTCAGACCTCAGAAGACCAAGAGATGTTTTCCAAACAGCTGTTTTACATCAATACAGAAGATCACAAGCCTCTGCACAAGCTAATGTTTTGTTCTGTGTTTGGCAGGAGCCCTTTACATGTCTCAGTTACCATAATCTCCTTCCCCACATAATGTAACCTGTTAACAAAAACCACTGTGACAGGGATAAAATGTCATGCTAGAGGCAACTACCAGTAGGTCTTTGAGGTCTATGACTCCATACAGTCAGCAGAAAAATGTATTATGCTTATATCAGAATTACAAATTAATCTGTTTCAGTTACCACCTGTGATCTTTTGGATTGATGGAGAACCAGAGCCTAGAAGCTCTGATTCCTCGCAAAGCTTTTCACAATTGCTAGCTCTACATTTCTATCATCTTCCCTGGGTCAAAACATCAGTCCTCACTAGAGCCTTTGCTATTCAACATGTGCTGTACTTCCCTGCTGAATGCTTCAGGCAGTATACAAAGTCTCTCAAAGGACTCAGGTGCTGATACATAAGGAATGCTGAACACACAGAGGTGGTCTCCACTTTCTTCAGAGCAACTGCCAAATTCAACTGATGCATCAAGCACAGAAAAACATTGGTTATCAGTCATCTTTTCACGATGCTCTCCATGCACTGGCAGGTGCAAGACTTGGTGTTTCTGTATTTCGTTTTTTAAAAACATTTAAAGGCCAAGTTTAATGAAGGCTTGTCTTATTTCCCTCACCTTTCAATGACCAGTATATCTACTCTGTTGATTTTACCACTCATTTTATGCATGATACGAGATTATTAAGCTCTTCTTTTGCTTCTAAGGGCAAACATTCATTGGAATGTAATTTTCCAAAACATTTTGTCTTTTCAGCTCTACCCTGTATTTCACTGAAAGCTTTACTGTCAAACTTCTTCTGAAAAAAACTCCCTCCTCTGCAAAGAAAAGATCCTTTTAACAAGAACATGAGCTGAACTTTGTAACCATGCCCTTGAGAGGCAGAGATAGCTTATTTTCATAAACACTCAAGTAAAATACTTATATTCTGCTACAGCTTCCTATTTGTGCTAATATCACTGCCTCTGGTACTAACTAAATAAAAAATCAAAGAATACAAAAACATGATGGCTCAAAACAAAAGGGCATGATCATTCTTGAACAAAATAATGGTGGCTTAAGACATCACTAATGCCAAATACATATGTTGCAACTTCATTCATATGTGAGAAGTCACTGCTGCATAGAAGTAAAATTTCTTCTACATTATTACTAGAATTTTAAAAATTGAGACTTGCTTAAGTAAATTGTGTCTATATAAATTTAGAAATTCCTCCCTTACAAATTTAAGCTGCATATCCATCTGTCTATCATCAATGCTGCTACAAATTTGCCTTTCATAACACATTTTAGAAAAGAGCATTTTTACTATTGAAAAGATATGTTTCTACTTGTACTGACTCTGATTTGGATGTCATTAACTTCCTTTGTAACTGCACACATGGTATTTTGGTGTTTTGGGGTTACGGCTAACACAGTGCTGATAACATACCAGTAATCTGAATATTGCCTACACTGCTTCCACAGCATCAAGGCTTTTGTTTCCCGCCAACTCTGTGCCTCCAGAGAGTAGCTTGGGCATGGGCAAGAAGTTGTGAGGGGGCAAAGCTGACCCAAACCAGCCAAAAAGATATTCCACACCATATAATGTCATGCTTAGCAATGAAACTGGGAAAAGCAAAGAAAGGGGGTATGCAGCTTTTCCTCCAAAGCAGCAGCAGCTCTCTGAGACTGGCTGGGCCATGGTGCGCTGCAGATGAGAGGCAGCGAGTGACTCCATTTGCATAAATTTTTGTTGGTTTTAGTTTTGGTTGGTTGGTTTGTTCTTTCTTCTTTTTCCTTTGCTTATTAAACTGTCACTGTCTTGGAACATGAATTTTCTTCCACTCTCCGTATTTTCCTCCTCAGCCTGCTGGGAAGAGCAGCAAGTGAGCAGCTGTGCTGGTGTTTAGCTGCTGGCTGGGGTCAAACCCACACATGACTATTTTTTCCTATCAAAGCAGAAGGATGTTTATAGCTGTGATTTGTGTCTGATTTTTTAAAAATGCACTGAATCAATAACAAATTGCAATACCGTCTAGAGCTTCCTCTCCAGACTGCAACAAATAATTGGGTTTGAATGACAGGAGTGCTGTAATACTTTGCTATCATGAACCTAGCGTAGTGTGGATTGGAAGGGATCTTGAAGATCACCTATTCCAAGCCCCTGCCATGGCCAGGGAAACTAGATCGGGTTGCTCAAAGCCCCATCCAACTATGTGCCATGTGAAAGAAAATCCATAACTTCATTTTTGCAAATCATAAGCAAAAGCAACTACTAACCATTAAAACAAATAAAGCAAACAAAATGATACAATTCCAGCAGAATTCTAACTGAACAATTTATTTTTGAAAAATCCTTTCACAATATCACTTCTTTGTCCATTCCCTAACATCTGAATTCCAGTTTAACACACATAATGAACAGCAGGTAGAAACACATTTCCAAAGATTATTTCAGATTGCAACTTAGCCCAGTATTCATATAGTCATCAGACAAATCTTCAGGCTTTAAGAATGACTTAATTTTTCTTTTGAGATTTAAGGTACAGTACAGGAGTGTTACTGTGCAGAAATATTAGTCAGAGAAAAAACAGCAGGGACCCACACCCTCCCCATTGTTTTGAAATGTAAACATTAAGACACTTGGAATTTCAAATAAAAAATGCAGGGCATATGTTATAGAAATGGTATACCTGTTACAATCACAGAATACTACCAATCTCTCAGATATTTCAGGTGTAGACTTATTGGAACAAACCCAGTAAAAACCCCCACAAGAACAATTTATGTTATTATTATCCCTCAAAAATTTTCCTCCTCTCTCCCTTTAAAATTAAGAACTACATTTCAAACTTTCAAATAAAATTAGCATCTTGCTGTTTAAGAACTGTTCTAACACTAGAGTAACTTGGCTATATACAAAACTGCATCAGGTAAATCGATTTCTAAATAAAGTTACAAAAAACTTGGACATTTTTTACAGTTCTACAAGTGGCTGAAAGAAATGTCAACAAACCCAGTTCATGGTATCGTGTAGCTGAGCCATGTAACACAGCTCTGGGCTGTGGGTGTGGACACACAGAGTGCAAAAGAGACAATACACAAGATTAGCTACTGCTGATTTTGAATTTCTGAACTGCTCTATTCAACAATTTTCTATACTCAAAAACATGTTTTTAAAAAATCAGCAGTTAGCATATACGAATAACAAAATTACAAAACTAAGTCACAAAACTTGTGTTTTAATCTGCTTTGTAAGTTTCTTAAGAGCTTCCCATAGGTCCTGTTTTTGATGGTTTCAACAAAGATATACCTAAGGGCATGCAGTTGGCTCAGAAGTTAACAGAAAAACGTGGCAAGCCACATGGGCTCTCATCCTTGCAGCACTCTGGAACAAATCAGGGCATTTCACCCGACCGCCTGCCCGTCATGAACGCCACAAAGCTGTCCCTAAGCATCTGAGCACACAGTCACTGCCTCGACTTGCACAGCTAACGGCAGACATTTAATTTTAAACCCATATCCATTTCTATGAATAAAACATATCACAGATACATGCGTCAGAAGGCGCTCCCGCCTGGCGCTAAGGTCAGAGGCTGCAGGTTCGCTCACCAGCCTGCTCAAAGCTGGCTGCTGGCACAGGGCTCCATCTACCGGTGTGCGACCCTGCACACCTATGGCAAGAGCTGCTGGGGGTAAAATGAATCGAAAACTCAACAGCTACTTCACATCTCTGTTTGCTAATGAGATATTCAGAAGACATAATGTGAGACTATTCAGAAAACAATACTGTTTCAGAAGAAAACAACCAACAAACTACATTCACTCCCATGCTAGGCTGAAACTGTTGTACATGTGTGAAATCTTTTGTTATCCTTTAATATTTGTAAAATATGTCTCAAAAACTGTTATAAAGAAGCACCATTTTTCTACAAGATGCAGCACATGACTACACACTCCCAATCCAGATGTGAAGCTTTATTGTTCTTTCTTAATGCAAGCAAATAAGCAAACACAGGTAACCCTCAATAACTACAGAAAACTGTAACACAATTTAAGGTATTAGATGTGGCCTTTTTCATTAAAAAGGGAAACTCCTCAAACATACAAAAACTAAGTTTCAGAAGGCTATTGCTGTCCCTATTCAAGGATACTTCTGCACAGTGGGAGCTGAAGCTATATTATGCCTAACTTTAAAGATTAATTTGACTACTGCTGTCACACACAGCATTTCTGAAATGGAGCCGTTTAAACCTTGCCTTAAAAACCCCACTGTGCCTTCAATTCATGTCTGGGAGTGAAAAAGAGCAGTCTCCTTCCCTCCCCAGGACCCTTTGTGCCCATCAGCCAAGGTTATTGAGCTCTGGCTGCAGAAGAGCAGAAAGAAGGAGAAGCAGTGCTATGCCTTCTGTGCAGCACTTCAGCAGGTGCCTGAGCTTGCCAAGGGCCAAGAGCTGGCTGAGCAGCCAGCCCAATTCTGGTCTCCAAGGCATGTCTAGCAAGATCAGCAGCTAATTTAGAACCTGGTGCAAGCAAAGAGACAGTGCAGGAAATGGACAGTAAGTTCCACCACTCCACCCCACTTTTCTTTAAAACATCCTGCCTCACACTCAACACCATGTTGAAGGCAGCTGAGCAGGGTAAGGGAATCCTTGAAATACCCACATCCCTTACACAGTACCCAAACGCAGGAAAAGATGGGACTAATTTAGTCAGGAACACCTGAAAACAACCAACAGGTGGTCACAGCAAGAAGGCAGGAATGGAGCACAGAGCAGTATAACTGAGGCTCTATGTATTATCCTATAATACATAGATGCCTTGGTGAACAAGGGCATCAGGGAATTCACACAGCTCCTCCTGTGGCTCAGCTTTTCCAATGTAGCTTGTTCCCCATAAATGACAGTTGAAGAGACTAATGGAAAAGAAAATCTCCTGCAATGAACTTTACATAGCACCACAAAATGAGAACAGAATGCTGTCTTTTTTCTTTGTTTTAAATTTTAACTTGAAGGGAAAGCAAATTTTAAAGCTTGAAAGTGGCTTTTCCACTAGCTAAATTTAAATTTTAATCAAAATGCACTTTAAAATAAAACTGAGCAGAACTATGGGTTTGCTGATGTCTCTTTAAGGAACAATGACATCAATGCAGGCTACACTTGAGAAGGATATAGGTGTGGAACTACATCCTTTTTCATCATACAGTCAGGTGCAAAGGGAAAAGTCAAACTTCAAGATTCCTGTGGTTTAATAAAAATAAATACCATTACAAACAGATCCAGGAACTTAGACGCATTAAATACTGTTTGTTTTTCTTCAGATATAGATCATGGAATGGAGTTATTTAACTACTTCAAGACTAATTTTTATTTCATTTTAATCTAGTTACAGTCAGCCATCTCCTGGTATCATGACAACTAGCAGAAGCAAAAAAAAAAAAAAAAAGAAAAGAGTGGAAAAAAGTGAAGAAGTGCCTGTGAAAACAGGTCTAAATCATTATCTAAGTATTTGATTAACCTGCTTCTATTACACTAAGCAACTGAATGTCTATCATAGTTTCTGTATCACTCATCTAGTAATATTTGTAAAAAAGAAAATAAAAATAAGAACACATTTCTGTAGCTCTACAAGAAAAGCTACAAAAATTTCAATAAATCTTAAAATTGTAGTGGGTATTTCACAGTGCCAATTTCCTCATTACAAAGAAGGCATCAAGGAGCAAACTGATCACACAGCGCTTATGTCAAATCTCAGACAAGGAAAACCACATCCTAATGCTCTGCCATAAGAGCAAATGGAAAAACTGTCTGTGTCTGTGCACACATAAGAGGCACACTACAGAAAGACATGATGAACAACACTGCTTTGTTTCTCATGCTTGTATCTAAAAATTTACATAGCCAATTTAACACATTGCCACCCCCTAACCACTTAATGTCTAAAATTCCTATAGAACCTGAAATTTTATTTACTGTGAATCATAAGAACACATTGAGAAGCAGCATCTTAAAGCAAGTCCAACTGCAGATCATAGAAATTTTAAGTTAAAAACACTATTTAACCAAAGTAAGTTGTGACTTTCTAAAAGTAATACCAATAACTTTATTGAACTATTCTATGGATACTAATGATTTTATTGTATCAATACCACTAATGATGGGATGGGATAATCTAGGCAACTACAATAAGCATAAATAACAGTATCTGACACGATAGCGCATTAGATATGTATCTTCACATTTTGCCATATAATCTCTCTCAAACAGCACTAACTTTCAAGAAGAAGTATATAAATATATATCATACCATTACTGAGAGAAATAAATGCTTAAAAAAAAGAATACACTCATTTTTGCATAACTTCTTTCAATAGCTTCGAAGATACCACTGGAATGTCTTAGCTTTTCTAATTATGCTCAGTCAGTGTTCTCAGATCTCTTAACTGCACTCAGCTGCAAGCTGAGATACTGTTTTTCTTGGTAACTAGGTTTATCTTTTTGGTAGTCAATTCCTAAAATTAAGTGAAATGTATAATACCAGTTTGTATTATGTTTGCTATGTTTCAATGTATTATATTCGCTTATGTTTTCTTTCCTATCATATACAATAGGCAAGCAAGAAGAATGGTTCCACTTTCTCACCTGTTGAAATATCAGAATTAACAAGGAAAGGGGGTCAAACATACATTTGGAAACAATGCAATGAAAGAAAGCTAAAGCAGAGTATTAACCCCAAAGGAAACAAGTCAAGAACATCTTAAAAAAAAAAAAGTAATACAAAGTTTTAAACATATTTAACTTTATGCACTAAAAACTGAAACAACTAAAAATTGTATTTTAAATTGTGTAAATATTCTACATAAAATAAATATTTTAATACTTTTCATTTCCATACACCTCAACTGCCAAGCCTCAGAAAGCCCTATGATATTTTCACCAAGCCAACCTAAGCTTAGGATCATTCTTTTGTTAAATTGGTAACTAAGAACATTTTCCAATTCTAGTCCCACCCAGGGCAATTTATACACATGCCCACCCAGGAAGTAATTCTTCAGCACTAAATACTCCTTTTACAATTGGACATTTTTATTCATAAGCTAAAGTACAAGTGAACTTGTAAATTGGCTTAAATAAATTACTACCGTAAATCAAAATTGCAGTCTGTTTGCTTCAAGTGCAGCAGTTTTTGATCCCATGTTAAATTCTCTTACACTGGAGCATCATACAGCATTTTCAGAACAGTTTTGATTCAGATACAACCTTGCTCTCATTCCACAAACCCTGATGGCAGCTGCAACCCTCTCCCTCCTTTCAAAGACCTAATCAACAACCAAGCCCTTTAATCCTTCTTAGTCCTAATACTACATTACTGCACCAGGTTAGATTTTTCTAATTTATTTCACACTTCACATTTAAATTAGTGCATAGCTAGTCAGAATATGACTATTTAAATGAACATATAACTTAAAGATCAAATTCTGTCTTCAACAGATCTACACAAAAGGACAGAAAGGATAGCATTTGTCTACCAGCATGTTATGTGGATCTCCTTAACTCAATTTGTTACGGATTTCACGGTGCAAAAATTAATGCCCTCCAGGAGCTGAACTCATTACCAATTATTTCTTCCAAACCCACGGTGTAATCCCAGGCTTTTGTGACCAATGGGAGTTTTGCCATTCACTTAAAGGGAAGTTGGATCTGCTCCTGGGTTTGCTACTCTAGCAAGAGATACTGAACAAAATGATACCACAGCCACTGTCTTGACTTTTTTTCTGTTACATAACAGACACTATGAACCAGTCTCATGTATTTTAGTCCATGCTAAAAATAAAACAAACATATTGATGATAATTTTAACTGCCCGTGAAGTCAACAATAAGGATTATATGCCTTTTCTCAATGTGATTTTCCAGAATATATTTCAGCACCTATAATGGCAAGCAGCCTGTAAGTCACTCATGGACCCTACCAAGCCTTTCAACCCCTTCCCTACTCTAGAACCCACAGGAGCATTCCTGCAAGTCATCTGGTCCTCATGTAGCACACCCAAGTCACAACACAGGTACAAACAGCCTCCCATCACCCACCTGACCCAATAAACTCCTTCTACATGCCTACTAGAGAAAAGCACAGGTAAACATAACAAAAACTAACAAACAAAAAAGGGAAGAAAATAAGCCACTCTGGTGGCCAAAATGAAGTTGGTCTTAGGCCACAGGTACCACAACTCTAAGTTTCAAAATAAAAAGTGCTTTCAGAAAAATTAACTAAACCACTGAGTTTTAATTTCTCTGAAAAGCAGAAAATAAATATTGCAATGCCTTTGGCAAGACTCAGCCAAGTGTAACGGTGCACAGTAAATACAATAAGCTGTTTTCACGTTTAGATGTTCAATAAAATAGAGTAAACCTTTAAGCAACACATACTACATTATGACAGGAATCCACTAGCATTCAATTTACACAATCTTGTCTGTTACTTGTACTTAGTGCCTGTTTCATGTCAAAAAAGTTTCAAGAAATTTTATTTTAGAGAACTGTAACCTACAAGTGAACATTTAAAAAAAATATTATTTGATTTATTAATGCTATGAAAACCAAAGATCAATCCCAGCAATATCTCGTGTTGCGGTGGGCTGACTCTGACTGGAATCCATGTGCCCACCAAAAGCTGCTCTATCACTCTCTATTCAGCTGTACAGGGAAAAGAAAAATATAACAAAAAGCTCAGTCACCAGTTACCATCATGGGCAAAACAGATTTGACTTAGGGAAATTCTAAACTTTAAAACACCCTCCTCCCACTTCTTTGGTTTAACTTTACTCCCAGTTTTCTCTACCTCCCCCCCATCACAGAGCAGAGGGACAGAAACAGGGTTTCCAGTCAGTTCATCACACATTGTCTTTGCTGCTCCTTCCTCCATGGGGAGAGGATTCCTCACACTTTTCCTGTGCTTCAGCATGAGGTCCCTCCCACAGGAGAAAGTCCTCCATAAACTTCAACATGATTGCTTCCCATGGACTAATTATCCCCAAACTGCTCCAGCATGAGTCCCTTGCACATGGTTCAATCTTTCATGAACAAGCTCCTCCTGCATGGGTCCCCCATGGCTCCACCACACCAGCAAATCTGCTCTATCATCGGCCTGCCAGGAGCTGGTACAGCACAGGTTTCCCATGGGGTCACAGCCTCCTTTGGGCACAGACACCTGCTCCAGTGGGGGATCTTCTCCGACTGCAGAGGCACAGCTGCCTCACCATGGTGTGCACAACAGGCTGCAGGGGAATCTCTTCTCTGGTGGCTGGAGCACCTCCTCCCTCTCCTTCATCACCAACCTTGGTGTCTGCAGAGTTTCTTCTCTCGTGCTTTCTAACTCCCTTCTCCAGCTGCAAGGAAGAATTCCCAGTCCTCCCCCCTTCCTTAACTTCGTTATTCCAGAGGTGCTGCCACTGCTGCTGACAGGGTCGGCCTTGGCCAGCAGTGGATTCATCGTGAAGCTGGCTGGCATTGGCTCTGTCAGACATGAGGGAAGCTTCTAGCAGCTTCTCACAGAAGACCCTCTGTAGCTCCCCTGCTAAAGAACCTTGCCATATAAAGCCAATACACACATAAACTATTTTCAAAATTCTAATATATAAAATTCTTTACTATACCAAAGGCCACCACTCTGCAGAAACTGTCAGTTTGCATTTTAACCTGTCCCTAAAGCACAAAGGTCCACATCAAGAATCATCATGGAAAACAGAAGCCTGCTGTTATGAAGCAAGCAGGGAGCTTCCTCACAAAACTAGCAGGGAGCATGCCAAGCATCCTGTCATTTAAAAAACTGGTGGCTGAAATCAACAGAGAATCATCTTAACTGAGCATTCACACTGGTTCTTTCCATAGCTGTATCTGTTCTGCAAATAAAGGTTCAATACTCCATTCCCTTACTCCTTCAAAACCATCTTCCTTTCAATGGAAAAGGAAAAAGGCAGCAGTCATTCTAACAGAGTATCTGTCAGTTTCAACATTAACTTGTAGTTAAATCTGTCAATAGTCCTCAGCCCAGAAGGGTTGTTTGTTTGTTTCAAAGGTAAATTTCAAAACACCAATTGCCCACATAGGATAATAGACGTAAAGTGAGAAGCCTCTGCATTGATTTGGGTGATCTACATTGAAGTGAGCATCAAGTCAGATCGCCAATTCATAGCTTAAAACCATCGCACTATGGCATTTCACTGCCATCAACACGCAGCATCTATTCTGCCCTATGTCTGGCAGACTAAAAAGTAGGTAGCATAAAGATCCATTAGGATATCTCTCAAGTTTGCAACTAATTTTACACAAATCTGTGATCTATAAGCAGGATGCTCTTCCTCTTCACCCTCAGCTCATGTGTATCTTCTTGCTTTAAATTCTAATGAATAATTTGTTGATTCTTTCCCCAGAGAACTATCAAACATGTATTTTCTCTTCTCCCCTAATGCCTTCTAGCATGATCCAAAAAGTCCCTTATTTTTTTACTAACGTAGGCACTCTCTGAAACTAAAACCCCCACAAACTGTAAAAAGCAACATGTGGGTCATCTTCCATCAGCACCATACTATTTCTGCCAGTAATACAATGAGTATGTTGGATTTGTCTTACTTCAAGAGAAATACTAAGCCTGAAGCAAAACCTTGTTTTGCTTCTTACTGGTCGGGGAATGAGTTTAACACCATTATAATGCATTACTAATTTAGCAGCATCTAGAATGACTTCTAACAAGCAGGGAGACAGATCAACAGAATGTGAAGAAAAGTAGCATTTCCTTATCTCAAACAGGCAAACTAATAACTAAAACGAAAATAAGGTAAATCCAGAAACAAAGCAAGCAAACAAGCAAAAAGGCAAGAAATATAATTAGTTATAATGTGAAAACTGGGGAAAGAGATTTTTTAAATTTAATTTGTTACCCACTACTATTGGGCAGTAGTCCCCATTACAAACTGTAAGGAACTTGCAGCATCATTGCACGAAAACCTGAAATACCTACAGAAACTAATTGCAGCAACTGTCCCTACCTTCTTAAATCCTATAGGTAATTTCATGTCCCAGTCCCTCTCTTCACTTTTCCTACTGCAACCAGAACTGCAGTAATTTCTTAGCTGGACAGGCAAGACAAGGTTATCACTTTCAAGATCCTGAAATCAGTGCTAATCCCTTTACCAGTGACAAGGTAGAAGAGCTCATAGCCATCAAACTGATGGCACCTCACTGGTGTACATGGCTCTATCTCACACAGCTGAAGAACTTCATCATGAATGACAACATTCTGGGTACTAAACAGCAAAATAAACCAAAACAGAACTATCACATAAGCAGCATGTTTAACTGGCATGACTGTTTTAACTCTTGTTAAACCTCATGGGATTTATAAGCTAGTGCCATAACATGTTTAAATAAACAAATAATCTAAAACAAGTGGCTTCAAGCTAAACCAGAGTTGTACATTCCCAGAGCAGAACTGGTCAAGTATGGATGGTCAAGGACAGGTACAAGAACAAGGCAAGCACATCACTGCCCTTCCTGAAATCCCACAGATCCTGGAACCTCCAAGATTTGCAGCTCTGAGATCTTTTGAGCTAGAAATCACATTGCTGTGGTTAACCGATTTTTCTTCCACAGCGGCAGCACTGCAATTTAAGACCGTTCTAACTGGAGTTAGAACTTGCTGGAATACTTAAAAGCCACTACAGCACTGCAGGACACTCTGAATTCCCAAACTCGGGGCGAACAAACTCTTACAGCAACCCAGCTCCAATCACTTCAACCCCCTGAAGTAGTACCTAGACCCAGCTGCAGTTTTTCCACGGACAAACATCAAACATCGGAGAGTGTGCTGTCTCAGGTAAAACAATCCTTTGGGTACATTTACTGAATGTTTTTCTCCCCAACTCTTCACACTGAGAAACCTACAGCCTTTTTCCTAAGAAGAAATAGACCCTCACATCATCATCAAGAACTCTGATTAGCAGGAATTACAACAGGAGCTTAGGTATACAGCTTATTGGGATTTCCTAAGCAACTTTAAGTCATAAATATGAAAAGAAAAAAAAAAGCACAAGCTTTATTTTGACAAATTGGTGCGGTTTCTTCTTCTTCTTTCTTTTTTTTTTTTTTAATGCATTACTACAATGGTGAACATCTTCCACAGTTTGTTCTTATCTGACACTAAAGATTCAGCACCGACCTCCTGAGTTTGTTCGGGGCAGGTTTCATCTCGGACCTGTCCCGGCCCCCTTCTGAGCGCTGCCCCCCTCCCGGGATGCAGGCAGCCCGTCCGTCCCTTCCCGCAAAGCCGCAGCCTCTGGGACTCCAAACCGCGCATCCTCGCACGGCAAACTTGCTCCCCCCTATCTCCGGCTACGGAGCGGGCGCTAAGTCGGGCAAGCCGGGTCGCCCTGCGGCCATGGGGAGGTAACACTAACGCAGCCAAGGGGCTGCCACGGCACACGCAGCCCGTCAGCGGCGCAAGGGCCCGGCGACGGCTCGGTCCCGGGGGCGGAGGAGGCCGGGCAGGGCCGCTTGCCCGCGGGGAGGCGCTGGGTCAGAGCGGCCCGACCTAACGCCGTCTCGGCGGGACGCGCTGCCGCCGCCGAGCCCCGCCGCAGAGGATGGGCCGAGTTCCAACCCGAGCACCGCGGGGCGGCCCCGACCCGGCCCCGCCGCCCCGTTACCTGCGCGCTCCGGCCCCGCCGCCGCCTCCGCAACAAAGCCGCGGGCGGGCCGGGGGAGGGGCGCGCGCGCCTGCCGCCCTCGGGAGCGCGCGGCGGCGGGGCCGCGGCCCGGGGGCGGGGCGAGGCGGCGGGGCCGGGGCGCGGCGGTGGCGCCGCCCTGCGGGCGGGAGAGGCGGCGCGGCGGGGCCGGGCGGGGCGGCGGGCGGGGCGCTGCTCGGGGGTCTCTCCGGCCCGTCCCTCCCCCGCACAGCCAGCTGTGGTTTCCTTCTCGGCTGTTAGCGCTGGCGGGCTGCCCAGGATGGACGGACTTTCCCACTAAGGGACGCAGTAACCACAAATGGAGTGACGGACCCTGCCAGGGATATTGAGGAAAAGAATGGAGTGGTGCTCATGGTTTCGGAAGAGGCCATATGTAAATAGGATTAAGCCTAGAAGTGCTTTAGGATACCTGCACAGTGGGAAGGTTGCCCTTTGTGGGGGAGGAGGGAGGGGTGGATGGAAAATAAGGGAGATATGCCAAAGAGACTTCCAGTTGCGGAATTGAATTAGGGGGCATAGATTTGGAGTTTGAATACTATGACACAACCTTAATAGTTTCCTAACAATAGCAGAGGTTGTTTGTTTTTTTAAGGAGCAGGTGTTATGCTACTGTGTGAACATCTATGTAACTTACATGCACTCTGACCGTTATTCTCTTTGATGCAGGGACACATGCAGAAAACAAATTTATCTGACCAGTTTCTGCACTCTGATGAACTCCAAACTCTCTTTGCTGACGAAATACTGCAGCAAAGTCCACTTTAATACTAGATTTGCTATTTGTACCCAAGAGAACATTGCACAAGGAGACCTATATGTCTGGAACAAAAAAGTGGTGATGCTTCAGCATCTGCTTTTTGATGATAGGGAACACTGGAGACTTGATCATCCAGGAGTATTTATTGAGCAGCATTATCAAGGAGCCAAACCAAGGGAACTAACGCAAATGCTAATGAAACATCGAAGTTAAGATTTTAATTACTTAAAGGTCAGCACATTCAAGTTTTATTAATTTAAGGGAGTTATTCTGTATTCCCACAGCAATCTGCACTCAGCTCCTATATAGATCAAAAATTCATGTTATTGTTTATTTGCTGATGCATTCAAGTGATATAGCTGAATACTATACCTGACTATTATTCATTTTTGCAATTAGGGTCATGGTCTTTTAACATTTTATTAACACTTCTCTGTATATTTCCTACGTTCCCATCCTTTTCAGTAGCAATAAACCCGTTGTTTTCCTCTTATCTTTGTACATTACAAAAAGCTACATTTCCTTTCAAGGCTGGAAGCTCTAGTCAGTTAGCAACATTTGTGGCTAAACTATCACAAAACACGCGCAGGCACTCAGCAAACTAATGTATCAGAACAGCCCTCTGAACTGTCTTGCCCATCAATGGTGCTGCCTCTGGGACGAGCCCATGCTGCCCCCACGTTGTACTCGGGCATCTTCTGGAAAAGCAGAAATTGGCCTTGCCGAAAGCAGTTCTGGGGGCTGTACGCAATGGCACTGACTATGTCCCACCACTTCCAGCCCGTGCCCTGTCACCGTTTTGTTTACTAAGATGGGCCCACAGGTCCGTGTAACATGTAATAGTTACTCTCTAAGTGACAACATACCCGTGTCCTTTGAACATCAAAGAGATGGAACCAAGCTTTAGACTAAAGGTTTTTAAAGGACAGTAGGCTTCAAAAAGACAGCCTGTGAGCACAGCGGCACCAGCGACCCTTCCTACACGTTGAGGAGCAGAGGATGTGCGGTGTTAGCTGGGTCCCAGCAGCGGTGGGGGAGCAGGATGTGCGCTGTATACACCAGCCCGAGACGGGAGTGTACGACCCGAGCCCGAGCAGGCGATCGGCTGCCGTCCCCCGCCGACCCGCTGACAGTGCCATAGCCTCGCTCCTCGCCCCGGCCTGGGCGATCGCAGCGCCGGCCGTCCCGGCTCTGTCCTAATAGAGAGAGGCTGCCGCTTTCCGGCTAGAAGCGATCGCCGGTAGCTGCGAGCCCGTGCCGTGCCCGGGGCCGCCCTCTGCCCGGGGCCGGCTGCCAAAGGCCGCCGCGGGGCCGCGCAGCCCGGCGCCCCCGCCCCCGGCGTTCGCGGCTCCCCCTCCCGCCCGCAGATAACCGCGGCCCCTCAGGCTCTTCCCCACCCGCCCCGCGCGGACTCGGCCCCGGCTCCCAGCCGCTCTCCAGGCGCCAGCTCCCTCTCGTCGCCGCCGCGGCGCGGGCAAGGATGGCTCGGCAGCCCCGGGGCTTTTTGCAGGAGGCCTCTCACCAAGTCGTCGCCGGAGGCTCGGCGGGTGAGTGCGCGCGTTCCTCGTGGGCGGGAAGGGTCTGCCCGTCCCCCGCCGGCGCTCCGCCAACTTGAGGCGCAGGCGGCTGCGCCGCCTCCCCCTCTCCGCGCCGCTCGGGCAGCGGGGACCGAACCGGCTCAGCGGCGGCTCCTCCCCCGGCGGACGGCGCGGGCGGGCTCCGGAGGAGACCCAAGTACGGGGGTCCCGGAGCAAGTCCTGTAACGGTGTTCGGCCCGCCGGCGGGGCAGGGGGGTGAAGGGGCGCTCCCGGTTTCCGCCGTGTATCTGCGCCACACACGCCCTGCAGCCCCTCGGGCGATAAGAGTGGCGGGCGGGCCCCTTCAACGGCCGAAGCCGCCGGTGTCCTGCAGCACAGCCCCCCCGAAGGGCTAGAGCGCCTCGGGGGAGTCCACGGCCGGGATCCGCCTCCAGCGCCTGGATACGGGACAGAAAACGTAGTTGCCCTGCTCAGAGTCCTTCCCCGTGACACTCTTCGTCGCTGAGTTACAGAGAAACCAATGCAGGGCTACAGTGGAAATGCGTTTCTGTGGGGTTTTTGAAATACTTTTAGGAATGTCGACATTACTCATTAATTTGTAGTCTGTTTGTACTGCAAACTACAAATGTCAAAATCGTAAACATCTGTTTAGTAATGAAAGCGTTGCTGGTCAATTTCTTCAGATTTCTTACCTAAATCCCAGTGAAGCTGAAATATTTAAGTCAGCCTGCAGTGTAGGGGATTTTAACACAATATCCTGCTCTTTCAGTCTGCATATGTTAATATTTCAACTATGTAGTGTGTTTTTAATTGTTCCTTAGAGTCTCTTCTGAGGTCTAAATGCTGTTTGTCATATTATGTTTTACATGAAAGAGAAGAGCTACATGGTAGTGGTGCTGTGTCTTATGCTTCAGTGTAATGTGCACAAGAAAAATTCTCTTGTGATTGAGACCTGAGTAGCCATGACATTACATGTGAGCTTGTCTTCCATTCCCTCTAATTCCCCTTGTACCTCTAAATCCACCAACACACATTTGAGCAGTTTGATTTCATGCTAGTGGCTCTGTATGCCCTTTGTTTTCAGCCTTCTTCTTTGACAGTGAGAGATGTCATAGCAGAAGTGGAGAAGTCTGGTGTCCCAGTGTATTGTATGACTGCTGTCCCCACCCTTCCAGCGTATTGTATGACTGTTTATGTAGCTTTTCTGCAGCCTCTGAAATTCTAAAGGTTTTTTGGATTCTGCTTGGTACCACCCCTATCTTCCTATAGGAGAGAATGGAAAGGTTTAATCTGTCCTAGACTGTTGAAAACCCTTCATACCTGAAGGGATACTGAGGTGTTTTGCCACCAGATGTTTTGCAAGATGACAGATTTATCTGCCCTTAGCAGTTGGCCTGTGCCTTAGTGATTCAGATTGATCTAATGCACTGTGTTACCATCCTCTGGTAGGAGCCTTTTTTTGTTACAGGTTCTCTTTGTAGAAGAGATTGCCTAACACCACAGAAAGAAAATTCCCATTTAGATAAATGAAAAATATGTGGTAATCTGGTAAACATCAGTATTAGGGTGAGAGAATTTTCAAGGAGGCTATTGATCTGCATGCAACACTTAAAAAAAAAAGTACAATGTGAGAGGCCTGTTGTGTCTAGTCCAGCAACATAATGTTACGGATGCTTTCAACCTTTTGCTTAATCTCCTGTCAGGCAGGCAAGTTCCTTAGCTGCATCACTTGCCTTAAATTTTTACAGAAATCTCTATTAATTGGTTTTGAAATAAACCAGTAATAATTTATTAGCTAAGTCTGAGCAACACTAAAATTGTACCAGGGGATTTTGAGATGTGTGCTTCAAATGGGAGCTATAAAGTGTGTTAGATGGAAATGGCTGAAACTTGAAAACTTGCTTGACAGATGCTTAAAACTCAGTGGTGTTTTTTTCCTGCTAATTTATAGAGAAAGCAAAAGGTGAAGGCTGGAGTTTTGAAGTCCTCAGACTAAAGGTTAAGTTTCTTAGGCAAGTGTGGATACAACATGGAAAAGGTGAAAGCAAGGAGAAAAGGATTGAGTTTGTTTCCTGACCTTAGTTTCCCAATATTACTTTGACCATCCTATATTGCTTTTGACTGTCTCTGCAGGAGGACATAGGACTCTTTAGGTGTTTTGTTCTGTTTCCTGGCCTCAACTGAATGCCACAGACATCCTAGAGTGACTTTGCTGTCTGTACCACAGCCTGGTATTTAGAAAGAAAACCAACCAACCAACCAACCAAAAAGAAAACATACCAAAAACCCAAACAAAACAAAAAACCCCAACAAAACAAAACCCCTCAAAAACCCCACCCCAAACCAGACATAAATTAGTCTTAGTTAAGCTGGTTTCTAGGAAAGATGAGTTGGACTCTGTCAAAGCAATGGTAGGAAAGTGCTGAGGTGGTTGGGAATGAATGGCACAGCCCAGTAGGTGTAATTGAAAGGTCAGAAATATTGCCTGCATAAGTAAAATGAGAGGTTATTTAGTATCTACATGTCTGATGCAAAAGGATCTGATAAGAAGTAATTCTGCTAGGTTGAGTGGAAAATTATTAGAGATAAACCTAAGCTGGCAGAACAGGAAGAAAGGGATTTTTTGACGCTTTGTGGGAGATGACAGGACTTGTTTGTGGACTTACTAAGACAGGGGAAGAGAAAGAAAGAAATCAAGCATGACCCCTAGTCTACAGGACTGATAAAATGGAAGATACTGGCATGCTGGAAGAAGGAGAAAGGAAAGTGTTCAGTGTTTTAAGAGGCATTGCTAAGTTAAACTTGAACAGCTCTCTGCTGTAGCTGAACTGTAAAAGTCAGGCATGACAGATCTCATGCATACTTTGTGTCAAGGGGTGTGTCTGCTTTCATGTGGCTTTAATCTGACTTCATGTGAAATGGAAAGCTCTGCTTCCTGAGAGTGAATGAAATTTTAAATATGAACAAAGTCTTACACAGTCTTGGCTTATGTTACTTCTGCTGGCATTGTTTACTCCCATCTTTCAGATTCCTCAATGAAGGTTAATAGCATAATTCAAAATACTTGGTTTTGTTGCTTGCCTGGGTGTATGACAATGGTGAGGAAAAGGACTTTGATTGAAACCTAATTGGGACACTTCATTAGTGAGTTCAGGCCATTCTAGTACAGGGAACTGCAGGCATGTTCCTTTTCTCTAGTGGTTAATTAGTAAGCTAAAGCATGTGTGGAATTTATAGCAAAAAAATTAAACAGAAAAACAACTCTAAACTGTAAGGATCATTGTGAAAAGAGCAACTTGGGAGCTTCTGATTTCCTTTGATTTATAGGAGTTCTTCAAAATGTTATTTGAGAAGCTCAGTCAATACAGGGTTCAAGTCACAAGAAGAATTGTTTCTCTAAAATAAAAAGATCAAAAAAATCCTTGTTTTGCCTGCCTGTATGGAAAAGGCAGAAATTAAAACAATAGTGTTGCATATAAAGTCAATGGATATTTCCTCATAGAGAGGAACTGAATAGTGCAAAGTATGTTATGTGATACCCAGATTAATTTGTCAAGACATACTTCTAACAGGGTGTTGAGTCAGTTTGAATGATGAAGTGCAAATGTCATAAACAATTGCACAGATACCCATGGCACAGTGAAGGCTGGTGGCTGCATATAGTTACCCTGAAGGTTTTAGGATGCTTCTGTTTGATATAGGCATGTTTTTGTTTTTTTAATAACAAAAGACCACACATGGAAACAATTAGCTAAAACCACATGTAACATAAATAAAATTTAATTATATTTAGTTGTATGATAACCTCTCTTCCATACATGTATAAATAACCTATACACATTTTAAATTTTGAAGTTAAAAATTTAAATAATTTATTTAATATATTTAGCAAGTGATAACTAGATGACTTGTTTTTCAGATCTGTAATGTTTAACCAACCTTTAAGTACTTTTCTGCTGAAAATTAGGTATGTATCTTTGCCTAATTCTATTTAATAAATGAACATGAACTGCAAAATTAATTACTGTAAAATTAATATGGAAAAGTCAGAACAAAATGAGCTTTAAAAAAAACCAATTACTTCATAGGGATAATTCAGGCTGATCTTTTTTCCCCCCTATTCTTCATGTTTTCATGAAACAGCAGGGCTTCTGCCTCTCTGTACTTCTCGGCTTCAATTTTTTAATATTTTTTAAAATTCTTTTTTAAAGAGTTAGGTTTCCAGCTGCATTGAAACCTAATAGGATTTGGGAGTCTAATTTTCTTAAGCTCCTTTGAAAGTCCCAACCTTTTCTCTTGAGAGGTGTTTTATTTCAGGAGTAGACAAAGTTGATTAACCTGGATAGCAGCAACTTCTTTGAACCAGATCTCCAAGCAGGAAAGCCACTCGTCAAACAAAGACTGTCAAATGCAGATACAGTATTAAAACTAGTGTTTGGTCTTCCTGTTGCAAGAGGCATTAGGCAGACAAAAATCATCACAAGGAACACTAGCCAGCATAATCTGTGAAACACCTTAGGTTACTTGGTCCCTGTGAATGGGAGAGGGAGTGTGATAAATGTACAGGAAGCACTTGAAACAGCAGGAAAATTGTCTAATTATTGTCCTCCCTCTCACTTGTTTGTATTTTTATGACAGTTTTCTGGGAGTTAAAGTTAGGAGGAGTATTCTGTGTTTTCTTGGGTGCTTTTTCCTTCCTTTTAAGCCATGCAATGGGCATTCACATGTTACTAAAATAATTGGTTAATGCTCAGAGGTATTTCATCTAGCTAAGTACTTAGCTACACCTTGTAACTTTCTTGACTTGAAACCATAAAATTTTAATGTACTTAAACCTTCCTTTTTCCATTTCTCTGAAGTCACTTAAGGCTGAAATATTATCTGAGGCCACAGTTGATGCTTGGTGTCTTTCACTGCCTTGATTTGGTATTTCAGATGTTTGCAAACTCTTTAAATTAAAAAGCTAAGGATGGGAAGCTGTCAAAAAGTAATCATTTCAAGGAAATATTCTACAAGTTAAAGTGTTCCAAAGGAATGCACTAGAAGCAACCAATTAAGCCAATCTTCTCTGCTAGTCTGAGAAATGTATAGCGTGCCAACCTGGTGTTGGACATTTGGATGGGAGTTGCTTGGTTGGCAATATGGTGAAGAGAAGTTTGGGTAAGAGAAGACCAAAATAAGGTTAAGTGCATGTAAGCTGAGATACCAGATATCCTGAACCTCCTCCAGTATCCTTGTAGAAATTGGGAGGACATAGGAACAGTTGGGAAGTTAGGACTTGGAAAGATTTCTATTTCTGCTCAGACAACCATCCATGCACTCTGTGTTTTATGAAACCTGCTGAAAAGAAAACATGAAGTACCTGTGCAAGGTCTATGTAGCCCCTACTGCTTTCATCATTATACAGTTCAAAGAGGGAGTACAGTAATCAGGACAGTTTGACTTCAGTGGGTCGCTGGAAATAAGGAAGAGCCATCAGGGAAGCTCCAGGGAGGCTGATTTTGAAGCCAGTATAGTGGAATTGTTGGCTTTGGTCTCCTACGCAATTCAAAACCATGCAATGTGACATTTTTCAATATGGTAGAATACAGCTGCGTGCTGCAGACCAGAGCAGTGACCAGCAGCTGAGGGTATGCAGAATGCCATGGAGTGAACCAGCTGAAGTTACCTTGTAAACCATTCCCAGTGGAATTTTTTAGTGTATTTTCCCCACATACTATAGCATTTCAAACTTTAGTTCTGTAGCATTTCTCAGTCTCTGAGTCTCCCCTGTTCTACGAGCTGATAATTGTAAAAATATCTGAATCTGAAAGAGATTGGACTGTTTGCTTTGTATACTTCTAACTGAATTAAATGTTATTGGAAAACCTTGTTTAATTTTAGTGGAAACTAATGAAATCCTCATGAGCTTTCATACATTTTGCTAAATATGCGAAGCTGGCAGCTAGCAAAATTCCTCTAAATTTTCAGACAGTTAAGTAATTTGAAGAAGCAATACCCTTGCAATGTAGCTTTATTTTAAAAGGAGCAAATGAAAATTGCAATGCAGAATCATGGAATTGTAGAGTGGTTTGGATTGAAAAGGACCTTATAGATCATTTAGTTCCAATCCTCCTGCAATGGAGAGAGATGCCACTCACTAGATCAGGTCTCTCAGAGCCCTATCCCACTGGCCTTGAACAGTTCAGGAGTGGGGCATCCACAACCTCTCTGAGCAACTTGCTCTAACACTTCAGTACTCTCTGAGTAAAGAATTTCTTCATAATATTTAATTAAAAGCTTCCCTCTTTCAGTTTAAAGCCATCGCCCCTTGTCTTGTCACTATCTGTCCATATAAAAAGTCCCTCTCCCTTATATTTTTATATTCACTCATTTATGGTACTCGCAGGCCACAGCAAGGTCTCCCTGGAGCTTTCTCTTCTTCATGCTCAACAACTCCAGCTCTCTCAACCTGTCTTTGTAGGAGAGATATTTCACTCACTATCATCTTCGTGGTCTCCTCTATGCCTGCCCTACAAGTCCATGTCATTCTTGTGCTGAAGACTCCAGATCTGGATGCAGCATTGCAGGTGAGGTCTCACAAGAGCAGAGGTGCAGAAACAGCTCCCCTGGCCTGCTCCCACTGCTCTTGATGCAGCCCAGGTTAAGGTTGGCCTTCTGGATTGTGAGTGCACATTGCTGATTCATGTCCAGCTTTTCATCCACAAGAATCACCAAGTCCTTCTCTGCAAGGATGCTCTCAATGACTTCTTGTCTCAGCATCTACTCATGTTGCTCCTTTCCTGACCCAGGTGCAGCACTTTGAACTTGGATTTCTTGAACTTCATAAGGTATTTGTAGGCCCCCTTATCAAATTTGTCCAGGATCCTGGATGGGTTCATGTCCCCCTGTTGTGTGAACTGCACCACTAAGCTTCATGTCATCTGCATATTGGGGATGTCTCACTGTCTGTCAGTGATGAAGACACTGAAGAGCACTGGTCCCAGGACAGAGCCCTGAGGGATGCCACACATCACTGGCCTCCACTTAGACACAGTCATTGACCTCAACTCTGTCTCTGTCCAGAGAGTGTTTAGGGTGAACTGATCTTGGTTGATTGAGTCATTGCAGTGTACTAGCAACTCATGAACAGCTATTTGGAGCTCTTAAATGTGTTTCAAGCTATGTTTGGGGATTTCTTTTTGATGTAATAGCTTTTATATGAGGGGCTAGGATATGAAGTAAATTTTACATGTTTATGTAACAGTGACAGAAACAAACTAAGAATTTTTATAATTTCTAACATGTTATGACACCTGTACTATGCTTCTGTAGAAGCTGGGACTCTGAAAAGAAGAATTTTTGGTTGGTGGACTCAGATGCAGCTCATACCAAACTGCTTGTTGAACCTGGGAATTAAATTTCAGACTTGCTCTGGTACTCACTTGGTTTGAGAATCCTGCAGCAACCTCGTAATTCCAAGTGTGTCTTGTTTCCAAATAGGATACACTGGTAAAACTGAGAAGTTGGCTTTATTTAGTCTGGCTTGTTAGCCAATGGGGGTAAAACATTTTGTGCACAGAATCCTCTATGGGTGTAATAAGGCACTTATCCTATCCATTGCTAGGTCTGAGAGTGTTAAGAAAGGTTATAAATTTCCTATTATTTTTAGAGTAACAAGTTTTTTCTCAAAAACCTCACCCCTTATCTCCCACCCTCCACGAAAACCCAAACCTGTCAAAAGGACCAACTTCACACCCAGAAAAGAGTAATGAAGTTATTTGCACTCATTCGATCTACTGCCCACAAGATGGCAGTGCAATACTACAATGAGATGCTAATGTGCTTTTTTTTTTTTTTTTTTTTTTTTTTCCCCCCTACCTGTGGCAGAGCGATAAAAATGTATGTTGAAGCTGTTGCTGATAAGAAGATAAGCATATGTAATTTTGAATTATAATATGCAAAATAAAAGCTTAAAGAGGTCAAATAAATAATGATCAATAAATGCTGATTCCGTATGCGTACTGCACGACCAATGACACTGAATTTCGCTGTCATTGAATTAAGCACAAGAATTGTAAGTGATGATGTGTCGAGTGGTGATATATTGACTGGTAAAGGTCAATAGATGTTTGTAATGCTATGATACCATATATAAATAAAAAACTTGGGCTATATTTGTGTCCCAGTATAATCAATATGCAAATAGCTACTGATTTCCACAGTGAGAAATTTGAGTCTTGATTATTTTAATTTTAGCATAGATTTTATGCAATATTGCAGAAATGTCATCAAGCTCTCAATGCCAATCTATAACCAAAGTAAAGACTGCTGTGTTACATACATACTGCTGTAAGCCTCTGTTAACTTCCTTCAGGTATTTGCAGGCATGAGACCTACAGCAAAGCATAAAAGCTTAAACATACACACTTCTTCAAAATAAGCTATAAAATTTCATTGTCAGATTTTAAAGTTAAATAACATTGTGGAACAGTGTGTTATACATATAACAGCATGAAGGTAGTCAAAATAATTAATACTGCAACATGCCTGTTGTAAAATCTGTAGGCAAAAAATGCTTTGTCTGCAAAGGCAATTCTGAAGCTGTTACAGCTTCTCTGAGCCAAGATTATATTGGCATAAAGAACAATTTTTCATTACTGTTTATTTTTTCATCAGTTGTGACTGATGTATATGTTCAAATTCATGTTAAATTGTTGTAACACAAAAGTTTGTTAGGCAGTAAGAATATAGTTCTAACATATAGCAACAAAGCATGATTTTTGATAACAGTAGATGTGTTTTCTGTGGCAGTGTTCTAGAAGAGAAAATGAAAACTGATTCTGGTTATTTCTGTGCATAAAATCTGGCAATTTTGCCTGTTAAGTGATGATATTACAAAGCTTCCTTTTACTGTAGCTTAGTTTCTGTGACATTACCTTGGATGTCCTTACAAATGTAAAAATTCTTTCTTTATGCTTGCTGCTTTTCCATTTCAAGCTAGCAGGGTGGGAGACACTCAAAATCATACCCCCAAGACTGGAGGAACTTGTCTGTTATAAGACTGAAATTCTCTCTGAAAAATGATTGTATTGACCTTTTCAGACTGCTTGAAGTATTGTGATTAGGGTTGGTATGAATTAAAAGGGCTAAAGACAAGGGGGAAAAACCCCTTTTCAGATAGTGATGTGACTTCTAGAACCTGGAAGTTTTGAAAATCAGTATTGCAATGAATAGATAATAGGGATGCCTCTAAGTATTTTCAAGTATCTCAGCCTTGATTATAAAGGCCTTAAATGGGCTCTTCAACTGGATTTGAAAACATACAAATAATTTTTTTCCCCTTGGAGGAGATTAATTGATATTTGCTGCCTGTGGAAACTAACACTGGTCCAGTCGTTGGGTAAAGTAAATTAATATTGGTTTTTATAATATGAAACTCTCACTCTCTGATGAATAATTATTATTTGTGCAAGAAAATGCACATATCAGCCATCTTAAGATAGTATTTTCTCTACAGAAAATCTGTACTACAGGTCAACTGTTTTGGGTGTGTTGAAAGTAGAGTAGTTACAGGATAAGTGTCTGCCATTTTTTTCTGCGGCGTGTCTTATCCTGAGGAATCATTACAATTAGATACCATTGCACCAACATCTGAAACAGGTAATTCATGTTTCAGTTGTCTACACTGGTGGTTTTCTGATGAGAAAATAACTGCGAGAGTCTGAATGTTGTTGAGAAGTCCCACCCATACAGTGGGGAAGGAAACACAGGAGTAATTGGCCTTTAGGTCTGCTTTTCAATCACTGAGCTACACTGTTAACAGCTGCTTTTGTTTTCCCTCTGGATCATTTTCAATCCATCAATTTTTGTCAGTAAACACAGTTTATGGGTCATCTTTTAGTCTTTAGTCAATGAATCATTTCCCAGATCGGTATGTTATACTAGTTTCCTGGACATTTTACTGTTTTTATTATACTGAAGTATGCAGATGTGTGGCTGGTGACCCCAAAGAGCAACACTCCCGAAAGCAAATGAGAGTCTTAGTAGCCCTTTCAGTTTTGGAAAATTCTTTGTGCTATTTATTTCACTTCCTCTTAGAGTGGCTTTGCAGCAGAGTTAAGGTTTACTTATTTTTTTATTGCTAACACTTGCTTCTTAATATTTAGTTAGAGTGTTGATTTTCAAAACTAATATCTATTTTGAATGTGTAGTAAATATCACTCAACTTTGTTTTCTCGGCTGGCTCCAGATAACATACTGAACTCAGTAAAACATGAAGGGCATGGTGAAAAAAAAAATGGTTCTAACTCCCATAATCAGAGACACAGAAACAAAATTTAATTCTTCATTATGGATTCTGTGGTATTTGATGTCTCTTCCAGCTTGTGGAGCTATGTGATTAATTTCTGAATTTGAAAGTTGGATTATAATTTCAGTTTAAAATCAAATCTTATCCTCAGTGTTTTGGCATTAAAGCTTAAAATTATGAACTGTAGATGTTTTATAAAGATAGCACTCCTGATCTTTAGATGAATTTTTGGATCTGAGCCATGAAATTATGAAGTCTTGAGATTTGTGGTGATACACTGGGGGTTTTTTAGGTTGGTTACGTGTATGTTCTCTAGAGGCAGGTTTGCAATGCTGATGGTGTACACGTGTGTGTAACATAACCCCATGCCAAGAAGTACAAAACAAAGTGTCAGGGTGCTTATAGGTTTTTAGAAGAATTTATTTTCCAAGACATTGCCTTACTATTGATGCTGACCAGTGGCAGCACAATCTTTTGTGTACACCCTAATTTTGTCAGAATTCCATAATAGTGTGTAAAGCAAGAGTGCTTGCTTTGTTCATGCAGCACATTCAAAACATTGTGTCTGGTGCCCATTTTAGGTGCTTCTGCCACCAGATTCTTGGTAGCCTCTTTTGGCTCTGGGTTGCTATACTAGTTCATCCTGGAATCAGTTCATCATCAAAAAGAGGAGTTATGTAGAGGAATGGGCAATAATCTGAGAGTACAAGACTACTGGAAGAATATGAGAGCTTTGAGAGTCTTCACAGTTCTGCCCTTCATTCTTCTCTAAATCTCTGGCTATTGCAGAGCCAAAGCAATAGGACTTTTAAGAAAGTACTGTGTTTGCAGACAAGGGCTTAATTCTCCTCTCCTAAATGGGATTAGGATTCTGAAGGGGATTGGGGCTGTTGCATTAAGCAAGGGGAACGTGGCTACCACTTATTTATTATACTACTTGCTTAAAACAATCTTTATTTTGTTTTTTTCACAAGCAGTTAAGAAACTAAATATCTGTATGCTATATACTTTGACTGGCATATTGTTCCTTATTGTCAAATATGATGATGGCCAACCCAGATGACAAAAAAAAAAGAACCAAATCAATCTTATCTGTTGATTTTTAGCAAACTTTTCTCCTTCCTATAAAATTTCACTTTTTAATATGATGAGATATGAAGCATTTCCAAAAGGGAGGAAGAAAACATGTAGGATTTCTGCAGATATAAACCCATGAATGTTATTAGAGACTAAACTAAATGGAAAGAAATATCTTATTTAGAGTACGGAACTCTTCTAAGTTAATGTCCATAAAGTTTAAATTAGTTCAGACTTTTCTTATTAGAATAAATGTTTCCTTTTAAAAAGCATGATAATCATAATCAAGACTAAATTTGTTCTGTTATTTATTTTCAAAATGATAGTACATGTTTAGCTGACTTTTGATTTAAATCCCTAGGGATATATTGGAGACAGATGTTTAGATGACCTAATGTTTGAAGTAAAGTTATATTTGGACACTCGATTAAATTTTCCTTAAAATCTTTCCATATATGTTAGATTGTCAAGCAGTGCAGAAAGTATTGAAAGATTTATGTTGAAAAGGTACTGCCTTATTTTTAAAGTAAGTTATTAGAGTTCAGTATATTTTATTTCAGGCAACTGTCAAAAGCAGAAAATGTTTGATTATAAAACAGCATGTTTACAAATGAAAATATTGTGTCTTGTTGCAGAGCTAAATGGGAAACAGATTTCTTTAAAAGTTCATTGATTTCAAAACCAAATTTACCAGGCCATTTATAGCTGTCTCAAAACTTGGTAAAGATTATGGTAGACTTTAAAATGTAGCATCAGTTGAAGACTGCATTATAGGCCATAACAGTTGCAAATCTTTTTACTCCTTTCTGGTTTTGAGCAAGTAAAATAGTGTAAATAGTAAATAGTGTAAGTAAAATAGCACCTAGTAGTGTGGATGACAAAAATGACTATATATGTGATAGTAAACATTTTGAAAAGTCTCAATATTTCATCATCATAATTATCAATATTGACCTATTAAGAAGGTATTGATTTACCGATGAAAAAATTAGTATCTTCAGTCTTTTAAAGTTTATATATACCGGCCTTTATTGTGTTTAGTTAAATAGGCAAGTTACTGAGTTGCTGAACTTCTGCCATTTTTAACTGTAACTGAAATATTGTACTAAGAGATGCATTCTTGTCACTGGCAGGATACCTTGTGGGCTAATGCAAGTGTTGCACAAAAACACTATTGCGTGCTAAGGTTATGTTGCTTAGCACTCAGCCTGCAACATAACCTCTGGCAGATCTTGAGAACGTTTCTGTGGGACAGCATTTTTTATTATTTTCTGTAATTTGATTAGGAAGGCTGATGTGGGCACCAGAGCTGAAAAGTATTTCTACAGAATAGACCTTGTTAAGTTTAGGCATCACATGCAGCATGTTTCTGTTATCTCATTGAGGTCTGCTGCATTAGAACTGGAGTAGCCCTCTTCTGGGAAAAATTGAAATTGCAATATTTGGAGCCTCTTCTTTCATGTAAGAGTGGATGTTGGGTCAACAGTGCTATAAAAATCATGTTTTGCCAGGGGAATGAAAGGAGATCTCATCCTGTTCCTGGAAAAGGAGCTTTCATTCTGTCTTTTTGCTAGTTGATGAATGTACATTAATCATGGGCAGTAACTGTTTTGTACAGCATGGATCTAATCAAAACCTAATGAATGAATGTGTAGTATCTATGTGATGCCATTTATTGTTAGCAGAAATTATTTTTCTTTTCTTCCTGAATTAAGATTTGGGATATAGACTATAACTCTGGAAAAGAAATAGAAAAGTATCTTCTTAAGATTCCCAAGAAGCAAAGAGTGGTCATAAAATTGGAAGAGATAGCCTTTAAACAACTTCTAAAAATGTCACTTGTCAGTTGTTGGTGTGAAGATAAGGAGCAGTATAGAATGAAATTCTAGAAACTGTAGATAAAGCAGTTTTATGGTGATGTGATTAGATTTTTTCTACACACAGATTTTTTAAGGTCAGAAATGCCTTTTAAAAGTATTAAAAGAATATTGATCAGTTGATGCAAAATACTGTTAATTGGGCTTTTCACTTGCTTAGTCTTGCAGAGTGAACACTTGTAACTGGGCTGGAGTAACTTAGGCAACAAGTTTGATGCTTGTGTAGTGTAATCTTACCTTTTGTTACAAAATGGCTTTTCCCTTTTTTAATGTATGTTTTTCAGTGAAAGGAAAAAATAATGGCTTATGATCTTCTCATGTAATATATTATCACTTGCATGTACAAAATTTGACTTTTTTTTTCCTTGATTGTGCATTAATCACCTTATATTACTTGAGTATTTTCCCTGAAGACTTCAGTTGGTGTGCTGACATTTGCAGGAGTGATTAGTCCTCTCTGGTGCCTCAAGACAGACACCTGAAAGGAGAGTAGACAGTTTTATTGGTATGCTATGAAAGTTTTATGCAACTTGTAGAGAAACAGGGAAAAAAACCCTGAGATCAAGGAGGACAAGGTGGTTTTAACTTCCTTAATGTGCTCTTTTTATTATTATTTTTTATTTTTTCATTTCCTCTAGTCCTTTGTAGAAGTAGCAAGGACCCTAAAGACTAAATGCTGGTCTGTTACCCAGACTTAGTTATTGGCATTCTGTGTGCTGAATAAGGATAACATCCTTGAGAGAAAACCATTGCTGTCAAGTAGAGATGGTATCACAATTATTACCAGCTCAGTCCTAAACTGGGCTTTTTCTGTTCAGTCTAAATCTTGCTTACATCTACATCTTTGTTTCCTACATTTTGATTAATCTATAATTGCACCTAGAATCTTAATTGAAAAATCTGTGAAGAATTAGAAAACTTAGAGAGAGACAGTGTTCTACAAATTCCTTTTCAACAATATGGCTGAAACCTTATCTACAGCAACTGTAATTAGGGATAGCTTGCTTTGTCTTTGTTTTGACTACAAACTCTATTCTGGTTAAGAGATTAAATTCAGAGAGAAATAAATCACTGCATTACATTTTGTATGATGATTGAACTGTTTGTAAAAATTGAACATACATACTTTATATGTTTGCTAATTGTTTTGTAAACATTTCAATATTCGAGTTTGTAGTATAAAATGTTTTGACTATCAGCAAGATTTGGGCTGCTTACATTCTGTATAAGCAAAACCTGCATGCCTCTTGCTCACTAAACAATTCCGAACAGACCCAGGTGATTTGAGTCCAGGGAAAGAATTTGGAGCTTCCTTGGCTTAGCCCAGGAAAGCAAAGAACCAAGAGTTCTCTCTTCCACCTCTTTTTCATTTGGTGTCTTTGTGGTATTTTGCTATTTTGAGTTTTTGTTGGTGGTGGGGGGTTTTGTGTTTGGTTTTTGTTGGTGTTTGTTTGTTTGTTTGTTTGTTTGTTTTGGGGTGGTTTTTTATTGTTTTTTTTTCTTGTTGATTTTTGGTATTGTTGTGTTCATTCTTGCTCTCTTCCTAGGTCTTTGAATCTTGAAATAATTTTTTTTTTTGCAAAATGGCAAAATGGTACAGATCAAACATGAGAGAGTGTAACCATATATGAAGTGTCTCTGGTGGTCAGTTTAATCTTCTGAAAAGTGAAATAATGGTTTTAACTGTTTTGCTTTCTGGACTGTAATACATTAACTTTTCACTTTTTAACTGTGTACTTTCAGAGGAATTGTTATACCTCATTTCTAGGGGAACTGTAGGTACCTGTACCATGAGATTTATCAGTATCCCAATTCCACTGAAATCAATGGAAGTTTTTCACTCCCTGAATCTCTTCTGAACTGTCCTTGATCTGTATCAGATATCCTGTGAAGTCCAGCATGTAAACATGCTCACTACTAATGCCAGGTGGCTACTCCCTGTATGTATAAAGGAATGGACTTGTTGCCAAATTGTTTTCCTGGCTTTAGGTTTCAGGCTGACTCTGAAGTGTCCAGTTGAAGTCAGGCAGCAGCTTTCTAAGCATTGCAGTGCCTGAGCTGATGTCCAGCTGGCTACCAAAGATCCCATCTCACCCAAGTTGTTGAATCTAACTCTATTAAAAATGCTATTTTTTAAAGTTACTTGTAAATCTGAGCAAATCTGTTAGGTTATGTTTCTATGAAATCTTGCACAAGACTTCTACTGATATCCTCACCTGTGTTTGGACATTTGGATTAAATGTTGGAAAACTTGCTGTCATTTAAAAGAAATATCTCTGGAGGAAATGGCTTTTGTGATAGCTAATTAATTATATTATAGTTTACATTCTCTCTTTATATCTGTGGGAGAAAAAAGTATTTCTGTAACAGGCTGTAGAGGTCATAGCTGAAAAATCTAGCAAACTGAATTTGTACTTCTAAAATGTGCAACCTGTAGTCAAGTACTCCTGGGTCAGATGTAATGTGTTTGGTAATAACAGCTGTATGGTGCACAGAAGACCTCCATAAATCTGGAAAACTCATAATTCCTGAGTCTTGTGTACAGCAGTTTTGCATCCAACAAATTCAAACTTCTGCAGGAAAGCTGTTCTGATACACCACTGTATCCATCACTCCTTTCATGAATGCAGTGTTCTTCATGTATGTTTCCCGTCCTGTTCCAGAACTTCTATTCTCAAACTTAAACAAAATTCTTCTTAGTGTTTCACTTCTTTGACCCAAGTTAGGTATGGAAAGTCACATTGACACCATTGTGTTTTGGACCAGGCTTCAGTGGCCTTTACTAAAGGATCTGGGGTGCGTATCTGGAAATAGTTTATTTCTAATTGATGTGCAAATGGTAGTCTCCACTGACATCAAGTTCATGGACTCCACCTCTCCTGATTGTATTGTACGAAGTGAGCTAAAATCTGAGCAGTCTTCTGTCCTATTTATAGGCTGTCCTTCAGCCTTCTGAGCCTATTTATACTTCACTAACAGTGTTGCTGTATTGTCTTTCTAGTTCAGACTTTCAAACTGTGATGTAAGGGAATTGTCAGTGGTTGCCTTAGAAGTTATTCTTTCAATAATACCTGTCACTTGTTCAACTTCTTTTGTTTTCTATTGAGATTTGCATCCCCTATATGCTGGTCATCTCCAGTTGGCTTCCAGTTGGAGGCTGAAGTCTGTTTTCTGCGGCTGGATTGAGCACAATTTTCCTTCCATTGTTCAGTGTCCAGCAAATGTTTGGTGGTTTTCACTCTTTTTTGAAGGATATAGGCTGGCAGTGGTTTGACAGTCCTAACATCCTTCCAGGTCTGTTTCCTATTAATGGAAGTAAAGTTTACTTTGCTTCGCTTCTGTTCAGCAAATCTGGCTTTTTCTAGAGATTTGATGGCCATACTTTGTACGTAGAACATCAGGTGATTGAGATATTTTTCTGAAACATGATCTGTGCCAAGCAGGATCTAAGTGGCAGGATGCACTGACCATACAATTGTGTGCTTTGTTTTCTTCCATGTTCCTGCCAGAACCTTGATGGTATCGAACCTGATGATGGGGAAAATATTTGTCATCAGTGACCTCTTCTAAATTATCTCCTTGTGTATGTAGTTAAAGTATTCCTTTTTTCACATCTACAAACTAGGTAAATAGTTGAAGGCCCTGAGCTTTTTCCATGCCTTTTGTAGCCAGTAAATATATTCACTCACTCTAATGCCTAAAGCAATAAAATCCCAAGCTTTTTAGACTATCTCTTGAAGAAAGTTCACTATCTACTAAGCATGAACTTTCTGTATGTTGAACTTGTTTTCTGGAAATTTCCTGTCCAAACCATTCCTTGGCTGGATTAGTCTTGTGTGCTATCTGGTTGTATACCAAAATTAAAACACCAAATAGGGTGCTTGTTTGATATTTTATATTTTGTCCATTTATTGTTTGCTTTTAAAATTAACTTGTGTTATTGGTGGGGATAAAGTTCATGAGTCCTGTTTTTTCCTTAGCCAAAAGCTACCTACAAGAAGGCTTTTCTAATCTTACTTGTTATCTCAGTTGCTTTCTCATCTCATAGTTGTCATCTCGGTAGCTTTTGTGTCACTATCTGGTGCCCAAATTCTGGGTGCACTTAAGCTGACAGTATATTCTCCTGTTGCAATGTTCCTCATTGACCTATGAAGAAGAGAGGTGGTGCTATTTATCTATGCCTGTTCTTATTGTGTCAGCAAACTCTTTGAAATGATGCTGACCTTTTAGGAAACTGATCCAAGGAGCTTAAGTGGCAGAAACTGAACTGCTTTTGATAGGATGGTTTTCTGTCAGTTTATTTGCCTGAGCTGCAGGAGCTGGCAGGGATTCCCAGTCAGTGGCAGAAGAGTAGGTAATAGTTCTGATAGCAGCAGGCTCGTGTGATTGCTCACCTGTTTGATCAGGCTGCAGTGGGTGCCAGGAGCACTTCCACTTCTGAGCTTCACCCAAAGCTTAACACACATCAGCAATTTAATTTGCTTGTGGTACCTAATGAAGCTGTTTGTCACCTTCCATATTTTCCCTTGTAGGACCTGCTTCTCAGGTAACCTGAAGCTTTAACAAATACCATTAAACGAAGATGCGTATTCAAATAATCCACAGCAGGAAAAGGGACTTTGCTCAGCTTTGTGTGAGGATTAAGAGGGAAGAAAGGCTTTACTCTTTTTTTTCCTTTTTAGTGGTCTTTCTTTTTGTTTGGTTTGGGTTTGTTTGGTTTGGGATTTTTTGCTTGTTTTTTGGTTTTTGGGGTTTTTTTTTGTTTGCTTGTTTGGTTTTTTGTAAGAAACCTTAATAAACTCTTCTTTGTAATACTGGTTTGCCACTGAACATATACTAAACAGAGTTAAGGTCTGGGGGATGTATTTCAGGCTTCATATTGTACTTTGCTCCAAGTATAACCCATTTAATGTATATGAGGTGGAGAACCCCAGCAAATTGCATCTATGGCAGTTAAGTCAGTTGTTATCTGCTTCCCAGTGTGTAAGTCCATCACTAGAAGAGCCAGCACATCCAGAACACTGACAGATAAAACAAGGCAGAAGACACTTTCAGATATGCCTTCTCTCTGATACCAGTCACTTGATGTCATGGGTGAGACTAGACAGGCTGGGAGCTTGCTTACCCTGCCTCCTTTTGGATTTGGGACTGTTGAGTTTGATGGTTTTCTGGTATACTACATTGGTTGAACAAAATTAATTTTTCTGCCTGATAGTAGTTCTCTTAATTTGCTCACAAAAGTTTTAACATCCTTTACATGTGTTCTTGTTTGCTATATTTTATAATCTTTTCACTAGATTATATGTGTGATACTTGTACTTCAGCATTTAAGGTGGAGATGGCAGTGTTGTGCTTCTCTGCTGTCTTTTTTGGAGACAAAAGCAAATTTCTTACTGGGATGCTCAGGCTGTTATATTTTTGCTGAGATTATGTATTCAAACAGAAGCTTAACCATGCAGAGGTGGGGTGGGGGGATGTGTGTGCAATGTATGGTCTTTTCAATAGGAAGATAATTATGTGTTATGATAAAAAATACCGAAATTAGGAAGCTACTGGAAGTAGTTAAAGATGAGTCTCTAAATGTTGCAGGAAAGTATGGTATTAGTTGAAAAGTTCTGTCATATAACACTTGATTAAAAAAAAAATTAAATTAAAAGTAACTTTTTGCATAGAATATTGCCTAGATTAAAATGGAAGAAAATTGGCTTTTGAGTCATTCGTAGTCTGGAGTTCACAGGCATTCATAGTAATTATGAAAATATTATAAACACTCATAGAAACTACTACTTTCAAATATTGTCACTAATGTTATTGGTGTCAGAGCACAAATTTTCTGGCTTCAAAAAGCCCCACTTCTGTGTTTTAATGACCTACAGTGTAAATGTGTTCTTGATGGAGCCAGGACACTGCCTATGAAAACCTGGAACTTTGTGTTTGGAAAGCAGCCAGATGCTGGTCTTGGTGGTCGTGCACCTGTAAACACAGTGCCCACTCAATGCCATCACCTTGCACAGCGTCTACTTGCACACTGCAGTTTGAAGTCTGACTGCCACATGACTACTTGCACCTTGGCTTTTTGGTTTTGTATTATAATGTTAGCTATATAAGCAAATTCTTCTTAAATCTTTTACTAACAGAAACTTGCAGATGACATACCTCTGTTATTCTGACATGCTTTTACTTTTAATCCTGTAGTTTTCCTCCTTAAGTTTTCCTTCCCTCTCCAGCAATACTTTTACACATGGATGGTTTCCCTCTAAGCTTCTATTCTTAACTCTGAACAAGAATGTGCATCTGTTAATATGCGTCCTAGTGGCTCACACAGTTATTAGTAGAATTCAGTTGCAACTGAGTAAATTTGAGCACCTATTAAATCCTGAGTAGATACAAATGTGTTACTGCCAGAACTTACATATTTTATCATATGAGTAGCATCTTTGATACTTAAGGTGTTTCAATGGCTGTCACAGAAATATGTGAAATGGGGTTGGAAGAGAGGCCAAGTACGATACATATGTGTTCTCTGTATACTGTATCCTTTTTTTCCCTAATGGCTGAGATTGTATATACAGCTGCAGAGCTATCTGACATTAGTTCCTTAAATGAGTATTTAAAAGGGGACATTCACATTCTGAATTCCTGATTCTCCTGTTGCCTGATAGTCCTGATTCTCTGTTGCCTGTTGAAATCCTATTTCATTAATTCATTTTTCCTTCCTCTGAAGCAGGGATTTCCTGAAAACTGGCTCCAGACCAGTACTACAATATAAATAGTATAGGATATAGGATGATGGTACTACTTGTGTGTGTTTGAAATTGAAGAATCATTGGAAGGTTTTGGTTTGAAGGGTTAGGGTTAGTCCCTTCCACTAGACTGGGTTGCTGAGACCCCCCATTCAAACGGGTCTTGAATGTTTCCAGTGATGGGACAGCCACAACTTCTCTGGACAACCTGTTCCAGTGCCTCACCACTCTCACAGTAAGGAATTTCTTCCTAATATCTGACATAAACATTCCTTCTTTCACTTTGACACTCACTGTATCAGTGGCAATTTTAGAGTTATCAAGATTATTATTCTTTTTCTTCAGTGTTTTACCATTTAACCTTTAATGAATGATTAAAATGCTTCATGGGGTCATTACCACCATTTTTTTCCTAAGATGCAAATACTCTGCTACTAGGAAAGCATTATCTCTATCGTACCTTGTTTGAAAATTCTGATACATAGATTCTTTTTTTTTTGGAGTCTCTAAAGTAGTGATTGATATGCACTGATTATACCATTGGTTTTGTTTGTTTGGGTTTTTAAAGTATTAATCAACCTCTTAAAACATTTATATATGTAATTAAAAGTAATTTCCCATCAAAGGTAATAATTGGAACCATGCCTCATACAAAACAGATCAAAAATCAATTGGGAAGTCTCCAACTCTTTATCTTCTCTATAGCTATGTTTTTGCTGCACATAAAATCATCAAGACTAAGAGCAACAGCAAGAATGCTGAAAGACAGAAATAGTATCTTAGTGGGCATGAACTGTGTGTTTCATTGTGTGCTAATGTGCTAATGATGATGCTTATAAATGCCAACAATTTTGATGCTCATCAAAGGAGATTTATGTTATGAAGTTATGACAATATTTTCTGAAGTTTCAATGTGTCTGTGATGGCCTGGTAGGACTGCAGCAGGTCAAAAGGGAGTATATGAAGATATCTCTGTTTTCAGGAATTCATGTTTGGGTTTTGGAATGACTCAATCTTGTTTTTAAGGAGGGGTTGTCAGTATCCAGAAATTTGAAGCACTGCATTTTGAACATGACTGCAAAAAATGCAGGTTATGTTAATACCTAATTTTAGCTTATTTTAGCTTAAATATGAAATATTTTCAACTATTTAAAATAATATTTGATTATTCATTTCCTTGCTAATCCTCCTCCCATACTAAGTCCCTTAGTAGTATCTTGTCTAGAAGGGAAAAGAGGAAGATGTGAATAACGTGTCCTCCAAATGTACTTTATCAATTTCTATTTACTGTTGGTATGAGCTGACTATTTAGTGACTACATTGATGTTATGGTGTGACCTGGCCACTATGTGTTGATTTCTTTAATAGAAGGGTCCAAGTTTTTAATGTTAGAGGCAAAAAAAATTGCCATCCTGCAGCTGATGGGGTTTTCTCATGATACTGTATCATTCTTTTTCCACAAGCAAAAGTGTGTACAGACAACTCTTGTGAATTTCTGTAAGCAGAGATGCAATGTTTCCATGTAATACAAGTACTAAATAATAGGAGATCAAGGGAAGGTGAGGATTAGTCAACAAAACGTGGATATGTGTAACCTTGATTGTTTAAAATTCTTTTCTTTTAAAATACAGTGCCTGTTTAGATCACTAATACATTTTAATTGTTTCCATCTTTCAAAATATGTCTAGCAAGTTCAGTTTCTAGTTGTTGTTATACAAATAAACTGGTATTAGAGGCATTGCTTTCTTCCTTTCAAACATGCTTTCAAATTAGGGCTTAATGTGGTTTGAAGATTTTGCCAACATACTCTTCCAGATCCTTCTATTTTAAGAGGGTGGTTGATTACATCTATCTTTCTTCTTTGGTTTACAAATGCCAATATATTCCAAAGAATGCAAACCCTGGGACCATTTGTCATCACACTTTGATTGTAGTTCGCTTCATTATTGTATGTAGGAGGAAAAGCAAACAATTAGATGCCTGAACAGTGGAGGGGGGGGGGGGGGGGGGGGGGGAGTTGGAGTGTCAGGACATGCTAAACATTCTTACTGCATTGCATACTTTAACCTCCTGTTGTTTTCTCATTGCCTTTAACACTTACCTGCCTGGATGTGATAGTTTTAAATACATTTTTTTAAAAAACAGAACTGTTTGGCTGAAATACTAAATATAAAATGTCTTGAAACAAATAGAGTCTAAGGGCTACAGACCCCTTTAGGATTTAAATCCTACCTAATCCTGTGTGGGTTGCATAAATGAAGCAGAAAATTTGGTGTAAATACAATAGCATGCAGCATTTCTTATCATGTTCTTTATAGATTTAGTCTCAAAGCAGCGGTTTTAGACCTTGAAAGTGTCATAGGTGATCTAGTGAGTAAAGCAACAGTAAGACCAGATAAATGCCTATTCCTCTGCTAATAGTGAAAAAAAGTTCAAACAAAACAGTAACCTCAAACTGAGTCAAATATAGCATTTCAGTGGTACTTCCTTCTGTTCTCAGGTGCATATCCTGAAACAAGTGACTTGCTGTAGTCACTAAAATAGGCTGTAAAGCAACATACAGTATTGCATCTTTCCTTTTGATGGGCATTTTCAAAATTACACTTTGACTAGAATGTAAACCAAAAGAACTGTGAGTTGGATCTCTGCCCGCTAAAAATAGCCAAGGTGACAATTCCAGAAGAAAATATGTTAAGTCATGGTGATGAGAGGTACATACTCCACAGAAGAGCAGAGCTGAAGACCCAGCTCTTCTCAGACACTTTGAGTGTTTTTAGGCTAACAATTACTTCCATTTCAGAGTTAAGGCTTCAAGAGTGTTGTTTTCCACTTAATCTGCCTCAGGTCTTCTTATTATTAGAACCTTAAGTAGTGAAGACAGCTTGCTGGAGGCTGTGCACTGGTCCATTTTTTCAACTTTTTTTTCTGCCAGTGGTCTGTAATTTTGCATTCCAGTGACTTTGGGAACTGTTTTCTTAATTGGACCATGTGGAAATAAAGGGTATCAGGGCTGTTGAGTGGCTTTTTTTGATCTTTAAGTTCCCTGCTTATATGGCAGGATTTAAATGAGAAAGATGTCTGAGACAAAATAAGATGCATTTAGAGTCCTTCTACTGCTTCATCCATCAGTCCACCTAATCTGAAAAAACAAATTTCAGCATCTTCCTTTTGCTGATGCTTAGTGCCAAAAGCACCTGAAGTTCCTAGGTAGCTATATGATTCTTAAATAATAGTATTGGATTAACCAATTTTTAAACCAGCATTCACCACCTAAACTGCTTCAATTATCCCTTAAATGAACCACCACATGCATGCAAAGATCTGTTAATAGCCAGTTAACAGGCTTAGAAGCAAAAACTGTGGATTGACTTAGAGTCTCCCTTTGGATACACAAAGTTGCAAGAGTCCATTGGTGCCAATATAGGGTCTGAAATTTTAGGAACAATCATTGAATCATTTGACAGTTTGGTTTGATGCAGCACTTAGTTGAGGTTGGCAGGAAGGTTCCCCTTTGCTTCCATATCCATTAGATAGCCCTTTAACACACCAGCAGAAATTTCTTTTGTCCTAAGAACATCTATCAGCTGGGGTGGATTTGTAAGAAGGCTCTGACTGAGCCCATCTTCCCTGTTCCCACTGAGCTGCAGTTTTCTTTTTAAAATGCAAAACCAAGTGATTTTTAGTCCAGAAGCTGGCCTGAGGCCTGCTTTGCCATGCATGGCTTTTCCAAAAATGGGGGGAAAAAGGACACTTTTTCAAGTTATTTAGGTCCAACTAGGGAGCTCAAGTGCCCTGAGAATTGGGATTCTCATAGGTGGGAAAGCATTTGCACAAGTTGTCGTTTCTCTGTTCCTGACCCCTGTTTTTGGTAGGTCTGCAGTTCCTGACCAAAGAGCAGGAATGTTCTGGCTGCTCTTAGGATCCTCCTGATGCTTCTATTAGCTACAGTGCTTCCACCTGTTGTCCTCAGAGGCTCAGGCAACCTGAAAGGCATAGATTTTCAGCTCTGGATTGCCTCATTAGGATTAAGAGGGAATTTTTTTTTTTAAATTTGAATTTTTATTATTCTGAATTATGTATTAGGGACTGTACTAAAGCAGATCTAAGAGATGATGGGAAAATATCTTGGATTATTTATTTTATGATCCCTTTGCAATTACCCATCTCAGAAAAGATGTATGTTAAGGAAGAACAACAAAATTATGCACTACTGAGTGAAACAAGTAGTCTCTCTTAACATACCTTGAGACTTGTCATCCAAGACTGGGCTTTTTTTTTTTCTGTCTTTTGTCTTTTTGTCTTTTTTATAGGTATCTTTGAAGCTTTGTTTTTAAATCAGTAGCCGTTGTCTTCTCAGTTTTCCTCCCTAGGCCAGTTCGAAGTCTTGTTTTTCTTGTACTTTTTCATTTTTTAAAGCTGTTAGAATGCAATTACTTATACATGCTTTGGAGATACAATTCTTGTGTTTGTGGACTCTTCTTATGATTAGGAGTAGCTCAAATCAACAAAATTGCATGTTGTTCACTCCATTTCTCACTTAAGAGTTTCATTGTGTAACTTTCTTGAAGTCACTTAACTGAGATCAAAATCATACTCAGAACAGGGGGATACAGCAATAGTTAGTTTCTGCTCTAGTGACTCAATCATTTGCTAGTTTTTATTTTGCTCAAATTTTTAGAGTGAAATTGATAAATTATAGTACCTTTTAATATCTATTATGATAATCGTCATTGGGCCTGTTTTAGGCATTGTTTGGTACTGAATAATAATTAGTTATAGAATAAAAGTACATATGTATGGGAAGAAGAGCTGAAATTGAAACATGGTGCTTGAAGAATTACTTTTGGTATCACTTTCAAGCAGTGAGATCAACAAGCTGTGAAAGAAGGAAGTAGGAAAAAGCCTTTATCACCTGGGTTCTTTATGAGCTCAACAGAACAGAATAGAATAGAATAGAATAGAATAGAATAGAATAGAATAGAATAGAATAGAATAGAATGGAATAGAATAGAATATAATAGAATAGAAGGAATTATCCTGTTTGACGAGAAAAATGATCTTTTGCATGATTTCTAGTTCAGTTTCTAGGTATCACACAAAGTAACTTCTCACTCTTAACCATGCAGGCATAGGTGTGAACCAACACAATGAAACCCCAGCTAAACAGGAGTAGTAAATTATTAAAAGTATATTTCTTCAAAATATTTGACTATTGAGAAGATGTAGCATATGGGTGTGAGAAGATCATTGGATTTTAACTCTATTTTTTCACTTCTGTGCCATTGTGAGTTAGGTGAGATAAGTGAACTTTTCCACTGGGGCCATATAGGTTTTGCAAAGGTGAAAACTACGGCTTTGTTTGGACATGACCCTGTGTTATCTGGCTCTGCCATGTCTTGGATCATCAGGTGAAAAAAAGCTTAAAAATCCATATATGACAGGAATGTCAGATAAAATGTTAAGAGCATCCAGTCCTTTTGTGACTAGATGTTCTTTTCATGTCAAAAATTAACTTAAGTATTTTAGGAATTGCAGGATAAGATATGTGTGATTTTGTACATCTGGGCAATGTGTTTAATACAGAGAATGTTAAGCTTTTGTCCACATAGTGTGAAAATAAAATGCACAGTATGGTTCACAGGAATCAGACTTACTGGTAGCACACTTTCAGAACATAGAAGATGTTCTGATGCAGCACAGCTTGAGGTTCTGCTTTGAGAGACTATCGTTAACTTTGCTATTATTGGTTGACCCGGCTTTTCTACCTTTGCAGCATCAGGTCTTTGTGAATGGGCAGTGAAATCGTAACTTGAAAACTTAATCTGTTGTGCTGTGTTGTTTCTTCACTTTTTTGATATTTGTGTCCCCAAATTTTTATTTATTGGTAGAAAAATCAGACTACATAGTAGTCTGTCCTCATATCTAATTCTAGGTAGTCAAATATTTTTCTCACATGAAGATAAATAACCACTCCTATAAGCTTAAAATTCTTGTAATAAAATGTGTCAATTTTCTTTGAAATTAAAGAGGACAAAATAAATCTTAATGTGTGTGCATTTTTTAAAGAATAAAAAGTATGCAGTGCTGAGTGGCTTTAACCAGTCCACAGCTGTGGACTGAATAGTCTAAAGACAGTATATATTGGGATAGTCAAATGCAAGGTAAATGTTAAGGATTTTTTTTTAAAGTTTTCTCAATTTTAAAGAATTTCTGCTCTGTGCATAAGTGAGAGGAAAAGGATCGACCTTGCTTTCTTCACAGAAAAAGTCTACTGAAAAGGCTGCTGGACTACTTGCATTAAAACCATTATCTGGACTCATCCCAGAGCATTGCAGGTGATGTTCCAAGGAACACATAATATGTTTTGTTTGTGTTAGCAAGGGACTGCAGGACCTGGGTACTTTATTGACCAAGGTTAATTTTGAGAAATGTAAATGAGAATCAGTTGCTGTGGGATTTTAAGTATCTAATAATTTACTTCATTTGTAGTGCTCTTTATAGTTATTTCATGCTCCTCAATGTTTATTATAAAGCTAGCTTATATTTTTCCCATGAAGACTCTCCACTGCTCAGAGAAAATATCTTTGAAAACATATGTTGTTACATAAGAGCCTGTTTGTGGGAACTTCAGGGAATTTGTGCTGACTTGCTTAATCATCCTCTGGAGAGCAACAACCCCTACTTCCTGTCTGCTTCTATTACTTGTCGCTATGCCTTAAAAAGAGACTGCAACCAGGAAGAAAACATTTCTGAACCAACAGAAAACGCTTGCAAATGAAAGAAAAAAAATTAAATGACAGCTATGTGAGAGCAGTTCAATGTAAATAATAAACTAGTTCTTGAATGTTGCACATTTGATCTTTATAACATAATGGTAAAAATACAGTGTGCAGCTTTCTCTGGCCTTTAGCACAGCTCAGTGAAAGTCTGATGCCAGCTTGGAAGTAATTTGACAGATGTGGATTAGTATTTATTTTATTTGTCTCTAAGGTAGTCATGTTCACAGAATACAGCTTCTTAAAAATTAGGACAGATTTGTTGCTGTTGAGGGAACAGTTGAAACTGAGATGAAATCTGTGTATTCATGTGTGTTAGATGCTCTTTAGATGCATAAATGAAAAATATCTTTTTTAATGGCTGAACCAAGAGAAAAAATAGGCCAACTGAAATATGCAGCTCCATATTTAGGTAGCATACCCATATCCCATGTGTTCTTTCAACAATGTAGCAAGAAGAGCTGGTGGTTTATACCCTCTGAGACTGTCCTGTACAAAAAAAACCAAAAACAACCAAACCGAAAAACAACCCCGCCTATGAAAATCCTTTCTCATAACCAAGGGAAAACTTCTGGCTTTTGTAGGGACATTCTCCTTGCTGTGTCTGTAATGTACCTCCAGTTCCTGTTCTAATACCCAGGAAATGTTCAGTGCTGCTCTGTCCATTTGAATCTAATTTAATGACCCTCTTTCTAGAGCCGACTAATTCATGTTTTCTTGAAGTGGATTTTGCAAACACCTGAAAGGTATAGGAACTGAGTACAATTCTAAAACTCTGTACTTCAGTGTGGTAAGTTAGAGGTCAGTTTTCATTAATATACCTTTTCTTTAGGTTGATATATTTGATGAGATTGAGGTATTTCTTTTGTTGGTTAAGAATAAATAGGAATGAGTCACCTTAAGCCAGCCTTTTAATATCCTGGTCCTAATGAAGTTGTTGAAGCAGTACTCCATCTTTCTTGACTTGTCAGAAATGTCCTGAATCCTTAATTCCCCCTGGTTTGTGTGAGGTCACCTCTCAGATTTTTCTCTGGCATTTTTTGTGTAGTGTGAAGAAATGCAGATGATGGCTGAAAGAGGTTTTTAGTCTGTCTGCTGTAAAAACTCTCTTCATTCTCTTGTGATTAACATGAACTACATCACCACTTCTCTGTCTCAATGAAGCCCATAGATGTGAGATCATTTCAGAGAAGATGGGCAAGAACTATGGATTAGGTGCTCACTTTCAAGTCTCACCAATCTGTTTGCATAAAGCTTCTAGAATCAGACCTTCTGGTCAGCACTAATGTTTAAAATGCTTTTGAGGTGGCTGTCATGTCATAATGCAAGATCCTTTTCTTCAGAAGCAAGAAGACATGCATGCTTGCACTGTGTTCACTCAGAAAGTGTTTTCTGTTGCTGGTAAGAAATGCATCACCATAGAGATGTTTGGGGACCTTCTGGCTCCAACCATGTTATATACTCCAGGCCTTGGAAGTTCTGTATCCAAGGAGAAAATGTATGTGCAACCAGCAGTGAGGAAATTAGGAAGTTAGATGATCCTCCTTCCTCCTCTCACCTAAGGATGAAACAAAATTAAATTCAGATAACACCTTTCTGTGCAAATAGGCAACCATGCTGATACTGCTTGGTTTCATTACCTTCCTTAGAAGAAAGAGGGGAGAACAAAAAGGCAAGCTATGACATGTACTGCAAGTGTTTCTTGCAAGAAAAATTTAGAGCCAGAATGAAATAGCAAAGTAGAGAAATGAGAGAAAATTAAAGGAGAAAGGATGGGAAATTCTTAATCTTTAATCCATGAAATTCTTATTATAAATTTTGCTGTTTAAAGGGAACCAAGGTAATAAGTAAGAATTTTCTTACAGATTGAAAAGAAAACTCAAGAAACAATTTTTGAACACTGATTATTTGTGATATCTCTGAAATTTAAAAAATTATATTTGTTCTAAAAATAGTGGAGAATATTCCCCAGTTTTAAAGTTCTTACTGGAAAAGGCATATCCTTATATATGCACAAAATCTAAAATGTCTGTGAGACAAGAAAGTCCCAGCCAGTTTTTACTTCCTCCTTTTACCAGATAATGAGTATATTAACAAACTGATGAAAAAGTCTTAGCTTTAGCACAAAAGCCTTTTAGTCAGGTATGGACTTGGGACAAATTTAGTTCCTTTTGCATTTTGGAGAAAGGAAAGGAAGTATATTTCATTATCATTTTGACTTCCAAAGTAGCACATGTGTTGCTGTGTTCAGGGAATATTCAGTTCTGGAAACCTTCCTGTTTTCCTTTAGCTTAGAGCTGTCCCTTTGTTTGTGGCATCTGTGGAGGATTTTGAGTTAAAACCCAGGAGTGACAGCAGCACTCCCCTCTATGGCCTTTTCAGAGCATCACCTTTGCAGCCTGATTTAAGCTATTGTCATAGCTGACAGTGGCATAGCTGCTGCCTTCTGCAAGCTCACAGGAGCATACAGAACCTGTAATTCTAAAAGAAACCCCAAATGAAATCTGAGATTCAAGTTCTACCTAAGCAATAATTTTAAGTAGCTCCATTTCTAGGTGTAGGGTGCTAATTGGGTGGTATTGATATTATACTAAATGAACATGCATCATTGAAGTCTATTGTTGCATTGCTTTGTTTAAAATACGTAGTACTTTGCCAGCAGCAGCATGCTGATGGAAAACTGTCACAACAGCGATCAGTACAATCTGGGAGTTAAATTTGACTGAAACATATGTCTTCAATTTTAATAGCTCAACTTCCCAGATGCCCTAGAGGAGAATATTGCCTGAGAAGGAGCTTTTCATGTAAGAATAATTTGTGTTAAGTAGCTCAGTGATCTGTTTGTTAGGTTAGAGCTGACAGTTTGTTTATATTTCTAAAGGGGTATGATGAATGGGGGAGAAGTTGATGCTAATTAGCCTAAATTGTTCCTAAGAATGCAGAGCACTTTGCCAGTTTCATTGTTTCTGTTTCTTTGCACATTTTCAATAATTGAATAGAGCTCAAACCATTCATCATAATTTTAGGTAAGATGGAAATAAATGAATATAGCATAGGTTAGTCTGTGTGATGGAAGATGTCACTTTAGAGGTCAATTAGATAAGATGTCAGACTAGGACTAATATAGCATTTTCCAGTCTGTTTCTATGAATATAGCAATGTGAGTCATTTTAGATGAAAAAATAATTCTCTCTGACATTATACTAGTATTAACTATTTCTTTCAAAGCTTCTTTGTCTCATCAGCATAAAGTTCTTATCTTAACTCTCAGCTGTTACCTCTGACACTCCATATGACAAAACATGCTACTTTTTTGTTTACTCTATATCAGATACCATAAATCTAAAAAACCTGCTTTTGGTAGGCCAAAAATATTGGTCAGGTGTGATATGCAGAAGGTGTTAGGAAAGGGGGATAAAATGAATCAGAGGCTATATAAATGTAACAGCAGAAAAGCTTTTATTATTTTTTGACTTCAGCATGCTTTACAACTCATTGTTTTTAGGTTTGGGTAACGTAATTCTGCTCAAATGCGAAACATCCTATAAAAACCATAATTTTATAAGAATGTGTATTTGTATCAAACATTTCCTTGATAAACTGAAGTTAGATTTGGGGGATGGGGACTTGGAATGTTCTGTTTTCAGTCCTTATACAAGACCATTCTTTTTTAATTTATGCACATATAATACCACAGGAAGAGATGGTATAAATTTGTGGACTGTGGAGAATGAGTGAGCATTTTTGAATCAGGATCTTTAAAAGGGGTGAAATTTGAGTATGATTAAGTTAGGAAAAAGGCTCGCTTACGGCGGAAGTCAGAGACTCTGTATACATTATAGGCATGTCATGGCTTTTAAAAAGTTATGTTAGACTTCTATACAAATTGCAAAGGAATTTGTATAACCCCAAACAAAATTCTGTGTGGCTCTGAATTCTTGCAAAAGTACAAAATAAAGTAAAAAGGAGTGAAATAATAATAGTAGTTAGTATTCCGGTCAGGAGTGAGTGTTGCTGTAGGGCAGGCTGCATGGGTGTTTTGTTGGTCACTAATTTTCTTGGAAGGAAATGATCCCATGGCTTATGCTATCCGCATTTGTGCATATTTGCCCTATAATTGGCATTTATTAAGGGGACTTTAGGTTTGATGGATGACTGTCAGGGTATTGCCTGCTAGCTTTGATGCGGATTGCTTTTGCATGAGGTTTTTTTACATTAACTCATTAGAAACTCTGCTCTGCTTCAACATTCTCTTTATTTACCTTCTGAAAACGTGATACTTTTCAGCCTGAGTTTCAAGGGACTTAGTGTGGTTGTATTTGTGTACCAGTGTTTTAATTTGGACAGATGAAAAAGATACATAGCAGAAAAATACTAACTTTTCAACCTGTGAATCTTAAAACTTATAAATGTTTCAGCTTAATTACTTATCTTTGAAATGCTAAGCTGCTAGCAAAATATCTTTGGTTTATAGCATTGACTTCTGTGTTCCTGAATTTTTTTTAAAAGGGAAAAAAGGAAAGCAAAATCCAGTCCCATAAAAGCAGCAGGTATAGTAATATTTTCACAGCAGGTCGATATTCAATGAATGTTCAACAAATCCAGGATTGGTGTCTGAGACATATTAGTGGTTTCTTCAAGGCTGGATTGATTTGGTCTGTTCCTGTAATGTATCTGGGACATAGGACTGTTAATTAGATTAATTAGTTATAGCGTGATTTATAAGGCAGTTATAATAAAACTATGGTTACCAATGTATTTAATCCCATTGCCATGTTTTGATTTGACATTTAGAAAAGCATACAAAAGAAGTGGAAGTTGTGCATACTGACTCTGTCACTTTGAATGTTCCTTTAATAAAACATTTTCTCTACAAGTAGCTGTGCAAAGGAGAACTACATCTTACTGCACTAAGCAATGCTTCTCTGAGCATGAGGAAATGGAATGTTCAGCAGGTTAAATTCTTCCTCTGAGTTCACATCGCAAGAAGAAAATTTGATGGAAGACTTTTTTACAATGAAAACTTTTTCATTGTTTACTGCCTTGATGTTTCAATAAGGCATTGCAGATCTTGTGCTTGCCACCCAAAAAGAAAAAGGCAAATTTTTTTTGCAAATTCCTGACTTACTTTCCTGTTTTCAATTGATGCATATGTAACACATTTCTTACAAGGCATAGTAAATGTAGACTAAAACTAATATTGAATGCAATTCTATACAGTTTGGATCTGAAGGTTTGAAGCAGACAATCGACAGAGGAACTTTTCTGCACTGCAAGATATTTGTGAAGGATCTGAAATTTACGTGCATTTATCCCAAAATGAAATTATGGATTTACTTGTTCCCAGTCCTGTATATTACTTGTGCATGTTTTTAACTTATATGAATGGATTCTTTGGACCATCTGACATGCTGAAGTCCAAGCATTTGTACAGCTCCTTGGCTTTACATTCAGTGTCTGTAATTAGCTGTAGCTGTCTGAAGTCTGTGACTTTTCTGTTAATTACAACTAATGTTGACCTTTTATATCATGAGGAACTAATTTCTATTTCTGGCAGTAAGACTTCAACAAGTATAATAAAGAATCTATTGACCAAATATAATCCTATTCTTATGAATTTGTAAATTAAAAGGCCGATTACCCTCACTGAACTGGAAAAAAGTTCATTGGCAGTGTTTGAAAAGTTCAGCTCTCTTATTTATTTTTCATGGCTTGATGTAGTACCCACAAGATATCAATGCTAGACAAAAATGAAACTAAGTGACTAAATATGTTGCTTATTTAATTTTAAAAATTAATTCTGTCTTTTACCCTTGTGTAGCAGCGGTAGGGAATAGGGAGCAACAGATTTGGCAGAAGAACATTTACTCATGATTTAAGCTTTTGAGTTGAAGCTGAGAGAAGCCCCAAAGACAGACCTGAGTGTGAATTATTAATGCTTCTGTTATTGTGATACCAGTGTAAGAGAAGCAAGGCTTATAGAAACATCAAACGCGAGCATGGAAAGCAGTCAGTTGCTTATTCTGAGTAAAATCAGAGTTAAAGAACAAGCTTATGCTTGTTCTGAGTAAAAACTGAGCTTTGATTTTTACCAACAAAGAATTTGAGTAACACAAAATCAAAGAGTTGTTGCTATCCAGAGAATTTTGTTTTCACTGAAAGGATGATTAGGTGATTAATTCTTGAACTCAGCCGGACACAAGTAGTTGGTGACAGTAGTGATCAGGCATCCCTTTTCTTACACACAATGAACAAAAAAATGATGGAGACTAAATAGTTTGTTCAGATACATTTACATGGCTTATTTACTACAGAGGCTTGTCTAATAAGAAATGCAGAGGACTGCAAGTTGGACTTTGTCTTCTCTGATAGTTAAGCTGCTCTTCTGCTCTGTATCTTTTAGCATATGTACAGCCAGTTAGAATGGGACATTGGGTACAGGTGGGAGAGAAAGAAGGTTTTAGGAGAGCAATACCATAGAAAAACTGGTTTGTTTCTACTGTAAAGCATTTTTCAAGGTCGATCACAAAGATCATGAGGTTTTTAAAAGATATATTCCACAAATTGTCTGGTAGAGAAGTTTCTTATGGTTGATCATTCCACCCTTTAATGAAGTCAAAGTTTTTTCAAAGCTGAGTTAAACTGTGCTCTACATCTTACTCTTTACCCACCATCTCTTAGCTACCACTTCTGTCTGCACTGTTTTGCTGGATGCAACATTTTCTTCAGCTCCCACCTTTCTCACTCTTCTCTGCATGGGCCAATGCAGAGAGTGATTCATGTGGACAGGTGATGAAAAGCAGAGGTGTGCTTTTGGCAGTGAGCAGCTGAGGTTGAGATCCAGGAATCTTTAATGGCAGCTCCAGCTGCCATGCCCCCAGAGATGCATAGCACAAGGAGGCCTTATCATACACTGAAGCAGTAACACTTTTGAGTTGTGCCCATTAGTGTCACTTAAGCTTAGAACTCAATAATTTATGGTCATGTTATGGTCAGGTTAATTTATGGTCAGGTTAATTTAACCTCAAGTTATCTCCATTCCTTAAGCCTTTTGAGTTATATTCCTGCCTGTGAAAGTCCACACCATTAGTTTACTTGAGGAGCAAGAAGGCTGATTAATACTATCAAAGGGCAATGAGTTTTTAAAGGTCCGTACTGACTTGGCTAAGTAAGCGTGTGTTGTCACTTAAACCTGGGGGATCACTCCTGTTCCTGGCAACACCTATGGTATAGAAAGTGGAACATGTCTAAAATGTCTATTTCAGTTAATGAACTGTTTTCTCTGCTTTAAGAAGTTTTTGCTGAGTATTTTATCACCCTGAAAAAGATAGAAAGGGACATCTTTTTAGTTAAGAGGAGATCAAAATAACCTGTGGCACCACATCTTAGAGAACCAAAGTCTGTGGATAGGGGGACAATAGTAGTTCTTAAAGCATCACATATAGAGGATGCAGAAAACCAGACTTCATCTTCTTTTGTAGCCTGTAACACACCAAACTCTAGATTCTAATGTGTATTGTTCGGATGTCTTGGACAGAAAGAATAACATATTTCTGAGAATTGAAATTTTTAATTTCCTTTTCCATATCTTCCTTTACAGAGGCCAGAGATTCCCCTGACAGTCACTAAAGATAACAGTACTCAAATGGCAGCAACCCTCTAAAATCCCTCATGAGGATCTGACTGTAAATTGCTGTGGCAGTCTAGGTCTCAAATTGTTGTGATCCCAGGGACTTTCCCTTTAAAATTTTTTGTGCTCCGGTTAATTGCTACCATGGTAATCTGGTACACCACGCACCAAAAATATTAAACTTACTCATTGTTACAAGTGTGAAAATTCTGCCTAGAACTTCGCACAAATGTTGCTAAATCAACTAATGTTTGGCAATAATTAAGCAAATACTTGTAAAATAAAACTGGAAAACATTTTTTGCCAAAAGTGTGTTTAAATATGGTCCAAATATGTCATAGATTTGGTTGAGATTGAAGAAATCCAGTGTAAGTAAACCTTTAAATTCTATGTGAAAAAGAGAATTTAGGGTGCAGATTTAAATTTGATACAAAATCAGTTAGTATACATTAATTCAGCCTGAAATTGCCAGATCTGAGATGTCTGATTCTACCTCCACTGTAAGGAAATATGCTGCAGTCTACATTTCTGCATGTACCATGCTGCCACTGGCAAACCCCATGGTTGTTCTAGAGGTAAGTATGAAAAAGAATGGTTTTAAGAGGAAAATTTTAATTAAAACTGAGCCTCTATCATTATGGAATGAGGAAAGAAGCATCAGTGCTGTTTAGCTATTTACAATCAGAGAATCAGAGCAAACATGCTTTTGTTGTTTTGTTTTTTTTTTTTCCTAAGGACTCTGCAGAAAATCTTTTTGCCTTCACTGGCATTGCATATCAGGCACACAGAAGCTATGTTTAGGCTAGTAGACCAGGAAGCATTTCCAGCCTCAAGGGTCTGGGCATGTCCAAGGCTGACCTCATGTTGCAGCAAAACTCAAGCAACAAACTAAGCCTTCTGCCTCACCCTGCACCCACGTATCCCAGCAGTGGGCTGAGACCCAGATTTCCACCAGCTCCTTTCTCCTGTCCCCCCATGTGCTATTGATTGATGGGAGGGAAACCTGACTATGAGGCCAGGTGGGAGCCACACCATACGATCCAGTTGATCAGCCTGAGCCTGGTCATCAGGAGGCCAAGGTACACAGTCACATAAAATGCTCTGCAGTAGGCACCCAGCTTATTAATCTAAGTGCAGCCAAAAAGTAACTCATGAGCAGGAGTAGGTTGTCTACCTCTCAACAAGTAGAAGAAATTATTTATTATGTTGCTGTGTATTAATCAAATAGTATATGATAGCATGCTTAAAGGCTTTGGATATCACTTCTCACTAAATCCTTTAACAGCTTTAATTTTACATAGTGAGGGAGAATAAATAAAACTATGTATAATAGTGCATCTTCAAGCCGGTCATGGTAAGCCATTAAAAGTGATTAAGATGCATTTTTTACATCTTATTGGCTAGATTAACCCTTTTCCTGTCTATGAGAAAGGATTCACAGGGGAGAAGCCCTTTGCTTGTTGCAGGTTCTAGTCACTCCCACAAGCCAAGCCATTGGAATGAACTGCATGTATTGCAAATAGTGCTTTCTGCAGTTTATTCCTGGCTGGGAGACAATAGTATGAATAAACAGCGTTATATCTGGTTAAAAGGAGTTAGTTACATATGTATATTGGGAAATTTTAAAGATGTGGGAATTCAAGTCTTCTGAAGGGTGATTTCTAACAGGTTTCTAATGTGCTTATTCAAAATGTTAAGTTATTCTAACGATTATTTGCCACTGTTAAAAGGCTGCAGAGATGTTCATATGACTGAATTTTCTTAAGTGAAAATAGAAAATTGTATGGGGTAAAAAAATAATGTGAACACTTTCAAATTTGAGACCAGACAAAAGAAAAGCTACCCATTTGAAATCTGGAGAACTTTACAATGCTTCAAGTAAGTAAAAGCAGATGTTGTAAAGTTTAGAAAATCAAGACATTATTTTCCTGTTTCCACTGAATATTTCTAAACACATTATAAATAAGCTTTGAAGTAGTACGAAATACAGTGTTTGTTTTGCTGATAGCATCTTTTCATAAAAAAAAATTATCAGTGCTTGTTTAAGTTATGGGCTAAATGATATCTGTGTGGCTAAAGAACTAGCGGTTTGTCTTGCAAATACAGCGCTAAACTACTTGCTGTGTCTGAGCCCTTCAAAAGCCTATCTGATTGATCTTCAGAGTTTAATTTTAAACAGATTAAATATTGCCTGTTTACAGAATGCAAAAATTAGAGTAATCTTTTGCAAGTTCTTCCAGAGAATATGATTTTATTTTGTTGCTGTAAGAAGTAGTTTTAAATCAAGAAATGGTTCTAAAACACTTAACTAAGTGAAACCGTTGTTTTGGTAGTCTGGCTCATTATTTACTTACAGTAAATGTTCATAGGCTTTAATAAGCAAATAAATCAATCTATATTTGTGATTGTAAAGGTGCTCCTTGAAGATATTCTGCATTAAATCTTTTATGGGATTCTATTAAGAGGAGACCACTGAACAACAGACTTGCAGAAGATTTGCCATATAGATATAACAAAGTGTTTCCAAGTAGCAATCTTGCGTTTGGGGGATATGTGTATCAAAACAACATGGGGATTAAAGGGAGACTTAATTGAATTACATGCAATTAATAGCCAGTCTTAATTTTAAAAACAGTCCTACATGACAAAATTGTCATTCCTCAGTTAGTGAGTCCTGAGAAGACTGGATGTTGAGAATGACAAAAGAATTAAGCAGTCTTGATATTTTTCACGCTGTATTATCACACTTCACACCAAGTGAATTCCCATTTTACCACTCTAAGTTCCTGAGCCTAAGAGGAGAAGAAGAAATTTTAGATCATTTTCGCAATTCCAGTGCAAGTTTTGTGGTGAGCAGGCAGGTACCCAAATTGCAGCAAGTACTGGTTTTTCATGGTTGATGATGTAAGAAATACATTGACTTCAACATCTTTATTAATCTGCTTGATTAGACTACAGTGTCAGAAACTGTAATTATATTTCCTTACAGATTTTTGGATCTGAGATTCGAATATACTGAATGAAATGAAACAGTTTTAGCCTTTGCAAAATTTTCATGCATGTAGATTCCATTGCATTCCTAGATGACAGAGGAGGAAGCACCCATGTGGCATTCCAAGATCATATATACAGGTGCAAATATCATATGCAACAAACAAACAAATACCTCTCAGGTTATTTTAGATGGCCGTATTTGTGTTAGTTGTTCTGGACTCTCTCAACTTCCCTTAGGAGTCCTTAGGTTTAATCATGACTCAGTGAGATACCTGCAATCTGACCTGCTTTAGCAGCCTTTCTTAGGGTAAGTCAAACCATGTAAAACAGTGCTTGTTTCTCTGACTGCAAAGTGAGTCTGCTCAGTTGGTTCACAGACATCTGTGTTAGTTCAGAGGAACTTCCTTACATGAACCCTCACTTTGAATAATGTTCCCTCTATGTATTGCCTACTTTTAAAAATTCCTCTGTTTTTGTGAGGGCAACACTACATTTTTATCACAGAAAACAGGTAAAGGAAGCCATAAGAATATACACTGACAGCTCAATGAATAATGGAAGAAAATTTTGGTGACTATGACAGTGGAAGTAAAGCTTGGCCTAAAGATGAGACAGAGGTCTGACAGTGGTGCATCTGGATTAAGGCTCTGTCTGGACCAAAGCTGTCTCAGACCTAAATCAATTTGGAGTTTATGTAGTCCTGGTTCTGTTAAACAGCTCACAGATCAGTGACTATTGACTGCTATCATTATTGCTTCATGTATGAGGCTGTGTATTGCTGCAGCAGTGAGAATGCAGTGCAGGGAACATGAAGAAAGGGAAAATTTATACTTTCTTTTCTTTCAATTCATGGAATTGTCCCATCAGTATTCTTAGAGCTTGTATATGTCTGAAATCTGCATCTCAGAGCAATTGTGTTCTGTGTGCAAACTGCATTTTACTTCCTTGAATTTTTTGTTAATTCAATTATGTGCTCTGAAGTCAGCTATTCACTAACCTGCATGCAGCAGCAGGATCTTTCAATCAAAGCATCTCCTGCACTCCATTACTGACTTATTTCTATTTCTGTTGATCTCTGTGGTAAAACAATCTAACTGACATTTCAGGTAGGGCAAACCATGGGAAGTCACTTTCATTTAATAGAATTGTAAATTCCTTTGCTCCGTCTCTTCCTTATGTCTGTAGACGATTTGGCACTATGAACCCTGAATTTGTTTTGTTGGATTTTTTTGGGATTATGTTTTTGTTTGTTGGTGGCAGTGGTTTGATTAGGGATTTGGGGGGCAGGGGGAGAGGTAGGTGGGGTTATGACTTTTGGGTTGTTTGTTTGCATTTTTTACTGTAGTCTGTAGATGAATGATGAAAATAGTACAAGTTCCCAAGCTGGCTGAGGACTTGAATGAAGCACACTAGTATCACATATGCCAACTTTCATCCATCAAAAGGTTTTAATTTGGCCTTCTGAGAAACTAAATTTTGGCTTTATAACCATAATGATTAAAAAAAGTTTGAGAGGAAAAGAAGAGTGTTCAAAAAATTTATGGAAACCACATACTGCTAGGAAAATCTCCATCATTGTATTTTAAATTATTTTTTGAAAGTGGAAAAGTTCTAAAAGTGTTTTGTAATTTTTAATGAATAAATTCTATTAGCATTCTTTGCCTCTTCTTGCATGAATTAGTTCATTGCATTATTTACCCTTGTTTTCAGAAAAGAAGCTCAGAATTCACTTACATGTGAAGCACATATTTTTCTCATTTGTTAGAGTCCAATTCTCACCTTTATTCTTCCAAAAGAAATGTGAATCCATGATTATCAATGGTTTTACAGGATGTAGTATAGTTATATAGTTATTGCACAATAGTTCATTTTAATAAAGTTGCTAAAGTATTTGGGGCTAGGAGCATTGTTGCTGCATTCAGGAGATAGGCTTCTTGAAGTGGAGGGGTCACTGTAATCAGCCCAGATTCTGTACTCTTTGCTTGCAGATGCAGGCCACAGTAGAAAATGTTACTTTTTTTAGTACACTATAGTAGATGTCTATAGTATCATGTGTGTATCAGATATATTAATGTTTGCACAAAAGATGTAATAAGCAAAGATGTCCCATATAACTCATACAGGTTCATAGAGGACATACAGAATTTCTTTTTCGGCATCATGTTTCTTCACAGTGCATCAGATCCTTCAGCAGGCCACAACATAAACCAATGCAATGCATTCCTTTTTTCTCTGCAACTGGACCTGCTGCTCGCCACTTTCCCTGAAAGCATTTACCTCTCATTCTGGACTGTTCTGGCATTACCCTTCCATGTAGCATATTACTTTCAGCTCTTGCCTTGAAGCACGTCTCTGAAAAGCTTCCCTTGCAGAAGGCTCTGCTATGACTTTTGAAATGCAAAGGGCTCTGCTAGAAGTGTGAACTGCGTGTAGACACTGTGATGCATTTTTCATTACTAAGAATTAGGTCCTCACTAAATGATAGGGTAAATTGATTAAGAATATATTGTAACTATCCCTGTTCTTTCTTTGACTCTTAACATCCAAAGATGAATTACTGCTCCTGGCTTAGAACATCACTGCTTTCTGTATTTTTTCATCTAATGTTTCCTATATTTCTTTGGGACGTATTTTATGTTTTTCAAGCTTGAATATTATATTGATGTGTCCTGTCTTGCCATAAGTTTACAAACTGTTTCTTCATGTGATAGAAAGGGGTTTTGTTTGTTGTTTTTGTTTGTTGTTGTTTGTTTGTTGTTTGTTTTGGCACACTCTGTTTAGGCTGCTAGAAGAGTATTATTTAAGAAAGATGGAAAGTGGAAATTTTTGAGACATGCAAGTCTTAATGGACAACAGGACAAGCAAAGTGATGGACATGTGAGGAGGAAGATGTGTCAAAAATAAAAGTAAGAGTTTGTTTTGAAGTTTGGGGCTTACTTCTTTCTCAAAAAAGGCAAATATAATTAAATTTGGGTACATTGCAGTGATCAGTGAAGGAAATGGACATGAGTCACAGCTGGACTGTTAACAGGGCTGGTTTTTTGTTTATTGAAGAGAACGTGTTTTTTGAACACTTGCATGGGTGGTGACAACTACTTTCCTGGGCAACCTGCTCCCCCCTTTACCACCCTTTCAGTGAAAAAATTTTCCTAATATTTAATTTAAACCTCTCTTGGTGCAACTTGAGGATATTTCTTCTTGTCCCACATGCTTGTTACTTAGGAGACCATCCTCCCTCCCCGTACCCCCAGTTACACCCTCCTTTCTGGTAGCTGTAGAGACTGATAAGGTCTCCCCTGAGCCTCCTTTTCTCCAAGGTGAACGAACCCAGCTCCCTCAGGCATTCCTCGTAATACTTGTGCTCCAGACCCTTCACCGTGATCATTGCCCTTCTCTGGACATGCCCTTGATGTCCTTTGTGTAGTGAGGAGCTCAGAATTGAACACAGGATTTGATGTGGGATCTCACCAGTGTTGAGTAGAAGGGTAAATTCATAATCTTGAGCCATGAATGAAAAATTACAGAGAACCCAGGAGTGCACACTGGCCTCTAGGTAGGTCATCTGTGTTAAAAAGAAACACTTCAAACTAGCACACAATAGAATGGTCCCTGGGTTTGCTCCAGTCTGCTTGGCAGGTTTAGAGGAAGATTGTTTTTTTCACTCTGAGTGGTGCATGGAAGAAACAATAAAAATCTTAGGAAGTTCAATAACTTGCAAACTTTAGAACATTAAGTTATAATAAAGTACTTGGTAAATTTTGAAAAAACATCCAGACAAAATAAGGCATTTCACAAACTTTAACTTAATGAGCTTTAATCTACCCAGACAAAGTAAGGCACTTAGAAAACATGAACTTAACCAACTTTGACTTATCCAGGTACAACAAGGCACTTACTAAAGAATCATTGACTGAAATTTTTCAGTTTGGTTCACAATATATTTTGAGAAGAAGTTAGAAGAAGAAAGAGAGAAAGAGAAAGAAAATTGATAAGAGTAGAAAGATATTTCCACTTGTGTATTCAGCAGCAAGACTGAATTGGTGCAATTTTGATGTCCATTGGGTGATGGTCACAGTCTGCATCCATCAGGGGTGGGGGAAGCCCACAAAACACAAAGTTCAATGTATTAATACATGTTTTGGATAGGTGCAAACAGCCTGGTAGCTCCCATGGGAGTGAGTTTTACCTTTTCTGAAGCAACACATAGTGGATCTGTTGTGGATCATGTGCAGTCCTCTGGTGGAAGGCCCCAGAAATGAGTCTGGGAGTGCTTCAGGGGTCTTTGGTGGTTGATGACGTCTTTTAAGACATGACAGCTGCCTTGAGTAGTGGAGCATGAAGGAAGGCATGAACACCTCCAGGCCTTCTTGAGAATGTCCCAGTACTTCTGTGGAGGGAGGTTGACACCTGAGCCACTTGTGTAATCATCAATATGATTAAAAATGCACTATCCTATCTCACAGGATCTGCTTCTTATTGGCCTTTTCCCTTACCTGGCTTAAGCCCCACCTTTCTGCTAAACAAAGGTTGATTTGTTGTTACTGTCCTCCTGTGCTCACCCCCTCTGCACCTGGGCTGTTACCCTGCACATTGTCAGCAAAGCACTTGTTGCTTTTGCAAATGGCAAATTGTATTAGGCATTAACCAGTAACATTTGAGTCTCTCACAGTCCCCAAGATAGGAAGCTCTTCAACACAATAAAAATTTCAATGCTTCCATGTATATGTACAATTTTCTTTCCACCTGCATCTTGGTGGTTTTGCATATTCACTCCAGACTTCTATTTCCTCACAACAATTAAATTTATCACTAGTTTTGAAATTAGTTTTTTTTTTTTTTTCAAATTGATGAGTGTACAGCTGCATGATAAAATAGAGCGAGGAGCACCCTGTCAATTATGGTGTCTACTTTAAATCCTGGCCCTGCTGGTAATAGCTGCTACCACCACTGCTGGTGGTGTGAAAAAAACCCTTGCCTTCGATATTTTTGTCTACTTATTTATCTTCTTCATCTGCTTGTTTAGTAAACACTATATGGAGTCTAGCAAAACTGTTATGAACATCTTGCAATTAACATAATCAGTTTATAACGCTACTTAAGAAAACCTAGCTTTACTATGGTAGAAAACCTTAAATTCCAGCTTTCCTCCCTTAGAATTTGAAGTGACAAAAAGTTACCTCTACAAGCAGGTAAAGTCAATCATTAAATGTGAGACACTTCTGGCAACTGGGGTTAACTCTTTCTAAACCCAAAGAACCCTCAGTTGAGGATGCTCTTCTGGTACTTCCCAGATGTTCATATTAGCTGGACTTCAACCAGTGTCTTCTGGTGAACTGGGCTAGAAGGAGAGGGGGCTAAATGTACGTGTGTACTGCATGGTGCTGACAGGCTCTTCATCCATGGAAGGGAAACTTCCAGTCCTGACTGCATTGGCATATAGATGCCATAGCATTTCATCACAACTAAAAGAGCACCATACAGGCTTATTTCTGTGTGGGCGTCAAATGGTGTTAGGGCTGTAACATTGTAGACTAATTAGGGTTTTTGAGGAAGAGACAGACTTCAGCACTTCTTGGACAGTTCTAATAAATTTAAAAATAAATTTAATTTGTTCCATTTTCCAGCAAGCCATTTAAATGGGGGCCCATATTTCTGGCTATGATAATTTAATGACCAAGCATCGAGTCCCCTGATTTTATTCAGCTTTCTAGCTTGTTGTCTGGGGACATTCAGCATATTAAAGATACAGTTAATTCCATTGAAGTTGTTCTGGTTATCTTGTGAGACCAAAAAAAGGATACGTTTCTGGTTGTTTGCTGAGTAGATATGCAGTATTTTGTACTAAAGATATGAGATGACTTTTTGCATGAAGATATTTCTTTGCTGTAGTATTGGGGATCACAAAAGAGAATATAACTGAGATAATGACAAATCATTCAGCAGAGTAGGATGGTGTTTTCCAATCAAAAGTGGTAGAAAGCTTTACCTAAAAAACCTGTGATGTAAGAGCTGCAAACCTGGGAGGAGTCATAGAATCGTATCTGAGCTATTTGACCAGACAAATGGGTCATATTATGACTCACGCTTGGTCTGAGAGCTGACATTTGCCTAGCTTAGTTTGCCAGTTATTGAGGACCCTTTTTTTTGGGCACGGGGATTAAAGGGGGAAAGGGAGGATGAGGGGTAAGGGGTGCATGTGTCTGTGTTCATTTGGGGATTTTCTTTGTGGTTTGTGGTTTTGAGGGTTTTATTTAGTAGAATTCCTGCCCATATCCTTTCTACACATGCTGTAGAATTTTTGTAAAATCTAGGATTTCTTGGACCATTTATTTGTACCACATCCCTGTGTTGCTATGCATTTTCTCTCTGACTACATTGGCTAGGGTAACAACATTCATTCTTAGTTGCCAAAGCTTTTATATATGCCACATGTGCAATGGTGATACCAATATGACAAACTGCAGATTCATCTGATAAATTGTATTTACTTCCACCTTTGACCACCTCACCTGCTTTCTGCCACTAATCTATCTCCACTGGGATTTCTTCCACATTCCAAACATTGGAGCAGCTTCAAACATCTGCTAATTTAAAACTGAAAAAAAAAAAAGAAGAAACAAAACAAAACAAAAAAAGAAATCAACCTGCCAAAGAAAAATTTCCTGCCTTTCTACTAGCCAATGAATTACTCTCTGCCTTTAAAAATACAATGGTCTATGTTAAAACCCCCTGGACAACAGTCAGGTGTACCCCTGGCAAAATTCAGCACTCTACAAACCTTCGTATTTTGGACACTTGTCTTCAGTAAGATATTCAACTTTAGACCTGGGAAGTTTTATTTATAGAATTCTCTTGGAAGGCAGTGAATTTCAGGTCACATGTGCAAATTTAGCCTTTGTGACTGCTGATGTTAGTAGGAATAGTGTTAGGCTGCTGTGAACTTGAAAAGTCTTCAGTTGCATATGCCTTTGCTGGATGATCTGGCCTGTGGTTACTTTGTGTTGAAATTATATTGGTCTCCATTATTAATTTTGCCTAAAGGGTTTATCACTATTCAGCCTGTGAAAGACTAAAATTTAATTTTAGCAGGACACTGTATTGGCAGTGCTTGTATTTAAGTTCTGATGGCTCTATATTGTTAATTATAGACCTGTATTTAAACTTGACAGTAGACCTTTGTTTCAAAAGTACCCTCTGAAACAAAATGTTAGTTGGCTTTTGAACAACTTTCTCTCCTAAGTCACAGGCCATTTAGTCTCTGTTAATGGCAGATTGTGGTCTTCAGAGGAACATGAAATAAGTGGCTTCACAAAACAGTTTGATATTTGAAGCTGCATTTAAAAACAGATTTTATGAACTGCTTGGTTAATGCTACTGAGGAGAACAGCTAAACATGAGACTTCTAATATGGAAAAATTAGAGCACCAGTAAATATGTGGAATGGTTTGGGATAGCTGCCCAACATCTGTGGTATGAAGAGCTGGCCAGGAAATAAGCTGCAACAGGCTGTGCTTTATAGCCTGCTGTATTCTTGGCTCCATTATCTTATTCAACAATAAAAATTAATGTGCAATATAACGTTTGATAGTCACCATTATTGTGAAAATATGATCACATGTGGAAGTATTTCATAACCATTTGTGAACATCTCTTTGCTTTTAAAAGTGCACTTATGCACTGGTTTACAGTATTTCTTGTTGTCTAATAGGGAGTGTATTTTTAAATAATTACCTTCTCAAAACTGTTGACCTCTCCTCTTCTGAGAGACCCTTTGAAGAGGTCATCATTTTTGTGATGCACCCAAAATGAGCAAAATACCTGTATGTCCTGTATAAAGCTGTTAAACAGGCCCCTTGCCAGCTGAGTATATTATTTTTTAAATTGTTGCAGATACTGGGACATAGAGAAGTAAACAAATATTAGCCATTTAATTAATGATAGAAATGCTCAAAACATATTTGCCGAATAGTCACTAGAGGGAAAACACATTTTTTCCACAATAAAATATAGTTATTGTGAAAAAATTCCAGACCAATAAAATTAAAAGCTGATGTGTTCTAATTGATATGTGAGATTACAGTGAGAAACTGTAGAAATTACCTTTGCTGCTAAATACATAAAATTCATAATGGAGACTGCCAACAAATACCAGCAAAGTTTTTGAAATAAATACCAGTCTTTGAAATGGATATTTAAATTATGCTTTTAGAATTAGTTTCCATATATGAAAATATAAACACTGTTGTGACAAGAACAAAACTCATCAATAAGAATTTTGTAAATCAATTTTTTAAATTGTTTGCGATATAGTTGTACAAACCTTCTGTGTTATTTAAAACTTGTTTCAATGTAAAAAATTTTGCTTAAGATGAATAGTCTTGCACAGGTGAATGTGACAAACACTTTGATTAATAAATCATTTAATATCTCTTCCCTTAGAAAGAAGAGGAGGAGAATATGAAGGGAGGGATTGGGAAAAAAGGAGAAAAGAAAAATTAACCAATATGCAGAGGAAGCACAAAATGAGGATCTTTTTTGTTTTCCTTTCCTTTCACTTCTGCTGTTATAAGGTCACGTGGGATTTAAATATATTTTAAATCTATTTTTGCTAAGGATCAAGTTTTCCTAATGGTAACATGAGGGAGTAATTGGCATGTGTAAGGTATCTTATATTTCATTCTGTGATTATGAAAACATGTATTTATCTTCTCAGTATTTGTCAATGTGTTCTGTGTTTCTCTGAAACTGTTCTCTAATCCTTGCTCTGTTTCTTTCATTAAGTAAAAAAACATCTGGAAAGGCAGCAAGAAAAAGGTGTTCTGAATATTTTTAAATTGTTAGGTATTTTATATGTATATATATATATATATAAAAAATATAGACATATATACACATATATACTCTCATCCCAAAATTAAACATAAAACCAGCATACTACATCATACAGAGATGGGGAACTTTATAGCAGTGCAAGAATGGAATTTTTAAGTGTTTTGTTTCTCTATTTAGTGTAGCTTCTGGAAGCAGAACAGAAACTTCTGAAGCAACTTTCTAGAGGTCAGTTGCTGAGATGTATTTTTTTTCTTTAGACTTGTATTTCTGCTGTTCCTGGAAATCAGGGGAAACACTTAGCTGTTTACTTTATCATGCTTTTAACCAGTAGAAGCAAGGAAATTTCACATTCTGCACTCTGCTGTCAGCTTTAAAAACACTATTATAGGGTGTCAAATTCACATCTGTGTTTCCATGGCAAATAAGGGTTACCAGTAGTGTAATATTAAAAGAAAAACAATGCCATCAAAACTATCTTGAAAAGAAGCAACTTTTAGCATTGATGTTGCTGCAAATATATTTCCTATTTGCTATTTCTTTAGTCATTGTGTGTAGAAGTAATTTCAGTCAATGGATAGAAGAATCCTTAAAATCTTCTGAGCTATTTTTCTCAGCTCATTTAATGGAAGTTGTCTATAGATTATTGGCTAGTTCATCCATCTTTATTTAATATAACGTATTTGAGAATGTTACTCAGTGCATCATCGTCATCATCATCATAAGCATTGCATGTCTGGGACATGCACGTGTTTATCACAGCATGATCTGTCTAATTTGGATCATTTGCCTGTCAGCAGTCTTCCCCACAGGGTTTTCCCTGCACTCTCTGTGAAAGGCTTGGCACAGCTGTAGCTTAACCTGTGTGATAAGTGTGTGCATACTCTTAGCAACCTTCCCAGAGAGATTAAAGAAACTACAGCTCTGTTCAGCTGCAACTTGATGCTAAACGATACCAAAATGTGTAGATCCTGGGAAACTGTATTCTGTTGTGGATGTAGTTGTAGATTTCTGCCAACTCCTCAGCCCAGACATCTCTCCTTCCCTCCCCCCTGCCCCCTCAAAAGAAAAGGAGTGAAAGTGCAATATGAAGTAGGAAAAAAGGGAATGCAAATGGAAGGGGAAGAAAACCTGATTTCTTTGAATTTTTTATTCATTTTGACTGAAATTAGAGTTAAAATTACCAAAATTGCATTTGATTCTCACTTCATAAATTGCACTTCTTTTCAAATTCTGTCAATGTCTTGTGGAGCAGAAAGTTGAGAAATATTTTGCTGATAAATTTTGATTTAAACTATTGGGATACAGTCAGTTTTAGAATAGTATTCCCAAAACATGTATAACCCTTCATTTAAATTTTTGTAATGTCTTGTAAAAATGATATACTTTTTGCTGCTTGCTTACTAAGTTGTTGCTATCTTTCTCAAGACGTAAATGCTGGAGGATCTTACTTTTTTTTTCTGCTTTGATCTCAAAGTTTAAATGCCATAGTGCTAGGGTTAGAAATACTTTGCAAGAGACTTTATACAAATCCCATGATTCATTACATGGAAACACAATATTCTGATTGTAGATTTTGGAAAAGCTTGGCTTTGCACATATGAATTCAGGGCCATAACTGCAGAGTCCTCCTTTATTAAGTCTGTTAATAAATATTTATGCATTTTAGCTTCATTCCACAGCACAATGATTACTTTGCCTTGAATTTCAATAGGGGCTTAGGTTAAAAAAATATAGGAATTATTTCTTTTATAGAACATCTTGTGGCCTTGGAAGAAGAGAATGGGGATATTTTGACAATAAAATGTGTGGCATTTCCTGTTGGTTGAAATTTTGTGTTACTTACTAAGGTAATATTTAATGTTATCATTGGCAAGGTAAACTTCTATAGGAAAATATCAGTGCGAATTTTACTAGTGAGATGGGAGTACAGGCCATAAAAATTCTCAGTTTCCCTTTTAAAAACTTAATCCATTTGTCCAACAGGAATGAATACAGAAGGACTAGAGGTTTTGAACTTCCCTCACATCTGGGTATAGCAGTGTATTTTGACTCCAAGCACAATAAAACAATCGTACTTGCTGGTGGTATATGACATAATGACCCAAATATGTTTTTAAAAAATCATTTATTGCTGTACATAAACAGCTAAGTTAGCACAAGGGATGATAAAATAACATTGGTAATTCTTCCTTTAGCTGGGAACCATTGGTGGCCCATTAGGATTCCAGATGTAGCCATGTGTGCTTTTCCATTTGTTTTCCAATGTCTAGTGCTTGGGCCCTTGGTACCTTGGCTGTGGTTGTCAAGCATGTTGGCTTTTCAGCTTGAGGTCTTCCTGGAGAAACACACTGGCCTACCTAATAGCTATAAAGCAGCTTATTGTCTTGGGCCTAGTTTGTTGGGACTAGCTGGAGTGAGGGCAGCTTCCTGTCAAAGGTCAAACACCAGCTTGACCGAGTTTTCTATGGTAAACACTTGTAACTGGACCTCAAAATCTAGATGTTAAAATATAAAGAGCAAGATGTTTTAAAAAATTATTTAGAAGACATCAATCTGTTACAATTAATATCTAGTAAGGCTATCTTAGATTACATTCAGGTATTTTAGTATTAATATGTGGAAAATATTTTCTACTTTCTTTTGCAGTCAATTACTTAAAGACTTTAAATGGAATAATGAAAGAGGAAAAAATCACTAGAGGAAGTAGCAATTATAAGCTGTCTTTGCCTAAAAGGTAAATAAAACATTCACTTTTTTTTTAATAAGTTGGGATTCACAGCTGTCTTCAGCTATAGATAGTCTTGTGATGATGATTTAACAAAAAAAAAAAAAGACCACATCAAACTTAAAATAGGAAAAGGCAAGAGTAGATCTGCTCTTAAATTACAGTTAGTGGGTTGGTAGTTGTTTATATAGATCCAGACTTTCAAGATTGTTGACTTGCTTAGTCCAGCTGAGTTTTCTGGGACTATTTATATGAGTAGCTCTCATCTAGAAACGATTGTTTGTCAGTCTGCCCTTACCTGATTTCAGTGAGACTATTTGAATGAGCATTATTCAGTGTCATTACAACCCACAGAAATGTGAATGACTGTTGAAATAGAAGTTTAGTGGTCATGTAAAAACTTATATTGTGAAAAATGTTGATTTAAAAAAAAATAAAAATTCTGAATCCTTTATTATATATGTGTGCTTTTGAATAGAACTGGGTCTAAAACAGGACAGCATAAACATTCCTGTACTGTTTGTGAATATATGTGTGTCATATCCTTGTTTTCATTGGTGTATGTATTTTATATAGTCATCTGCCAGTATAAAACAAATTTATCTGATTTTTTTTTTTGAGGTTGAAGAACATCATAGAACTCTAAGGTACTTTTTATCAGCTGTACTAACTGTGCTTACCTGGCATTAAGAATATTTTGATTTTCTGAGCTTTAAATCCAAGGATTTTAAATGCCCATGGGGGAATTTCTGAAATGTGAACAGTTTTATATGTAATCTAGGCTTAAATTTTCCATTGCAATAAAATCAAACCACCTACATCCATAATAAATGTAGGTGTCTAGCCCCACTAGTAATAGAGTAACACAAAACCAGGATTCATTATTCAAGATGCAAAGCACAAAATCATTACCAGAGATCAGCTGGATCCACGCGGCTGAGGAAATGCTGGTGACAACCTATTTATTTCCTGCTTATGTTATTTTTAAAGCCAAACAGTGGAAATATTGTGCTTCTGGTGAGAAACTGGTATGAGTAGTCCAGATTAGGTAATGAGGACTAGTTGTGTGCCTAACGTCTTTTGGAAATCAGTTTGAGAGTGTTCAGACCCAGATTAGCCACAGCCTATTCTCTAAATATGAGGCTTTGGGCTAGATGGGATGAGAACTCGCCTGTCCCCTGCTAAAGCTCCTTATGGAGCAAAGACTGCAGAATTTCTGAGGTCACAGAAACAAGGTAGTTGCTGGTGAGTTTTTGGGACCATCACGTGCAACAGGTAATGTAGTTTTTTGGTGTTTTTTCCCTCTCTTGCTACCAGAGTTATTCTCAGCATAGAAAATAACCTTGCTTACTTTTCAAAAAATATGTGAGTTAGTACTTAAAAATGAAAATCGAACTGAAAATGCATGGGCTGGAGGGAACATGGGTGAAAGGAAAAGAGAGTGTAGAGAAAGAGCAGTGAAGTGGAAAGCCCAAGAGGATGAGACTAACCTCATCTTGTAGCACAGCCATGCTACATCAAGAGCAGTAACCAAGTGTTAAGTTGGTTACTGCTCAGTTCTGAGCAGAACTGGCTGAAGTTCCTGCTTTTATAGCTCACCAGGACCTCTGTTTTCTTCCCTGAACTGTCTATATTTTAATTAATTATCAGGTTGTTTAATTCTGTACCCATATACCATGTTTATATTTCAAGTACTATGTCAAAAGAGGGTTAGCTTTCAAATGGCATGACTACCAGAAGTTCGTGACATCAATTAGGTGCATAGAGAATTCAAAGTACAGTGGTAAGTACCTACTTTGATATATAATGGTAGCAAGGTTTGTGGGCATGTGTGGCTCTTTATTTGTACCATTAGATTCCTGTAGTCAAGTGTATAGTGCGCTTTTGTAAAATGCATGTTTTTACTTTTATTTTCTGCTTGGAAAATACTGAGAATAAAATTGTAATCAATATGGATATCTACCTAAAGAAATTCTTCTGTCATATGTAATACTGTGAGCTGTGGTGCAGTCTTGCTCATTCCACAGCTAAAACACTGTAATAGTTCCTTTGGTCACTTCTGCTCCAGCATTATGTTGCTAAACACTTTTAAAAGAGAACAATTTCTTTGCCATGCAAAAGACTGGAAATTGGTTAAATCCTAAGCCTTTGGCTTTGTAAATTAAAAGTCATGTAGCTATCAGTAGAATGTTATTTGAGAAGCCATTGAAACTGCTGGGTCAGCAGATGTCTTTGAGGGTAATTCCAAGCAAGTCCTTGTCAGGGCAGGCTAATGACACCTGCCTGGTTAATGGCTTCTGCTCTCTCTATTACATACATTGTAATATCCAGTGGCCAGTCCACAGATACAACTGTCACATTTTGAAGTGCTTCTCATAGGATAAAAGACATTAAATCATTTTGGAAATCCAAGGTTAAGGAAAGCATTTGTTTTCTTTTTTTGGCATTTGCACTCCTTTGCCATCGAAGATAAATACAACAAGCTGGCAGTACTTTGCTGATTCACATCACTCTTGACCTGTTCTGGGCTTAGTTGGAGCCAGCTGCTGTACAGCTGGGCAGTGACTTGCAGTGTGTGTAAGGACACTTGCATACTGTCACTACTGATAGCATACTGAGATACTGACTGCAACGTTAAAATTTTTTGTAAATTAGCCCAAGATTATACCTCTTTTTGAATTGTTTTCTGTAGATGTCAGAGATTGAGAACAGGTCTTTCTAACTGACTGGTGAGGAATTTTAAAGAGCTCACCTCTTCTCTGGATCCTATTACAAAAATAAGGTTTGGAAACATTGTAGTGCTGGACACTGTTCCAGATATGTTGTGAAGAGGGGGGAGCTCCACAGTGTGAATAATAAAATGGCAGAGAAATCAAATATTTAATTCTGTTAATTGTTATAGATTGTCCTCTATTTTTATCATTTCTGTCTTTAGTATAGCAGAAGAAAGAAGTTTGTAATGCATACAAAATATTAACCAATAGAACTCATATATTGCTGAATCTTGTAGTCACTGTAAGAATTTGTCATTTGAAATTTCAGAGTACATATTGTAAGACTAATTGCATTCTGACTGCAGAGGAATTTTGGTGATAGATGAGCTCATCTTTAATTTTGTGTGTTAGTATGTGAAAGCATAATTTAATTAAGAGGAAAACATCATTGATATTGAAATGAAAAACACCATGCAAACAGAACAAAACAAAATGTCAACTGAATGTTTTTGGGGATTAAAATAATGGTTCCTGTATCTCTGACTTGTTTTCTCTGTTAGGCATTTGAGTAAAGACAGAGGAAACAGAAGCATTCTGTGGAACTAAGTAGTGACTCCTACATGAAATAGGAAAATAGGAATTACTTTTCTCAAGGAAAAATATGTAATGCATCTTTTAAAGAACTAACATTTTACTTTATTAGGTGTTTTGAGGAGAAACAATAGCTTAAGCATTTTTAAATGTTTTGGGCTTTGGTGAGGATGTTCTTGTTACATAAATCATGTAAGACACAGTTAAAAGATAAAGGATCTAGCAATTATCTGTAAATGAGGAATCTGCATGGGATTCTCTATCCTGTGATAGCCATTGCAGAGAAATGGTCAGTTTTGTCGTGTTTCAGAAGCAGTACTTAGTTTGATATTACACCAGCCCCTATGATTATGTTATGGAACTGTCTCAGTGAATATTTAAGAATCTGTATTCCCTTGGAAGATACTGAATTAACATAGTGGAATTTTTTATTGTATATTACTTATAATGTAGAATGATCATCCTGAAAACTTCTCTATATTCCTGTGTGGAGATCAGATCCAAATCTGGTTAGATTGCTTCTCAGGAAGTGAAACACCCTGGATTCATGCCCTCCATACCAGAACACAGCACACTGTGTTTTTAGGTCAGTCTGAAATTTTAAACAATAAAAGCATGCTTTATCTTTTATAGACTATTTCTGATAATGTGCATTTTTTTCTTTCTGCACAGTGATGTTGTTCAGCACTACTGTTGCAAGGCAACCTCAAACTGAAGGTAGCCTGTACCTCCTTCTGTCAGGCAGAAGATATTGAACCAATTCTGGATTGAGGAAAGGTTTAAATCCTAAGATGTGAACCAGATTTCTAAAGTTTCTCATTAAAAAAAAAAAAAACCACAAAAAAACCCCAACAACAACAAAAAAAACCAAACAAAAAACCAACCAACCAACCAAACAAACAAAAAAAAACCAAAAAAAAAGGAGAACCAGGTTCTCCAATTAAAAAAATTCTCAGTTTTTCCATTAAAAAAAAAACCAAACTGAGTGACTGAGGTTGAGCACTTCAAATACCTGCTTTTTTACTGGCATCTAATAGGCAGCCACAGATAAGTTTTCACAAGATCCGTGTCTTGTGGATCACAAGATACTTGTCTGTGTGCATGAAGTATATTGTAGATTTGCAAATTGGATTGAACCCTTTATGTGGCTTGTGTGTTGCTCTACTTAAGTTTTGCAACCTGGAAAGGCTGAAACATGAATTAATTTAACTGTTAAAAGCAGATGCTGATAGGCACAGAAGAAGCTTTTGGAACATTAAGCTTAAAGATTTGCCTTCGGGGTTAGCCATCTCCTGAACAGAGCTCCCTGGAAGTGTGTGCATTAAGTTGTCCCATGTCTTATTTTAGAAGCTTGTAATCCTCTGCTAATTGTTTTATATTTTTCATGGAAATCAATATGTTTAATTAAATCAACATTATTGAATTTAAATGCCCTTGAAAGACTTATGTCACTTATATTCAGACTAAGGCAAACTCAGTCTGCTTAATGACAAGGTGACCTATTTTGTTCCTTGTTCATCTGCATCCTCATCCTTATAAAAATATTTGTGATACATTTCTGTGTAGTGAAGTGCCAGAGGGAAACTGTGTATTAACACGTAATTGATAATTGTCTTTAGTTATGACAGCACTTGGTGTCATTCAAGGATCCAGGGTGTGTTTAAGCATAAGATGATACATTAAGTGGTAAGTAATGTGAAAGTTTACATTAAATGCTGGTGCTGAAGAATGACTTGTAGGTGCCCAAAGATTTCTCTGAGCCTGCCCTTTATTTTCTGGTAAAGTCAAACTGCTGAGGTTGGATGTGTTTGGACTGCGTTCAGACTGAGAAGCAGCTAGAAAAATTCTTCTGAGCAGTGCCTAAAAGTGTGTGGGGAAAACCTCTGAAGGTCAATAGACCTGATTTTTAGGTGGTTTGCTTCCCATCCTTCTCTAAGGGGCAAGGTTGGGGCTCTCTGTATTTCAGCTGTTGTTTTGGGATTTTTTTTTTAGCATGTGAAATTATCTCTGATGTTACTGTAAGTATAAAGGATCTTGAGATCAGCAGATAAATTGGAATTATTGTGTCCTTCCATTTCTTTCTCTTTCAGTTCTTCTCTTATGGGACCCTTAATTCAAAACAATGGGGACTTGCTTCCAGTTGGTTTCTTCAGCAATGCTGCTGGGGGGTCTTTGACTGAGTGTAAGTCTTGATCCTTCCCATAGCCAAAGTGCCTTTATTGGCTTCTATTGTATGATTATTTAAACAATGTCAGTATGGAAATTGCTCCTTGGCAAAGAATATGCAGAAGGGATTTCAGATTCAAGTCTGCCTGTTTTGTGTTATGTGTGCAGAAAGACTTGCATAGAGCCCACTCTTTTTTAAAATGAATGAACACTCACTTTACTACTATTCCTTCTTGAGTTTGTCCAACCTTTTTGACAAAAAAAAATAGCACAGTGGTATTTTCAAAAGGTTTTTTCTGTGGCATATACTCAGCAATTTTCACAATTTTAGAGTATATGTACATATATATATATGCATGCTTTATTTTGGCAAAGGTTTAATTTTTGTGTATCTCAACTGAGAAAATAGGAAACCAAAAGAAAAGTATGGTGTCCTGGGTAAAGTAAGGTTGTTCTTGAAGTGCCTGTTTGCAATTAATCTGTGATAATTCACTCTCTAAATGCAATTATTTCTCTAATAATACACTGAACTGAGTTCAGTGTTTACTTGGAGCTGACCTTAAATTGTCTGAATCATCTTCTATTAAGACTCCTAGTTGTCTTGAAAGAAACATTCAGAAAGAATGAGCACTTGGATTTATAATAATTTTCAAAGACTGTGTTATTGTTCATTAAAATACTTTTGTCTTAGAGTTGAAGATTCCATCTAGCAAGGTACAGTAATTGCTACTGACCGAGAAATCACAGTCTGTGTGTGAGGGAGAGCCAATTTTGTTGTTGAATTTCCAGAGGAGAGATTCTGTGAAGCTGTTTACAGAACACACAGGGTTTTCCTTCATTTTTTAGATATTTTAATTGGCTGGAGATTCACTTTTATACTTCCATGGACCCGTACATTGTTTGATGTCCAACAGGCAAATCAATAATACCATAGTAATTACATTATTAACACAGATAATTGATTCATGTTTTTTAGGTAATATAGGCATCTAATAACCTAGATAAAAGCAACTAATAAAACCATAGTGTAGTTTGGATTTAAGAGGGGATCAAGCACTAATTGAGTCAACTCAGTTTTCATTCATCAAATGTCTACCATGCTTTCTTAAACAAGTTTTTAACTTTTGAAAAATTAAATTTAGTGGCTTTTTATCTTGTGCTGCTATTGGTATGAGGAGACCTTAAAAGAATGCTTCTTTTTTCTATCTGCTGATATAGACCATAGAAGTCCAGGGAGTGGGCTATTAAGCCAAGTTGCTTTATCACTGACTCCAAGTTTATAAAATTGTTTTTCAGTGGATTTACATGAAAACATAGTTGGAGTGACTAAAGATGACGTGTCATTTGTTTGGCATTAGATATTCTAGTTTATTTTAATAAAATTTTGTGTAATTGTGTGTGAGAAGAATGAATAAATGGGCATTTAGAAGGTTGATAGGTAAGTTTTTAGAAGGTTACATTTCCGGCTTATTTTTATACAGTGGAATTTTTGATGCTACAGTAAATTAAGAAGTTGGATGCTTTTCCTATGATATCCTATTTCACTAATACAGAATAACCTTGAGCCACAGTAGGGCAATAATTACCAAACTTAAATCAGAGACACACTCAGCCAAACAGCTGCTTTCAGTTTGTTAGGAGATCCATTTGATTTACTCTCTTGGTCAACGTTCATTAGTTTATAAGACAAAATTTCACTGGAGATTTTAACCCTGAATTCCCAATCTTGTTTGTTGCCTGCTGTAAAATTGCATGGTTTAAATGTCATGGCCACTCAATATGTGGGGGAGCTACTGTTGTGTTTTACATAGATCCCAGTTTTCTTGACAAGTGGTTTCAAATACTAAAGGGTGCAGGTAGAATTCAGCCCCAGACATATTTCCAGATGACCTTTCTGTTCTGTGGGAAAAGAGGGAAAAGTATTGTGTAAGGTCAATGTCCTGCACTCTGGTGGTTTGTCAGCTAACATGGTGGATCACATAATTGTGAATATTTAGCAAACAAATTGTTTGTTGCACAAATTGTCACTGGTTTTGTATATTTTACAAGGTCATCACATCTCTGCTATCTCACCCTGAAGTTTATATATTTCCGGGGTTTTATTGTGAAGTTTGAAACCTAATGCTGGCCCCTATTTAGCAGTGAACTCAACTGGTCTTAACCATGCCTCTATTTCAACAACTGTCATTGTTTTTTTACAGGGCTACTATAACAGCAACATCAGTGATAATATGGTGATTGTCACAAGCTATCTTAATGGCATTAGAGGTTACTTAAAGGAGAATGCAGACTTAAAATGTTGGGGGTTTTTTTCTGTATTGCAGAAGTTTTCTTATGGTTATTCTAGTATTGCTGGCTCTCTGGATTTTTTTTTTCTGTTACATGTGATCAACATATCTGTAAATTTTGAAAAATGACTGAATTTGTACATGAAAGTGGAAGGGCTGGTAAAATAAAGAAATTTCTGATATATTTATTTGCAGCATCAGTTCTGTTATTACAGTATGTTTTCGTTCATGGTAGTCCAAAAAACAGGCATGGAAAAAAAAGAAATTGTTAAATGTATCTCATATCTTTAGAATTAGTTTAAAACTTGTCTTTGTATTAAATTGTTGATTTTTTTTTAAACTTCACTAATAGCATTTCTTGCCCTTTCTGTTTATGATTTTCCATTTAGAAAAGATAGTCCTGTACCTCATTACTCAAGATCCTCATTGAGCACACTCAGCAATTTTGTGTTTGTCCCTTACTGTCTGGCAAGTCAACACTTCTAAAAAATGGGGACCACAACAGCTGCTTTTTTTGTGATGCATGCTTATCAGTTGTGGAACAAAAAAATAATACTATACTGTTTTGCATGGCCTTTTTTGTCATCAGTTCACTTTGCAATAAATAATTACATATTATCCTGCTCTTAGCAAGCAGAATTTTAATCTCACCACCTACACATCACATGAAAATATTAGTTTGTGTGCTCAAGGTTATCAAGGTAGCTGCATCTTAACTTCAGTCAATGTAAGTTAGTTGTATAGGAAACATGAATGTGTTCTGATTGTACAACAGCCAGTTCATTTCATCTTCAGTGTCAGCGAGTGTCTCTGGGGTTTCACTTGATAGAAAAAGCACAGCCCTGTTATCCCAACAAGAGGAGAAACAGTTTGGAGCAGAACTAAAAAGCCCAGAATGGGTAAAGGCAGACAGGTAGCTATCTCAGTGAAAAGAGATCTACAGTGTAACTGTGTTGGAGCCAGGCTTTCACCAAGAACATCCTCACTTCCATTACACTGACTGGCTGTCTGGCTCTGGATGATCCTGATTTGGTTCTCATAACCATTGCATTTGTTGTGCCCTGCCTCTCCTATTGAAAAGCTGAAAGCAAAAGGCTGAAAGGCTTGCTCTAAAAATATAAATGGATTTGCTGGGCTATCTTTTTTTTGCTTTTGAGGAAGGTAATTATCTCTAGAGCCTGGAAATTATTCTTTCTGAAGGATTAAGTTTCTAGAAAAGCATCTCTATAGAGTGCTCATTCTTTAGAAAGGCTTTTGTGCAAAGTCTTCATCCTGTGTTACACTGTTGTATGTTGTTGATGCTGTTGCTCATAAATTACAAATTAATACTTAAAAGAGAAATGAAGTGTGTAGTTAAAACTTTATGGCACCCAATATTACCATTGTGATAAATCCATGTATATATCAAATGATAGAAACAACATATATTGACTGAAGTTGGTCATTGTATTTATGTATATCCTGACAATGCTGTCCAAGACATCTTCCTGTAAATTTATTGTGAAGACCAGTTCATTCAAACATAACTAAAGTAAAAATTTTATATTGATGTTCCAGCAAAAGAGGAATAAAGATAAGCTACTGTAAATGGCTATTTCCTATCTTTATGCATTCAACCCTGATAAAATTGGCCTTTTTGCTAGAGTCAAAGGAAATAGGCTATTGATCCATTGGCTCTCAAAACCCATCTTCCTTGTGAATGTAAAATAGCTTTCAATAGAATAAGTCTTGAGCTGGTTAGTGAAAAGAGCACCTGCTCTTCTCTGGAAGAAAAGAACTTTGAGAACTTTTTTCCGGAGAACACTCTGGAACTTGTTTTGCACACAAACAAAATGGTGTGATACAGGGACACCTTTCTTTTTACTACCTTTTTACATTTGTATATCAGGCAAGGTTGGGAGATTTTTTTAGTGTTTTTACTTTTTTTAATTACATGATGAACTGCAGAAAATAGCTCTGATTTTTATCTAAAGTCCCTACTCTTAATTCCTTACATCTCTAAAAGGATCTTAGGTGAAAGGAGAATGTGATCTTCCTCTGGTGGTTATTCTTAGGCTCCCTTGAAGCCCTAGACTACTTCATATCCCTCAGCTAACTTCTGCATGCCAAGAGGAAGCGTAAAATTGGTGGGGTTTTAGATCTTGTGCTCTGAAATCCCTTTCTATTCTTTCTGCCTGCAGTTTATCACTCTGCAGTTGTCTCAGCCAGGATCTGAGGGTTCTTTCTTAGTTTCCCATATGGGGTCTTTCATTGTACAAACAACCTCCAAAACAAACAAACAAGTAAATCTTGTCCTGGTTTTACTTACTTGATACCTGTGTTTTAGAGTTTCTGTCTTTGCCTAGAGCCAGGAAGGAAAAAAGCCAGTACGCTTTGGACCCCAAGGGGTAAAGAGGAAATTTTCATGAAAATGGACTGTACTTTTGGTAATTGTTTTTTCATCAAAAGCTGTAAAACCTTTTGTCAGATACTTAAAAGACTCACAGAAATCTCCTTTTCAGATAAATGGGAACACACTCTGCTGATGCTGATGCTAGAGAATAAAAAATTGTTCAGAGTTTCACTGACATTACCTACAGGAAGAAAGGGTTGCACATTATTTTTGTACTTTTTCAATCATAGAGTGATATTCTTGTATACTTTCAGCCCTGGCAGAAAAACCTGTACATATTTAGCCCATACACTGCATAGTTTGAGTTTTTGAGATGTGAGGCAGGTGCAGACTTTGCCAGTTGTTCACCTTACTTAATATGAGAGATCAAACAGATGCCGTCTGGAGCATACTAAATAAAAACAAAACTAAAAATTCAACGTGGAAAACTCAGATAGTGAGCTTCTTTGTGGGACCATCCACAGTGGTGAGTGAGCATTCTTTTGACTCTTAGTCATAGAGCAGAAAAAGAGAAGACAAACATTTGTGTTGTCACAGCTGAGCCCACTGATAGGAAGTTATTTCATTAGTGGAAATGTAATTTGTCTTTGTTTCTTAGTGACAACTCTGTGCTAGACCTGCTTTATGATCCTCAGGATCTATGTAATGTTGTGTTCAAGTGATTTATTTGCTAACTTAAGCTTGGTTAAATTTGTCTCTGCAGCAATGATATATTTTGTGAAAATTACCTGCTAAGGTAAGGCAATATTCAAAACTAAACTTAAGAAGCTTTTGAGGGAGAGTGGAAAGGAAGAATAGAAAACACCAGAGTATCCTTATTTAAACTTCTTAATGATACCCATGTGAAGATGGTGATTCCTTGGTACATTGTTAAATAGTTAGAGAATATACAAGAAAATGACAAAATTAGTCCATGTGTTAATTTGCAGGTCCCCTGAAAAGGCACTGAACTAAGATGATGACTCCATTTCAGTGAAGGAACTCTGTTCTTCTGAATAGTAAATGCTGAGAAATACTCCCTGAGCTTCTACTTGACTGGTATGAATTGTCAGTCATTGATATTGTAGAAGTTTGGTTTATTGGCTGTTATGATTATGGGGAGAGAAAGAGAGAAAGACTTAGGATGCGTTTTTGTATTTTTCCATTCGTGCTGCTTATTCCACCTTTCCTGTCTGATATAAATTTCTTTGTATAAATTTACTTGCCATCTTTGTTTCATAATACAAAGATGGCAAATGCAATAATAATCAAAGGTAGGTGCTGGTGCTCTCCTGCATGTCACTTACAGCAGAATACAAAAAAGTACACTTCACCAAAGAGACTGTGAGCCAGTGAATCCCCTGTGCATTTCACAGGAACCATGAAGCCTCTTCTGTGCGAAAAATCAGGAGTGGGGTGTAGAGAAGGCTACAACAGGAGAATAAATACAGATGTCTGATAAGGAGGAAAGAATTAAACTTCACATGAATGATGTTCTAATGATGATTGCTGATCCCTTTACTTCAGTGGGCCTCATGCCTTATGAACTAAATGATGGTATTCAGAGGAGTCTCTGGCTTAAGAGTTAATTATATCAAATCCAGAGTAATAGCACTTGGAATGAACAAAAGATACTCAAAAAGCAGTGCAAGAAATATTTAGATTCCACTGGCTAGAAACCACAATAAACTTCTCAGGGATCCCCATTAATTCCCATCTGGAAAAAGTCTGCAATGAAGATGCAAAACCATTGAATAAAATAAAGTAAGTTACCATTCTAATAATTTGAATAGCAGAAAAAAATGGGAAATTATTTTCTAAACAGTAAGAGTTTCATTAACTTATTGAAATACAATAATTGCCTAATTAAAATATATAGCCATATTTTGGAAAATTCTGATATTTACTGCAGAATTACAGGCAATTGGGAAAAAAAAGACACAAACAAACCCAAAATGTTATTTACACATCAGTGGAACTTTATATGCTTGGGTACTTTTGGGTGCTTTAGAGGAGGTGTAAAATTCAATTGACCCTATTCAGAAGCAATCTCCAAAATCACTTACCTGTTTATGAAAGCTTTAAAAATCTCAGAATTATTTTAAAGTAAAATTAGTGATGTTGATGTGTCTTCTCTTTAAATAGTTCTGTCTACTTGAGAATGCAAAATTCTCTGCTTTTTCCTCCAGTGTGGTAATAATGTGTATGAATATTGAATGTTGTAAGAATAAATCTGCTACTGAGAGCTTGAGCATAAGTAAGGGTGAAGCTTTCCTGATATTTGAAAATTTGCACAATAACAGAATAAATAAAAAATAAAATAATAAAACAGAATAAAACATAATAAAACAGAAACAAACTAATAGCTTTTTATTGACTTAGCATATATTTTAGGAGTTTTAACAGAAGAACAAAGTAAGTGTTATGGTTGGTGGAAGAATTCCGGTAATGGAACATAAAGAAGGTAAACACTTCTAGTCAGCAGGTAGCTTTGTTTTTTAAATCTTGTCACAGAACTGTCTCTAAGAACGGGAAATTTCTGTGAATTCATTTTGTAAGTTTGTACTACCAAACTTGGAATGCTTATATTCATGGCTGTAACTTTATCATTGTCATGAGAACTTTTATGTAGGGAATGTTTCCTAGATAACTACCTGTCATAGAATCCAATGAAAAGATGATAATATTTCAGAACTTTTACTTAACTGTGAATGTTGGGAAAACTTACTGGTTTTTTTATTTTCATGTCAAACACAGTGCAGCTATAATTGATTTTAAATAGAAGATGATAATTTGGGAGGAGCATAATTTCTTCCTCAAATGCCCATATTTACTTATGTCATGATTTCAATAATATCTACTAGGCAAGGATTGTTATGAGTTGCTTTTAGTAAGTTGAAATTCTTTGCTTCTGGGACTCCTATTGGTGTAAGAAGCACTTTTTTTTTTCTCCGTATTACTCAACTGGAATTTACTTTTGTAGATAAGCAGTTTTCTTATATTTTCTTCACAAATAATCTACAAATGTAATAGATTATCAGCTTTAATTAAATAAAATGTCAATGGCATTTCTATTTGATAAGTCTTGTACAAAGTATATGAATCATTGGTTACAAGCTGAAATGATATATTTATACACATTTGTAAAAGCTTGTGTGCATATATAGCACACGATGTGGATAGAATAGTGAATAAAGGCATCGATGACCTCAAGGAATATCTGACTTTAACAAATGTATATCTTTCAATTGGAAATCTAATTATTTGCCTTAGATTTGCACTGCTCGGGAACTTAATGCAAGACTATGTTAAATAAACTTATTATTTCCGTTTTTCATTTAACCCGTGGGTTATGGTATGACCAATCTGTTTTATATCCTCAATCAACAGATGATTGTATTTGGTAATAATTTATCAAGAATAAAAATCTGTTTTTGAAACTAATCACCTCATGTTAGGTCTGCCCATTTTCAGAACCACCATCTGATATTCATTTTGTCTGCAAGACAAACATACTGATGAAAATGCATCTACCACAGGATATAGCTAGTGGAATGAAGCAGTTCTACTCTCTGTATATATTTAGAATATTTTGTTTTCTCAACAGATGGAGCAAATTTTAGTATTAAAGGGAAAAAAATCAATTTTACATAGAATATAAACAATTTTTAAGAAGTACGTTTTGCATTTCTGATTAGTTTCCAGCAAAACATCCCATTGAATTTGAGGGTCAATTTGGGCCATATCAGGGTGAAAAGATTTAAAAGTTTGCTTTAACTGCTTTCTGTGTTTGCCATGAGAAGGCTGTATCTGGAGAGAGTTCTGAGCAAGTCTTTGGATCTGGTCTACTGAATTTAAATGCCAGGTTTTCTTTTGGATGTTCTCCCTAGCCTCTCAAGTGGCTGTTTTTTGAACAGATTGAAAGCACAGATGAATTCATGCCCTGTGACTTCTGCCCTTCTCTGCTCAGACTTCTGTCCATTGCCTAACATGATGTATTCTTTTTTAGGCTGTCTCCTGAGTCTTTTAGTTATTTTTGGGACTTTCCTAATCAAAGCTTCGCATAACACTAAAATATAGGCTTGATCAAGACAGTGTGAAAGCCCCATGCATGGTGTACTTGGAATATGGAGCACAGATTTATACTCTGTATACAGTAGTTCTTTGACATTAACTTCTGTCCCACAAGGTTTGAACTGGGAATACCAAGCTTGTTTTAATTTGCAGTGCCAGCTAGATTTAGACTTTTTGACCCTACTGAAATTCTACTCAGCTTTTTATAGTGCAAAAAACTTATTAAAATTTAAAGTAAATCTCAAAAGAGGCAATAAACTGCTACAAAGTAATGAAATTATTTTTTTATTTTTGATTTTTAAGAACTGCACGTACTGCGACTGGAATTCTTGCAGTGTTCTTTCTTCCACAACTGCTTTATCAAATTAAATCCAAACACTTTCCCAAGGAATTTATAAGTTGTTAGCAAAATTAGGAAGTTAGGAATTTTATTATGTCAAGTTTGTGTGACAGATATTTTTTATATTACTTTTTAGCAGGCAGCTATCAATGTGATTTGAGATCACAACAATAACGAGTATTTACAATTCCAAGTAATATATTCTGGAGTCAATATTTTACCTACAGATGAACTGTTCTTATTCTACACATTCATTTTATTTTTGGGAGGTGTTTTTTTTACAGACTTAAAGCCAGGGGGCTTTTCATTCCATTATAACTCTCACCCTTCCTCCACCCTAATTTTGCTGGTGTCTTGGCCACCATGACAACAAGGATTTTATCTGACAAAAAGTTAAAAAGCTTTGGAAAACAAAGAGGCTAAAAAAAATGAAATACAGCTGTTTGCACACAAATATAAACCAGAAGGCCTCAAATCCTTTCTACTGATTGGCTGGATTACTTGAAATGTGGCTCATTGTTTCATAATAATCAGCAGTTATTTTTCCCTATTAAAATGTAGACTGGCAAAGTATTGGAAACAGCTTTCCCAATCCATTTCTATGAGGAACTGAGAATATAAAACATCCCTGTAACTTTTACTGCTTACATGTTAAGGGACCCACCAAAACAAAACTACTTAGGTTCAAAATCCATTTTTATATATATGCATATTAAAAATGGTTTTATATACTATTTTTCAATACTGAGGAGTCTTTTACAAAGTAGCATTCGTCATTATTGGTGGTGCTGGGAGTAGGCAAATGTGGCATCTGCCATAAGTTCAGTTATAGCTCTCTTACATCTATAGGTGTGTTGATCCTATTTTATTAAGAAAGGAAATGTTGGCCAGGATTCTGGAGTTACAACCAAGTTTTAAAGAAAAGTGATGGGAGATTAATTTCCAGTTGGATGCCAACCAAAGACAGGCAGAGATTTACAGCTCCTTCATTTATCACATCACATCACAGCAGGCTCAAGTCTACTTTTGAAGTTCACATGCCCAGTATGGTTTTAATTTTAACTGTGTAACAGTACTTACCTATACGTACACATAATGATATGTGTAATGCTTAAGGTGTTGTTTTCTTGGTAATTTCAAATAATATGACTGTAGTATCAGGCTATTCAGAGAAATGGAATAAGGCTACAGTATAAAACAAAGCACAAATTCTGACCCAATATGTAGCCAGCAACGTGGGAATCTGCATCCACGTGCTCCCTAGAAAGAAGAAAAATTCTTAATTTGTAGTAATACTCAGCTACAAATACAGCAGAATTATTGAGAAAATGCAGATGATTTTGTCTTCACTGCTGAGGTCCCTTGGGTGTGAGGTAAGGAGCTCCTGTAATTCTCATTTTTTGGGTATTCTGCATACTGGAAATTAGTGAAAGGCTGGCAACTTGAGTAGTAGTGTCTTTATAAGGGAATTGAATTGTTTCTCTTTAGTTTTGCAATATTTTTATTTTAGAATGCATTCAATCTTGACTTGAAAAGTTAGTTAACATTAGCTTTTTAAAAGTACAATGTGCTTCCATTTTTTTTTAAATTTGTCCTCCTTTCTTGTAAAGCAGGAGTCTTTTAATTTGTGTGTGTTCCTACTCACACTTAAAGCACTGAGGTGGTAACTCTGAGAAAGAAGTTATTACTTACATCTCTTTCAAACAGCTCTTCAGCGTGTCAGGAGCTTGACAAAGCTGACTGGGCTGTGAAACTAGGGCATTGTCTGATGCTGTTAACTCACTCTCACTAAGTGTGAGAGTCACTTAATACTCAAGGACTTGATAAATTATCTTCATTCTAATGATCTACCTCTTTCTGGAAGGATTAAGTTAAAATCCGAGTAATACTTTTAAAATTATACTTGTGTTTCCCTATTGCTTCTTTGCTTCAGACCTGGTAAAAAAAATTGGACATCAAGAAAAGGAAAGGAGAAAAATCAAAAACTCATTGCTGTCAAAATTTTTCTTCAAAATCTGAAAGAAAATATTCTGATTTAGAAAGTGTTCTGCATAAAAGTCAGTTTTCTTGCGGTTGTACATTGATTCTTCCATATCCTTCAATTCTGGAGAAGTTTCTCAGATAAATGTTTACTTCAAAAACATCAGATTAAAAGAGAGTTCTTCTCTTTTCTAGATTTTTATTTTGGAGGTCATATTTGTAGTTAGTCCACAGTATCTGAATTGCTACTAAAGAATTAACAGTTGGTTTTGTTGAATGAGAAAATAAAGGTGGAAAAATAACCATTGTTTCTCCTTGTCTTCCAAGTTTCTCACAGGGAGCACAGAGTCCTGAGAAATTTTATATGTAAAATTATTTTGCTTTAGTCAGACTTCTTTGGGGAAAAATGTTCCTACAGCAGCAGAACTGTATTCATTTGAAGTTATCACAAGAACTTAAAGTATATATTAAAAAAGTGTATACATGTGGTAGATTTGTATATATGTATGTATAATTCTTGCTAATGAAGTACTGATTTCAAATGCACTCAGTTTTAAGAAATAGAAAATAAAACCAAAACATCAACAACGAATGGTTTTGGTGGTTCTCTTTGCTTTAATTGTATTGCTCTTTATCCGGCTCTCTTGATGAGGTTAATATAATTTTACATTCAGTGGCCAATTCTACATTTTGAAGTTTTCACACATGGTTTGAGTTTCTAGAGGTTTCCTTAATTTTATCCATGCATAAATTCAGTGTCTAGTCTAAGCTAGTTATCTAAGCTTCCTGTATTAAAGTGCACAGTGAGAGGCATCTTGTCCAAGACTGTCCTAAGATTGGTATCTAAAGTGGGGGCAAATGTTCTCCTATGAAACTTTTATCTGTCCTGGTTTAGTGGAAAATTGTTTCCTTAGACTAGTTACTTGACTTTTTGCCTAAGGTGATAGATGAGATAAATGCCACTCCATGTGGTAAAGAACGTAGTTTTAAGGCTTCCTCAGTGCAAGGAAACTAGGCTAGTGATTTTGGGGTGTCTTAAACACTTAAGTAGTCCCATTGGCCCACTTAAGTAGTCCCATGAGAAGCCCAGCTTCTCATTCTTTTAAGGATAAACGCAGGAATAAATCCATACAAGATGGACCCAAACCAGTAAGTTGACTTCTGTATTCTAGAGAGTAGTTTTGTACCACTTTGCTGTGTACCCATTCAGTTCTTGATATATCATATCAGAGTCTTGGGAGAAGCAAATTTAAGTGTAGTGTATTCCTTGGTACTGCTCCATGGGTTTCTTAAAACCACTGTACAGAATGAGGAGCTTAATGATCCTCAGTTTTAATTCTAGCTCAGATTCCAAAAGCTCAATGCTAAGAACATTTTATTACTGCTTTACAGTTTAGCCTTCTGTCAATAGTTTTGCCTGCAAATCAAACAAGCATGTCTTCCTAGGGCTAAGCATGGGTACAAAGGCAGTTTCCATGGTTCAGCTGATGCATGTTAACTAGTTGAACTGAGATAACTGGATTCTGTGGCTGTGCCCTTTTTATTTCTCTAGGAAAATCATAGAGCGTCTCTGGCTCTGCCTTGCTTAGAGCCAAAAGAAATAGAGGTAGAGACTGCAACAGACTAGAAATCATAATCTTGGCAGTGCACTGAAATTCATTTATTTGAGCACAAGCATACTATGTCACAGCTCCCAACATAATTTGAGGCAGATGCCCTCAGTCTGTCCTCCTCCAAACTGAGTTTACAGTTCCTATCACTATTTCCAGCTGTAGGAGAGGCAAAAAGTCTGAAAGCTTCAGTATACCCCCTTTTCATAGAAATGTAGGTGAAAACCTCACTTATCTCTGGGAAACCATGTATTTAGCCTGTATTTGCTATGTATTAACTGCAGCTTGTGAGAAACGCTACATCCTGTTATTTTACTTTTAATATTAGATTTCTAATTCATGTTGGTATGAATTCAAATTTGCCTGTCTCTGTAATCCTGCTGGGAGGGTGAGAAAATTATTACATTTCAGATAAATTGGATCAGTATGAAATATTGCTTCCTTATCCTCTAAAAACCTCTAACTGTAGTACCAGAATATTCTCAAATCTTAGATCGCAGTTCATAGCATTGTGTGGAGAGAGTCAGGCATCTGGAATATTGTGAAGCTTGAATGGCATGGGAAGACATTTCAGTTTTTTTAGCATGAGCTTGTGCATGTGGTTTTTTTTCTTGGTCACTGCAGTAGAATAAAGCAGAGGGAAAACAGGTAGAAAAGGATCATACTCATGGAGAGAGCAGGAACACAGACATTTTTAACAGTGAATTGAAAACAGGATGGACCTATTTGCTTTAATTTACTGCTGTGTGTGTCTTTTCACTAATTTTACTAGGATTCAGGCATTCCAGTGTGACTGTGAGGTCATAAGTAGCAACTAGGGTAGACATTCAGGATACTTTCAGCTCTCATTAAAATTAACTGGAATTGAGAGTTCTTAACATCTGGCATCACTGGGTCCATCCTTAGCGCCTTTTTGAAAAGCCATTATAAATAAAGCTTCTTAGTAGATTTAGATGAAGTTATATAGGAGTGTCTAATATTGAGGATATGCTGGAATATGTGACTGAAAAAGGAATTAATTATTATGCTTCACTTCATCAATTACATCATCATATGTATGTTTACTTTCTCACATCCCTTTTTAATATGCTTTGGTAATTGTTGCATTAGGAGACAAATATTTTTGCTGAGACTAATTCTAAAGGAAATATGACTTTATAGTGAACCCCAGTAATGATTCCTCATGTGAGAGAAGGTGTTATAAGACTGAATTTTGAGCAAGTTGGAAAGTGTGACGTTAGCTGCATGTCTCAACTAAATGAATTAGCTGGCCGTTGAGAAAAGGATGTGCTTTTAGCTGAGGAACAATTGGACAGCAAAGATGACTGCTATGCCAAACTGAATGACAAGCCACAAGAGAAAATGCTCTGTGTCAGTTTCTTTTGAAGTGAGTTTCTAGATCTTTGGAAGGAGCTTGCCAGGGCTAGACTGGAAGTCCTCTGTAATTATTTGACTGCCAGAAGTTGAACTTACACATAGTTGTACAACATACACTAACATCAGGAACAGAGTGAGATTCAGGAATAGACAGAGCAAAGTACCCATGTGCTGCTTATGGTTGTTTTGTATGGCACTGTTACCATAAAATACTGCTGACTCCTGCTGACTTGGAGGCACAGCTGCTAGCAAATCGTGCCATTAGGCTCACAGTGTTCTCATGCACTATGGCTGCAACCAGGGACTGGCAGCTCTAGGTGTCTGCAGCATCAAATTAGGGGGTGATAGAAAAAGAACCTAACAGGAGGACGTCCAGGAGACCTACCTGCTGCCCTCAGTTTAAGACTGACAATAGCTAAAAATTACAATTTTACAAGTATAAGAACACAGAGTTGAGAGTTAAGCAACTGGAGCAGCCAATGGAAAAAAATAAGTGTTTTTGAAGGGAAAGTCAATACATTGGAACAATGGGAGGATTCTTGATCCACTTTTCAGTTGAGATGCATTTCTAAAGTTGCAGAGTGAGTGCTTCATCCAGTTAGGATCCAAATTGAGAATGTGTCATCTGAGAGTGGGATACAGCAGCCCTTTTTGTTATGTAATTGCTATTGACAAGCACAAAAAATCAGTGTGGTTTGAATTCCCTCCAGCCTGAAGAGATTAACCACCCTTCCTTCCTGGATGCTAGATGAGTCCCCTGCTGCTGTGTCCCAGAGAATAATTGTACCAGTGGAGGTTCATCCTTCACCTGTGCTGCTTGGAGTGGGATGTGATGTTGCCAGGAATTCAAGAAGGCAAACAGAGATGAGCAAGCTGGAGTTGTGAAACTAATAGAAGGGGGGGAACCGAGTAGTTTCTCTATTTAATGATGATTTAATGGAAAATTCCAAAGGGAGGAAAAGTAAAAACCAAACAAATAAACAAACAAACAAAAAACAACAAAAAAACCCCAATCAGAAATATAAATTTCCAGATGCTACAGTCTTAAAAGTAATATAATAGCAGGTACAACACAGGTATATCCTCTGTGAAATGACAAAAGGAAAACTACACTGACTGAATTTTTATTAGTGAGAACGTGGGAAACAGTTCCACATGAATAAGGCAGCTAGACTTTGACTGTTTCCAGCTTCATCTTAATGTTTAGGCTGTGGTGCTTGCTGCAAAATGGATTAGAACTGTTTTTAAACACAGATTCTCACTTGTGGAAAATCAGCTACTGGCAGCAGTGTCTTGCTCTACAGTTGGGTCCAAAGGCGATTGTCCCAATAGCTTCTAACTTGCTCTGGGCTCTGTAACGTGATTACATTGCTGTGGGGCTGGCTAGACCGCTCATCCTCTGGGAGCAGTTTAACCTTTAATTTGGAGGAATTTGCACTGTTACATATCTGTGTACAAAGGTCATATCATGTGGTTTGTGCTCTGGATGTTCGTTGTCTATTTCCACATACACTTTAAATTGAGCCTGTGTTATGTGAAATCAACATATTCTCTTCAAAGACCACCTACCATCTGGATCCTGACATCATGTTTTTCTTGAGAGTCAGTGAGGTAAATGGTACAGACCAGCCTTCACTACTCTTATATCAGTTTGCTAATCAGACAGAGCTGTAATAGTTGAAACACTGATCTTTTTAATATAAAAATGTTCATGTTTTACATATGTTTTATCCATTCTTTTATTTAATGTGTACATTTGGGGCTTTCATCATGTTCTCAATCCCCACTGGCCTTACTGACTTTGCAATGATTTAAAGATTTTAAGTATTTTAATTCTCCTAGTCCTTTCCCTTTCCGCTCTTAACGTTTCTGTGTTTCAATTTTATTGGCCTCAGGAAAAATTAATAAGTAGTAGCTATTTTTAATAAATCTTTCATTTATTTCCATTGCATTGATCCTCAGCAGTATGAAGAACTTCTTTAGGTTAAATACTACAGTTTATGCTTTGTTCTCCTACTGCTCTTGGTATTAACTGCCAAAATTCTCTATGTACTAACTTATGTCATAAAACCAGAAATCTTAGTCAAATATTTTATTAATTATTTAGCATTTATGTAATTTTAATCCTAATAGAATACAGAGCTGTAATTTCCATTTATTTGCATTTTCTTTATCTATTTGTATTGCTTGTATCTACCTTAACTTGTTCTAAAACCTAGTCCATACAATTTTTAAATCCTCTATAATTTTCAAAGATTTATCTTTGTAAAAGGAGTCAGTTTTTTTCTGTATATCCAAGTAATCACTACAATTGAATTAAACTTTTTAAATTAAAAATTTATCCTCATTCAAATGTATCATTTTAACTGTTTAATGAGATGAAATTAATTTCCATCTCAGTAGTATCTGGCTCATAGTCATGGCAGATCTCAATTTATAAGAGCAAGGAAATCAAAAGAGAGGTGTGATCAAAAAATTCAACGTTCTACTTGATGTACATATTCATAGGAAATTTTGAGATGTTTTACTTTGTTTAGTGTACATATCATGTGCAGCTTTTTGTCTTGCAGTCTCAGTTTCTTGTTAATAGTATTGCTATTACAATTATTGTTTATGAGTGTATTATTCTAGTAATAAGGAGATGATCTGGTCCAGCTTAAAGCAGGTCAAAGTCAGATAAGACTGCTCAGGCCATATCCAATTGAGCTGCTATATCTCTAAAGTCCAAGATTCCACAGCTGATCTGGGAGCCTATTACAGTGTTTGACAACCCTAGTGGTGAAAAAATATTCTTAGCATTGTGGCAGCTGTATTGGATACAAATCAAGAGTCGAGAGTATTTGGGTTAGTTTATACTTCAAAAGTGTAGAACCTGTTTTAAATCATCCAAATTGCTTATTGACAGAAGAATGAACCATTCTTCCATATCAGAGCTCTTGGCTGACAACTCTGCTGGAACATCTACCTTCTTTACAGCTAAAACTTGAATTCAGCACCACTCTTCTTGTCATTGTTACATCTATGAGTGTTTAGAGGACTTGATATTGCTGTGTAGACATGAGATAGTGAACACCACTGTAAAAACCTCTTCTGGATAATATCTAACATAGGGACGACAGCTTATTAAGGCTGAGGTGTACCTGCTCTACAGACCTATTAATTTATACAGGGAACTACAGTAGTGCCATATAGTGTTCTATGAGATTACACATTTTTATGCGTGATTATTCTAAATCCTCTGGGACGTTTTCTGTATCTTACCATGTTCTGTGCCATCCATGTTATTATTGGTGGCAACAAGAAGTTTTCTATCATTGAAAACCCTAATAAAGATACAGATATTAAGAATGTCTTTCTATTTTAATATAAAGAACTACATGGAACGTATTTTTCCTGTAATTACAGCAGTTTTGCCTTGAAAGTTATATTGTAATATCAGAGGGTTGGCGGGTTTTAAATAAGAATTAAAATCTCTGTGCAGCTTGATTTTCTTTGTGCTCATTCTTAAGGATATAGCAATCATTGCATTGGGATGTTGGGAATTCTGACTCTTTCAATGCTTTTTAAAATTGGAACGGTTCATCATAGCTGTAGTTATTAGAATAAATCTTTTTAGTTAATACCATTCTAATGTTAAAATCCATCAGGAAAAGGGCTGGATTTTGGTGTATCGTTCTAACGGTAGAAGTTCAAAATTCAGTTAAAATTGGCTTTGTTTATCTTGTCCAGATGGAAGTGGCTCATGGTTTAATTTAGGGAAATATTTTTGTAGAGATGTGAGAGAAAATGAAAAGGAGAAGGATTTCACTGTCATGTTTGGTGGTTTAGGGCTGTTTTCCTTGTTTTTTTCTTTTTATTATTTTTCCTTTCAGTGGCAACTTTTGGAAGCTGCTCAACAATTTGGAATGTTAGCGTACCTCCTAGGGAGCTGGATTAGTGGGCAGGTGATGGAGTCATGAGTATTACATATCTCTCCAATTTTTCACATGGATATTACCTTCATGTATATGGGATGTGAGTGTGTGCTCTGTACATATATCTTCCAGAAACTCCAGGCAGCTGCATTTTTGTTGATAATGTATATGAAACAACATCACAGTCAGGTGGTGGGAAAACAGTGCATGAATTTATTAAATACTTTGTAAGTATCCATTTACATTCTAGCTGTGACAACATAAGCCTGAAATTTCTTTTCTTTTCTGTAAAATTATCCTTTCTCCTAAGAATTAACATCTTCACTATAAAAACTAGACAACAGGATATGTTCAAAACTTGATGACAAAAAAAGTATTATAGTCTGCAAGTTAATGAAGGGCAGCCATGTGATGAACACAATTTAGTTCTACTTTTGTCACAGCTGTCTTGGGTCTAGAAATTAACGATGTTTCCTACACACCAGTGCAGGCTGTCACTCCTAAGTGTTTCCAGACTCACTGTGTGTGTCTGCTTTAAAACCATGTACATGTAACATGTCTCATGCAGAGGGGACAATGCAATTGTAATTCTAGAATCATGTTCTGCAACATTAATTCTTCATTAAGCTTGACTGATAAATAATTTTGTCTTTATGAAATAGTTGGTACTTTTTACTTCTTCCTGTTTAAAATGGTTAAATGCTCTCATGAATTTCGATCTTTCTTTATTGATAAAGTGACTTAGAAGAAGCAACAAGTTGTCTTTGATAGGTAGAATCCATCTGTAGCCTGAGAAGGAGGAAAAGTTGAATGGGCTTGAACTGGCTTATGTTCTGCAGCCCAAGACAGAATCCCTGCAGGAAGGTTGAGGTTTCCCTGCCACAGAGAACACTGCTGTTCTCTTACTCATGAGCACAGTGTCCCCCCAGCACTGATGTGAAGGTGAGATTATGAGTGGGTCTTGTGCCCTTCTAGGCACCGTTCAGGGGAAGCAGGAAGTGTTTAGCTGGTATGTCTTGTCTTTTTATTCTTTCACTGGTAAGTGTTATAAAATGACTTAGCCTTTTGTTTATGGATAACATGGAATCAAAGGGAATTTTTCAGTCATCCTTGTCATGCATTGCAGAAAAGCTTATGTGAAGAGTCAAAGCTGTGGTATTTCTGTAACATAGGTCAGAAGTTTTCTGTGCCTATGTTTCTGCTATAATCTGTCTCACAGAATAGAAGTTTCTGTGAAACTTCTGTGAGACTTCTGTGTATGTAAACCAACCAGCATGAAGGAGTACCGTGTTTTATAGCTAAAATCATGCTGGAAGAACCACTCTGAGAAAGCTCAGTTAGAAAACAACTTTGGACCTGGGAAGAACTTTGTAGGCTTCAAATTGAGCTTTAAGTGTTCATGATCGAAACTGTGCAATTCAAGTGCCACTGAAAAAGAGTCATAGATTTTGAATTCTTAAAGCAGGGTAGGAAAAAAGGTCTAGGTTTCAATGGATGGTTGCTCAGCACCATTTTGAAAATGTAGCTATTACTGTATAGTGTGCTAGGTTATGAGCCTAGAAAATGTGGTGTCCAAAGTCACAAGTCAGTTTCAAAAACATAATCCCTAAAATGAATTCAAGTCATTAAGTATTTCATGGTCTAAAATTTTGTGAAGACATTTTAACACAACTCTGTTCATGCCTTCAAGAGGAAAAAGGTCTTCCGGCATTCTAAAAAAAGCATCAAGCATTAAAAAAATTGATAGTTTTAAAAAATAATTTATCAATAAGTATTTTTCAGAGAATTAACAAAATTATAGCAGTCTACATATAGAGCAAGAACCTGGTAGCCAATCAAGAATGGCACGGTGTACATTTACATGTAGTGTAATTTCTGCTGTACTTTAGTAAAAAAATCTCATTGATGGTTGGCTGCCATAGTTCTTTATGCAAATAAATTCATTGCATATCTCATTTGAGGAATATAAACCGCCTGCACCATTGATACTCTTGATTTCAAGGATCTTTCTAAAGAAAACATGGAGGTATAGAAGATGTAGGTTTTTTGGAGGCCTTGTAAACTCCGTTTCCTCTTGAGTTTTGTCATAAATGTGATGCATTTTAGCAGACGTAAAAGTTCCCTTGGATCATTTCTTCTTTACAAACTTATTTATGCAAACCCCACTGGTATGAAATGAGTTTGTAACTTTATTCTGAAATTACCATCTACCTACTGTGGAATTGGTAGGAGGCATAGAAGTGGTTTTGTGACCTGCTGTAGTATAAAATTGTAGCAAACAGACTTAGGGGCAGTACAAAAGTACTGTAAAAATATTTGATTGCTTCTTAAACCCAAATAGGGACATATAAAAACAATAATAAACATGTATGCAGCCCTCTAATATGCTTGGTTGTACAATTTTTGACTGGAAAAGCATAAGTGAGTAATTAGGTAATTGCTGCCTTGATTGAGCTTAATAGGAAACATTTCAATGAGGCTAAAACTACACAGAGAGGAAGTAGGCTTTTATAAAGGGAAACATTCCTTGTCATGCAACTGTCAGCTTTTGCCCACACGAAGAGATGGATTTAAGTGGATCTATGCAAAGGAAACAAAAAGAGGGAAAGAAAAAGGGGGGAGAAAAAAAGAAAAGACTGGCATAATTATACTTGTACATAAACAGTGTCTTCTGATACAATTTCTTGATGATTCCAGTTTTGATAACATGTCTTCTATAAACATCTTGGCTGCAACAATTTATGGCATTAAATCCATAGGAGAGGTTAAGTTTCTGCTTTATAAAAAGAAACAGAGATACAAAAAACTTTTCTCATTCTGCATAATTTAATACTTTTTCAGATTATATTCACCTGCCAACTGTGTAAAAAGTAGTATGAGATCTATTTTTCCATCTGTAAAGCAGGAGTGCCCATGAACTATTCAGGAACTTCTCTGCACAACTACTTGTGTGTCAGGAGCCAATTTCCTTTTGATGGTGAATGGGTGAATACCTGAGCTGGAACTGCAAGACGGCTGCAGCCAGTTTTGTTATGGCCACTTCCATGGACTCCAGCCGTACCTGCTGTCACGGGTGGCAGTGTAGCTCATGGGCATTTTGTCCAGGCTAATGCCATGCTGGTGTTCATCCCAACAATTAGGAAAAATGCTTTTTCCATGACTGGCTGGTATGTTAAAATAAAACTGAACAGATGCTCTGTTGTCTAATATTACGTCCCCCTGGCCTGAGGCTGTGCGGCTGCTGCTGATGAAATCACCCACAGCAATTACATAGCTTGTAAGTCCATTACTGCTCCTATGGGCCCAGAAATGCAGCTAGGGCTGGACAGGAGTGGGAGGACTGAGAGACATGAGGTGAGCAGTTTGCAGGAGGGTGAGAAGCTTGTTCATGGAGCACAAGTACTGCTTTTTCCTTGTGGAAAAGGCCTTTCCTTGTTTTGCCTCTTGGGACATGCAGCTGCTCAACAGCCATTTACCACCTAAGAAGGAACATCTATTTCCATCCAGCTAGCCTGCTCTTTGTTCATAAATCCACTGTAATCCACTGTCTCTACATGACATTACTATAGTTTCAGTAGTTTATATTTAACTGTTATGAATGCTGTCTATGATAAGGACTGTGCTAGTTTTAGTGCTCTGATCAGTGACTTGGAGAAGAGCACATGTCTGTTGCAAACAAAGGTGCTGTTCAGGTTGAATTGTCAGTCAGAAATGCATGGCTTTTGTTTTGGGAGCTGTGGATAGGACTGGGAAAGTTTAAATTATCTGCTAAATGTTGCATCAGTGTCCTAATGTAGCATTAGCAGACGTTGAGATACTGTTATTTGTCTTTTGAAAGCAAAGCCTAATAGTGCCACCAAATATTTGTATTTATTAAAGATACCGTAAGAGTCTATGGCTGTGTAGGGTGTTCCCCATTGTGGTATTTTTTGATAAAGTTTGGAGCATTTCAATGCCTAATTAAGGACTTTCACCTGTCTTAGGACAGACTAGACTTCACTGGTCAATGTTTTGCAACTTAGTGTTTAACTTTGGTAATACAAATATAAAGTATTGATATTTCTTTAGTAGGAAGAGATTTATGTATGGCAGTTTTCAAAACAGAAAACTTTTGCATATGTCTAAAGAAGAAAAGGATGATCTCCAGTAGGTTTACTTGTATTTGGACACTGGGATGGGGAGAAGGGGATGCTGAGTTCCATTAGGAATGGACTGTTGATTTCAGAGGTGCTTTATATGCCAAAAATGAGAAAGAAGCTAACGTGAGCGTGAGCTCACTAGTGGATATAAGATGGTGATAGTTTCCATTTACATGCACTAAAGCTTAATGTATTGCATGAAAGACTTATGCAAAGACACTAGCTTTGTTTTTTAATGTGTTTTTCTGCATGCAAAAGTTTACTAAAAATTAAGTTCTTTTTTGTAGACTAAGAATTAGATAGAATTTGCATATTTTCATATAGTGCAGCCAGTAATTCCCTTGAGTTCCTCGTGGAATTGTTACAATTGCTGCTGAAGCCTGGTGTCAAGTTTGTTTAGCCTAGAAATAGTTGGCCTAAGGACTATTGGAGGTTTTCACATTTGTAGTTATAATTTAGTAATTTATGTTTGTATGAAGTATGACAAATTGACTAATGACTACCCTAAAGAGAGATGCCAGCCTGACATTTCATATTCAGAAGTCTTATGGCAATATCAAGTGGACTGACTCCTCTGCAGGGCAGAAATAACTCTTCTGCTCCATTCTTAAATTTTATATTTTAGTTAGGTAGAATTCCTCATATAGTCTTTTTTTCCAGAAGTTGCTTTAGCTGGAGTTCTGCATTATGACAGAAGCTTGACATTCTGCCAGATAAGTTGGAAATGAAGGCAACTTAAAATAAATACTGGTGATATTTCTCGTTCTCTCTCCCTTTCTCCTTCTCTTTTTCTCTCTCTCTCTCTTTTTAAGGAAAGGCATATGTTCTTATCCTAACTTGTCCCAGTAGAGGGTCAATTACAACCAGTTGGCTGCAAGTCCAATCCAAGAAAAATACTGACTACAGAAACTTCAGCAACAGGTACCAAGGGCCTCTAGTACAGTCAGTCATTCCCAGTACATATGAAATGCGAACATAAAGCCTATGGGTAAGATATTTTTAGGCCCTAAGCTTCCCATGATGGTCCAAAATGAATCAATAAATTAAAGCAGACATTTTTGTGTAGTTAGGTATTTTCCTGGATAACTCTTAAATATCCACAATTGTATGAGATCTTTTATATGAATCGTGAGAATAGAACAATGTCTTATTTAGAAAAATATGCCTTGCCAAATGTTCACGTATGGGCAAATATTCTGTAACTTGTTCTTGTAGGGTCAAGTAAACATTAAACTAGAGAACTAAATGAAAAACCAAGCATGTATGCATAATAATAATCAGGCAAAGGAAAAAATACACAGGTAGTCTGCTTTGCTGATGTCAGTCCTCATATCCTCACACACACTGTGTCTTAGGACCAACTTACACTAATGGAATTCACCTCTGGTGGAATAAGTTACTTCCAAATCAACTGAAGTGTAAAGGTAACAGTGCATTAATGCCCGAGTTCTATCAAATTGACACAGGAGCTTTGCTGCACAGATGAAAGGTGTTGAGACCAAGGCCTATGATATTTTTTAGTAGTATCTTTGGGCAAGTATGTTTAAAGACCAAACAAACTTCAGACTTAAAAGTACTTAATTTATGCCACAGAAAAGCTTCAGGAGGAACAGTAAATGTAACTCATTTTTGATGGAAGCATTTGATTAAGCTGGCTTCTCTTCTATGCTTCAGTATTTACAGAATGAAGAGGGAATATGTGGTTGCTAACACTACTCATGCTGCATGTTGATTAGATTTAGAAATCTAATATTTTTCCTTTAGAGAAAGCAATGACAAATTGGCCCTGAAATGGCCCTGTTCCACCTAATCTCTATGCAGGAGACTTTTTGGGGCAGCCTTTACATGCATTTTCTTTCTATGGTTTATGCGTGTGTGCTTTCAGTATATAACTCAGTCATTCTCGGGTTCTTGGATGTATATGATAGACCAACATCTTGATCATTTTCTTGTTATTCAAGGAGTGGAAACAAAACTGCACAACTCTTAGGCATTAATTGAAGAGCCAAGGCTTCCCAGCCCCAGGAACTAATTGTTCAAACTCTCCATAGGCTCTGTAACACATTCCAGCAGATTACATGGACTCATCTGTTTCCAGACTGGTTAAAATATTTGTAATGGAACAGATTTCTTTATAAAAGATAAAAATGCAGTTTTGGCGCAATAAAAAGTTTTGGGCGTGCAGCTAATTTTGATAACTTCTCAGTAATAAGAATAGAAATTATTCCAAGACTTTGCTGAATTAATTTCAAAAATGTGGGCATTTGATATGATAAAATGTTTTATTTCTATGCTTTTGTCTGGACTTGTGTGTGTGTGTTTTCAATATTTGTGTATAAGGTATTTATTTCAACTTGTAACATTACATTTGATATCACAATATGTTTTACTTTTTAAAAATATTTTAATTGGCATGCTAGGAAATTAATTTTTTTAATCTTGGAATCAATACTGCCAGAAGGAAAATTTGACATTCTAGAAAGCAAGATAAATTTAGTAGTCCTGATATTTTTTCTCTTGAATTGTTATTCTGTGGAAGTAGTTAAAATGTTGCTTCTCTTATTTTTATTTTTCCCCCTCTCACAAGTATCAAGCTTGCAACGTAATGAAAATTCTGGTTAGATTAATCCTACTGTCAAACACTGCAGGAAATTAGCCCAGTCCTTAAAGTTGCTAACACATTGTTTCTGGTGATACTTACTGTGACCATTAGAGTCTAGGACTGTGACTAACTAGTTTTCCCTTTTTTTAATGGTTCATTACAACAGGTTTTCATATAAAAATTGCCAATTTGCATTCTCTTGTCATACCAGGTAGGTATTATTTTCTTCTAAAAATATTATTTTTATTTATGTATTTTTAAAAGTTATTTACTTTTAAAAAGACATTTAGATGGATCATCAAGTACTGAGGCTTATTGTCAGTCATGCTGACACTTTGTAGTCAGTACCCATCCAAGATTTGTAGTAAAGTCCTAAGACAGAGATTCAGGAAGTCTGTCTTTAGTTTCTCATACTTTCAAAATTCTTCTATCTAACCTTGGGCAAAATATTTTTCAGAAGCAAAAGGAATAATTTTTCATTCTCTCAGGATCTTTTCTAATAATCCCTTCATTTATTGTTTATAAGACATCCTGATGAAGGTTGTTGAAAAGCTGTGTCTGAGGACATATCCTTCTCCTTATTGGTTAAATGTTGAATGAAGGGTCTTACCTATTAAGGAAATTACTATTAGGCAAAAATGAAAGTTACTGAGAATTATCTTAGTAGGGCCTAAGTAGACTTTATTAAAATTAAAGATATGCAGATATTCCAGTAAAATGAATGCTGCTGTCTTTGAGGATTTTTTGTTTAGGCATTGTTTGGGAACGTAGTGCTTAGTGAAAAGGAGAAGCCTCTGGTAAACAAAGCAAAGAGATAAGTGACATATCCCCTGACAAAAGAGTGATATTGCAATCAACTTGATTTAATGCATTTTAGTGTTTGCCTGACCTACTTTGTGAAACAATTTCGACAAAATGATTGAAAGGCAATCTGTGAATGATTTGAAAATCATAAATAATTATTGATATTTACATCTCAATAAACTGCCTACAGTGAACCTGAGACTCAGTGTGCCGTACATTTTATGGCTGTACTGTACAAATCTGACAAAAACATACAAAACTGCAAACAAGACAGCTGTAAAAGCACACTGTTGTGTTTTAGTTTGGCTGTGAGAAACTAGCATTTATCAAGGGAGCCAAACTGTTAATCAACTCACTTTTGCAGAACAGCAGGCTTCTGATTTCCAAAACGTTAAAGGCATCAGACAGGGACAGCCACCACTTTTTTGAAGGATGCTATCTTGGGGATACTGCAGGACAGTAACATTGAAGTTTAGTGTTCCAAAGAAGTTTAAAATTGCAGTGGGAGTCTAGCCTTGGATGAAGAAATTTTGGATATGGTAGGTGTGAATTTGGTAGGTTCAAACCATTTCTTTTGTCTACATCCATTTCATAAGGTTAATGTTTTGCAAAGGGCAGCAAGACCATAAAATCATAGAATGGTTTGGGTTGAAAAAGATCTTAAAAGCCATCTTGTTCCAAATGCCCTGCCATGGACAAGATCAGCATAAGAATCCTAATATATAATGATTTTTGTGACTCAGGAGGCCATTTATGAACCAAACGAGATGGAGAAAATTACCGTAAGGCCCAACTGGATATGCTGCAAGGACATGCAGAGTCTATTATGACAGATGATATGCATCCAGTATTCCCTGTGAATACTGGGGATGAATAGTCGGGGAATTCTCAGTAGCTTTTGATTAGACTATGCTGATCCAGTAAATCTCCAAAAGTACCTATAAGTGTATATACATACATAGAAATTTCCTCCTCATGAACTACAGTTTGTTATTTATTTGCCTGCTTAACCGTTCTTATAGTCAAAGATTCATCATTTGTAGTCCTTGTTTCAGAGTTTATCCTCAACACTGGCATTTATGCAGTTCTGCAGAACCATACAATGGCAGTAGAGAAAATCAACTTTGCTGACACTCATAAAGGAAGACAAAATTATTATATGGACCAGACTTGTTCACAGCAGTCTTGAGTTTGGTGGTTCTGGCTGCAAACTGGTATTCTGAATGTGTTCATCAGGCACACTGTTGTTCACGTGGAAAGACTCTCCAAGTAAATTCCCTACAAAAAATCTATTTTGAAAGCCTACATCTGTAAAAGCTTTTTCAAAGTGAAACTTTCAATATTATGGATGTTATCCCCACTTATAGTTAGGACTGTTAAAAAAGACTTTTATTGAAACCTAAACTCTTATAGCATTCCAAACATTTTGTTAATGACCTTTTTTGGTGCATAGAAATAAAGCTCATGTTTAGAGTTTTGGACAAGTGAATAAATTTTTTTGTATTCTGCAAAAATTATTAGTTTCTTTGTTTCAGCAGGAATTTTCTATGCAGATTTTTTCCTTCAAACTTTGGCATATAAATTTCATGTTTGACCAAAGTTGTTGTCACCTTTTCTGAGAGCTAGAAAGGAAATACCATATTTCATGAAAATGCAATTTCATCAGAATATCTCTCTTTTTTTTTCATCTGCTTTGACTGACAGTTTAAGGTAGGAACAAAACTTATAAAACAGATATGAAGAGAACAAAGGGAAGAATACAGCCATTGTTCCAAGGCAAGGTTACCTTTCCTGTTCTGAGGTCATTTTCCTGTCTTTTACAAACAAGACAGCCTTCAGTGTCTTCTGATACTACTTCATATGGTAAAGCTATATCTGTGGATGAGCCACTTATTTCAAAAAAAGCAAAAGCTGTTTTGTGTAAACAGGGCAGTACCTCTCAGATTTGAGTCCTCTCAGTCCCTAAAATAACAAAATTAATCATTACATCATTTTCTTGTAAAATTAAGAAATAATGCTTCTATGAATTTGTTGCTGATTGACTTGCAGATAATAATTTGAAGATAATTGGCTTTGCTACCTCAGTAAACAGTTATTTTCAATCTGTTATTTTTTTAGATTCTTAACTTCTATGTCAATATTAGCCAGTGGCATCTGATTCCTTCTTTTAAATCCTCATTTCCATCCTTGTTTTGCTAAGCTTCTTACTACCTGCTGCAACTACAAAGCATCTTCAGAAGTAGACAGCAAGAGGAAAAAAGGGAAAAGCCAACTAACAACTTAGTTATTTCCAGGACAGTCTTTGTATTGGAAAGTATCTTGCTTACCAAACTTCATCATACTTATCATTAAATCTCTGGCTCGGCTGCTAAGCTAGCAATGCTTCCTGCATGAAGCATGTTTTCAAAAGTTTTGTGCATCAGAGTTTTTGGGTTTTTTGCAATCAAAATTCTTAGGAAGGTTATATGTTTTCTGTTTCCAAACTTGGAGAGGCAGAGTTATAATACCAGATGTGACTCTTTACAAAGCTAGACACATTCATCAACTGCTCAGTGTGTTGGCTTCTAATTCTCCTTCCTTGTCTATCTCTTGCTTATAGGCCCACGGAGCATGCTGTTTCACAAACATAAATTCTCATGAATTTAAAGCCCTGGGTATAGTCCAGTATTCTCTACCTCCTTTGGCAGCTTCCAGGGATAAAGAACAAAGCAGGCAATATGTAGCCAATTTAATTGGAAGTAAATTTATGATACTGCATTTCAGTGCCCAGTGTATGGTGAATTTCCTGGTAAAATATTGCATAGAAATGTGTGGCCTGGGTCTGAGGTCATAAGAACAGTCAACACCCTTGCATATCTTCTTATTGTATCTGCAAGTTGGGCTACTATAAAGATACAAACCAGAGCTTCAAAACAGCTGCTATTCTTTCCTTTGATTTATAAGTTAGTGAAGGTAAAAAGTAGTGCAGAAAAATAGGATTTCTCCTTAAAACAATTGGAGAACATTTTTTGATTTGTTATTGGTTTTTTTCTGTATTTTCAAAGAAGTTAGAGAAACCTCTTTTCTGATCGAGACAGCAAAGTATTACAAGAAAGAAAAGAATTAGCATTAATTTTTTTTTCTTTTGAATTTCTACAGCTTGGGACATTTTCATTTGAAACAGCCTTTAAACTGAACATATTGAATATTTATGAGTAGAAAAGTCTCTAAATCTAGCAGCTGTTTAAATCACTTTAGGGGGCTCTAAATGTGCATTTCTGGTGTTGTAGGTCCAACGAGTGTTGTTGCACGATGGCAGCAACAAGCAGGCAACAGCTCTAGTGTTCATTCTGGCTGCTCACATTTCCTTCTAAGCATAGACAGCTGCTTCACAGTTTGAGATTCCCAGCTGAGGCCTCTAAGATTAATGACTCAGGGGAAGAACTGAGCCTATATAACAGTATTTCTTACAGAAAATAGGGGTGTGGAGACAGAATATTTTACAAAAAACTGTGCATATCAACAAAATCTGAATTGGAATCAACTTGTGCTCCATTTTCAGTGATGCTTCCAGCTTGTAAAACATGTAAGTTATCATTATGTGTTAGTAGATTCCCAGGTGAATGGAAGAAAAAGATGATCCTTCCTGGAAAATGGTCATTCCTGGACCTGCTTGAAGTTTTGAATCAAAAGTGGAAAGTATAAAGTTGAAGCGATAAAAACATTAGGTGCATGCCAAATGGTGTTTTTTAATATGAATATCTCACTCCATAAATCAGTAGTATTGAAATTTGCAGCATAACATTGATTTATTGCTTTCTTTCTCTGCAGTTTGAAAGAGCAATATTTTTGCTTCTACTTAGGGACTGTCACACAGACAGCAAACATTTGGAAATCAGTTATTCTGCTCCTCCTGATAACAGATACATGTGTCATTTCTAGAATCCTTTGCACAGAGATATAGTTTCCCTACAGGATATCCTACAGGATAGAGGCAGTCACTGATAAGATAATGGCAGTAGTTTTACTCTAATCCCTTGAAAAATAATTTTTTGAGATATTTTCTCAGTAAGAATATCTTCTCAAACAAAGCATAATTTTTCCTATCTCTTATACCCACCTGAAGCAAACCTAATGTATACTACAGGTACAACTTCAACCTCACAAGTGAAAGTATTATAAAAATCTAGAAAAGTCATGATACATTTAAATTACAGTAAAAGACACAGCTGTATTAATGTGTCAGAAAAACAGTAATGATCTTCATAAAGCTTTGTTTAGGGATTGTATAATGCACAGGTATATGTAACCAATTGGTAATACAAGACAAAATACTGTTTAGCTAGGGTTGTTCACAGAAATAATGCTGCACATTTTTGTTGTCTGAAAGTCTAAAAAATTAGATAAAAAATTACAGAAAACAAAAAATTATTGTGTGCATTTGTTAGGTTCTGTCTTACCCATAATTTCCTAGTAAAATAAAACATTTAAGCATTAAACTTGCAGATAACTTGAAGACTTGGTTTTGCCCATGTAAAATTTCTAGTTTCAGAAAACACAGATTGGCAAAATTTTGACAGAATACTTTTTAATCACTGAAATGAATTCATTTAGATGGCAGATTTAGTACTTTTGTGTGTGTTTGGTGTATTAGAGGATATTAGTAGAAGATGTTGTTGGGTGTCCTTACCTTCTAAGTATACTGCTGGGTCTTCCTGCCTGTAATCAATCCACTAATTTCTGATCTATGAGTGATAACACAACCTATAAATGAGGTTAAGAAAGGATCTTGTATTTTGAGTTATCAGAGGACCAGGCTCTGGATATATAAATAAGAAATTCTCACTTTCTCACAAATATTTCACAAATATCATGGCCTACTGTAATTCTGATTCATGTTTCTTTTGAGTGACTAGAAGAGGGGAGAAATAGAAAGAAAAGAAAGAAAGAGTAAGCTAGAAAAGAAGTGAAAAAGGAACCAGAAGTCATTGGCAGAAAGAAATGTTTGTGTAATAACTCACTATATATATACACCTTTGTTTTATCATGTAGGTTAGATACATGTGTGCCTACATTATTCTGTCTTCAATTGTTATTTGAAGGACTGGCTCACATATGTGTCTGGTGTTTGATAAACTCACAGACAGCAGCCATCTGAAACATAGGTAAACATATAGTAAAGTGCCAGCATATCTCATATAGTTGCTTTTGTTCTCAGTTTAGTCTGTCTGGGAATGGAAGCATTCATCATGCAGATCCTTCAGTCTTTTTAGGATCCATCTCTTTCCTGGAGTAATATGTGATACCTTTGATATTTTGTATTTTATTCAGTGTGGTGGTGAAAGGGAAGAATTTTGCTAATTTGCACTAGGAGGTTCCCAGAAAATGTTAGAAAGTGTTCAGCCTAGTGGGGGGGGTAGGGGGGGAAAGGGGGGTTGTGGGGAAAGAAGAGGGAGAACCAACCCAATCCTCTTTTTTGCATCTCAGCAACCATGCCTTGAAACAGGCTCATAAATCTGCAGTCTGAGATGACCAGAGTTTCTTACCCCTGTTCAAGCAGAAGAATAGCTAAATTACTGACTCTCTGGATTGTCAAATTAAGCAATCCTTGTGGCTGCAATTTCAAAATAAAAAAGGGAGGAAGTCTTGTTTACTTGTTTAACCAGGTACTTACCCACAGTATGGTTGCAATACCTTAAAGGATCCATCAGTGATGCTCAGTAAGGAGTGCAATAGCAGGAAGAGTCCTTATCTCTGAAAATCTTCAGTAAACCTCTATGGATTCTTTCTGGAAATGTCTCTGTGCAAGCTGCATTTCCATCCAAGCACTAACATTTACCTACTCCACAAGTTGAAGTCTACCAGGTTGTCAGTCTTAGAAAGTCTTCTCTCATTCTAGGTTAGTCAGGAATAAATTATTACAGTGTACTGTAATACATGTGTACTGTAATACAAAGATCATGACTCATCAGCCTTCTAATTACAAAGATAACAAATTGTTATCTCTTCCCTAAAATTATAATGAACAGGTGGTAGGTCAAAAATGTTAATATCCACCCTGGTCCTCCACAGTTCCAGGATAGAAACAGGTCTATTCATAGCTGCATTGGCAAGCATGTTATGAGATGAGACCAAGAAGAAATTTGAAGAATATGCTGCTCTACCAAAGCCTACTTCCCTTTACAGGGTTCTGTCTGCAAAGAAATTACACAGCACAATTTCAAAGGCAACTTGAAATGCCAGGTTATATCCTGTACATATAATATCGGTGCAGTCCTATATGAGTTAACTTTCTTAGTAAGCTTCTAAAATGTGAGGTCATAAGGTCAAGAGAGATGCACTATTTCCTTGGTGTCTCCACTGAAATAAAATTTCATGGTTTTTTATGTAGTTTGTTTCATTAGATTTTTAAAAATTATGCTTGTCATCCACTCTCTTGATTTTTGCTGAACTTTGTCATAGTGTATCATTTCTTCACTAAAATCACATGCTGTATAAATCAATCAGTCCTATGTAAATGTTCTAACATGAACATATTTTAAAATTCAGGCAAACTAACTGTCAAATTTCTCAACTATCTAGAATGTCTTTTGATATGATATATATTATTAAGCTAGTCTCATTTCTGGAAATATATTTTGCATTCATCTCTAACAATGTTATAGGATGGATAAAAGTGCCTCTTTTAAGACTCCTAGGATGCACATGCCTTGGGTTCTTTCTGTTTATCTCCTATAGCATTTGGATGGTACCATAACATCTTGGTGATTGTGATTGTACTGTACTTGTTGAAAGATTTCTCAGAATACGTAGAAGATTTAGTATAAATTGATGAAGATTTCACCATTTTGAAATAAAAGCAGTTTTGGATATGTAGAAAGCATGTAATTTCTCTACCCATAATGAGAAATACACTACTGTGGTTTTATTGTGCTAGGTGGGATATAAGTCTGTGGAAAAGGAGAGGAAAGAGTAAGTCATTCCTGTACCTCTCCATGCAGGTTCTTTAGCACATTCTTTGTGCTGTTTTGCTTTACTATGCATGCAGAGTGCCTTGCCTGACATAGGTCCCATGGATGAGAAATCTGGCTTCCTCCTGCTGAGTAACGAAAGGAAAAGACAACCAGTGAGTGGTTATACATATGTATACATATGGAGGTTACGCCACACAACGGGGTGCCTGTCTCTGACCTAGTCTTAGACGTGCTTGAATTGCTCCAGCGCTTTCTCTCCTCCTCTCTTGGCTTTCCTGTGCTTCACTACTGGTGGTCTTCTGTATTCCATGCAGATGTTTTCCCAATGTTATTTCATGGTTATTTTTCAAGTGGTTTCTTAGGAGAAGGGATGGAGAGTCCACACATGGGAACATCTGCTCTAACAATTTTTCAAAGCAAACAGCAGATGGCATTACTGCTTCCTTTTGATCTTGCAAGAAAAATCCTGTGCCAATTGTGTTACTTTAAGTTTCAGGCTGCGTGGTAATGGCCTACGTGAGCGTTTGCTTCTCCCTTTTCTCTCAACAGTAGCACTACTTGCAGATGTTTACTCTGCAACTTTCTATTTAGCTTTTTTTTCTTTTTGTGACCCTGACTCCTACTAGGTGTCATGTTTATTGTTTTTTCTCTCCTCTCCTCGTAGAACTTTATAATTAATGCCATATCATTGTTATCAATTCTGTTTATTGACATGCAAATGGTGGGGAAATAAAAGATTTGTCATATTCTTCAACTTTTTTTTCTTTGTAGTTCTACCTCTGTGTATAGTGAGTTGGGAGCTCTATACATCTTGTTTGCTCTTTTTTTTTGTAAGAAAGCTTTATTTCTTAAGGCAATTTCTTAGTTTCTAAATAGAGCTCTTCCTTTTTTATGTAAATTTTGACATTCTGACAATGTCAAAACACACTCAAGTATGTAGGAAATTTGAAATGTTTAAGGAACTTTTTAGACACTTTTTTAGTCACTTCATTAATTGAGTTTTTGTCTGAACCCCCTTTCCAACACATAGTTTCATGTTTGATCGTCCTTTTATATGGCTTCTTTCGGTGCTTTGTGGTCAAATCTTACTGTACTGAGTGACCACGTTGCTCTTTTTAATAGGTAATAATATGAGAAATTAAATTTGCATGCAGGAGGTAAAAATATGACATAAAAATCAGTTTATAGTGAAGGGGATCTGCAAACTTTGTGTGATAAGGTTAAGATGTAAAGGGAAGGGCATAGTAAGAGATACAGGAGTAGTCTCTGGGGACAGTTCAAGAATTTACTGTCAGCCTGATGTGGAATTCAGGAATGTCACTTCCCTTAAAAAGCCTGGAAGATTAAGGTGGAGCCTTTGAGCATGCTCTCAGTTCAGAGTTGTAAGGCTGTTAATGGAAAGTAGAGTATGCATAATTTTATCTTGTTTCTATATTATGCTAAATTGCATTTGGTCACTTAAGATGGAGGCCAGTGTGACTCCTGTATTGAAAACTGCAGGGCATTTGCACAGGCTCTTATTTTCAGCCCTAAATTCACTGTTTCATTGTATCTGATCCTTCAACCCCCACTTATGTATGCTCTACTGCCATAATTTTTATTTTATTTCTGTTTAAACATGAATTTTCTGAAGCAGTGCATGTAAATTATTATCTTACAAAGATTTCATGTCCATGTTTTAAAATCTTCTTTAATATATAGTTTTATAAAATATGTCAGTAATGTTAATTTTTGTTCCATGTATTTAATTGATTGTTGATTGCTGTGTATTCTTTAAAATGTTGAGGCTAATTCATCAGGGTGAAGGGAGTGAGGGAGTGGTTGTTTTCAAATATTAGTTTTAAACCTTCTGCAAAAGAAAGGATCTATTTATGTAATAAAATGCAGAAGCCATTGGCCTTGAGTATTCTGTCTTCTTTAGTGGAACTTGGCTTTCTATATTTAACATCACATATAGCTTAAAATTCTAATTGAAAACGAGAAATAAGAAAAGAAAAACATTTTCTGCACACAGTTGTAAATGGCTTTGGTATCTTTCTAGTCTCCAGAAACCATTAACTTCATTATTTTATACTAGGTTGATTTGCCTAATTGAAAAAAGATTTACAGAGGGGCATGAAATAGATAACCTTTTTGCCTTACTTAACTGAGTAATAAACAAAATTTAAAAATAAGTCCGGGTATCAAAAAAATGTGTCATTTTGTCCACATCCTGAAACTGTTGGGAAATCGGCAGGTATTAACAAAGGAAACTTGTGTTATCCATGTAAAAATTGCTCTGGAAGAACTCTTCAGAAATATGCTAATTGATCTACATGTATTTTTATTTGATGCCATCAAAAATAGGTTCATGCTAGCAAAATTAATTGGCTCCATCAGTTAAAAAACTAATTTAAAATTGGTTTACAGCCTTCAGTACACAGTTTTTATATCTCAGGACCTTTCATTTTTATTGGAAAAAGAGGTCTTGCAACTTGTGGAGTATTTGGCTACTGTCTGACAGTACTGAAATGGCCTTTGCAGAGAGCCTTTCTATGTTTTTTGCTATTGGTACCATAGAAAAAAGTTGTGGTTACTGTATCCACTTAATGGCATGGCTGATGTGAGGAGAAATTGTCAGTGCACTTACATTGGAGTTTTGCTTGTTTTCTTTTAAATGCTGATCTAGCATTTACCACTGAAGAAATTATTTCACTCACAGCTTTGCATTCCTCCCTTGCTGGCACCATCCTGCCTGGAACAAGAAGGAGGATTTGTGTGAATTCACTCCAGACTTGCATCAGAGGAGTCAATTAAAATTACTCTGGCCAGAAAACCAGAAGGACTAAACTAGTGCATGGAACTAAAGGTATCACAGTGGCTTGAAGGTTTATAAAAACATTGTTTATTATTTATATTATGATGGCTTTTAGAGCTGCTGTGACAAGTTGGTGTTAGCCAAGCATTGTAGGCTCTTATGCTATTCATTGATCCTCACCAAAAGGGAATTAACTTATTTCTGCCAGCTAAAAGCCAGATCTGCTTCTCAGACCAGTCCTCAAAATGCTATTTGCAGCTTGATTAGAAGCAAATGTAATTCCTGAAGTTCCCATACTACACTAAATTTGAGTAATACTGGAGGGCTTGGATTTGTTCTGTCTCTAGAATCTCCATATGTCAGATTCACCTCATTTCACTCTGAATGCTAGACTTATTTTAAAAGATAAAAGAAACCCATGAGGATTTAAGCAAAAGATGGGTGGTAATATTTTCAACTTTAAAATTATAATCCAAGATACAAAACAGAGAATAATATACAATGTGTTTCTACTTGCCAGTGTCTGTCTAGTTTCTGCTTATGATTTTTCTGAAGTGTCTTAACTGAAGGAGTCAGAGATTTGATTGAGTGGTTCTGTCTCTTAGTATTGTCATTTAAAACTGAACTTGCTTTTTTTATTTAAATTGCACTTGCCAACAACAACATGAACTACTCAATAGCACTTCACCCCTTGAATAGGATTTCAAAATTGATTTTCAAAAGTAATCGCTTTTCTCTTCCAAATTAGGATTGTTTCATTCCAGTAAACTGTCTAATCTGAGTTCATACATTCCTCTCTTTTCTCATTCCATTCTCCATTGAAGATGGAGACTGTTCTTCAATTATTTTCCTTCTTTGTTATATTCTCTTTATGATTCTTTGATGAGATAGGAAATTCAAGTATCCATAGCTCAAAGCTTGACTGTGACTTTGTCTTTTTTTGGTCAGGTTTGTGTCTACTCTACAGTAGTGGCAATGTAATCTCATTTTATATTAGTTTTCTTACGATCCAGGCAAATTTCCAAGAAAGGCAAATATTCTTCTGCTACCCCACCAACTTGTGATTCGAGGACAGACAAACTTGGAATGAATATTCTTTCTACCATTATGTGATCCCTACCATGTTTTATTCATCTGGGGAACCAAGAGGACATTTACATTCCATTTAATATGTGCAAGTGTAAAGGACAAGTGGTAATCTTGCCATAGTATTTAATGTTTCTATTTTTAGTGTTTAACACAACCTAACCTTGAACATTAACAGTTTAGCTGTAGCTCCAACACTAACATAAGCATGCCAAGCATTTATATCAGGCTAGATTACTCACCACTGTTGAAGCTAAATGAAACTTTTATTCTCTAACTAGTCCATTTTAAAAGCTAATGAGAATTCAGAGGTTCAAGAAAATGGGAAAAGTGACTAACATCCTGATTTTCAAAATTTATAGAAAAGAAATGGGCCTTCTTAAAAATCTCTATTCTCTCATTTTGTTGTGGTTTATTCATTCTAGAAGGATGGACTGTGGCACTGTGAAAGGTATGTTCTTAAACATAGGAGTATTATGGCACGTGTGGAACCCATAGCAGATGGATATTGGGAGGGAAGACAGGAAGGGAACATATAAGCAGCACTGGGAAAAATGAGAGGAGGAGGGCTCCAAAGAAATCAGATAAGGAGAGGCAAGAAGAAAGGTGACACCTGATGTCAGCAAGGACAGGAGGGGACTATGACAGGATTTGTTTGAAGGAGAGTGGTATAATGTCTTCAGTTTCACAAACTCTGGTGAGAAGGAAAGGTTTAAGGAGGAAGTGAAGCAGAACAAGTAATTTGCTGGCACTAAGTTCACAGGCATTGGAACAAAAAATGCAGGAGTGCATTTGATTAGCAGATCTTGAGTAAATAACTAATATAAGGCTTAATTAATTGTTGTGTTAGGGTGTTCTGACCTGCTATTCTCTAATTGCATATTAATATTTATTTTCACCGCTTTGGTGAAAACATCAGATTTAAACTGTTACATGTTTAAGGTTTAATGAATAAGATGTAGAGCATGGTATCATGATAGAGTGCTAATTACTGTGCCAGCAATCTAATATTTTATTTGTCTTGCATTCTGTAATAGTGCACATGCATGTTATGCGATGCCATCCACTAAAATAGCCTCTGTTTCAGAGGGAGAAAAGTTTCTCTATTAGTAAATGTATGGCATCAGGTCTCTCTGCTGGTGTTGCACGGAAAAGACAACATCCCTGAAAGCTTTACATTCTCACATTGTTGGAGCTTCTAAGTTTTGTCAGGTGCTGGTGGCTTGGACCTAACACTGAGTTGTAACTCAGGAGACAAAACAGTTGGAAAACTTGGAGAAAGGCTCTAAGGGTCAGCGAAATTTACTGTGGGCAGCTGCTGCTTCAAAGCAACTTGCTATGCAGAAGCCTATTAAGTAGTAGTAGGTTACTTTCCTGCTGTTTCCCCAGCATGATGAATGACATTCTGGAAAGTGAAAGGACTTCCTGTGCCACAGAGGTTTTCCCTGTGACTTCTTACTCAGACCCAGTTGCTTTCAAGACACTGAATGTACTTCCATCTAAATGTTGTTTTGGATCTCTGTAACTGAAATGCACATGATGCTAGAAGGAGTTTGTTTTCATCTGTAACAGGTATTTTAATGCCATTATTTACAGATTTATTTTCCTATTTATTTTCTAAACCAGTCCTATTTATTTTCTAAACCATCCTTTACAACTCAAAACAACAATACATTTTTACTAGGAAATATGTTCAAGCTGCAGAGTTCAGTATGGGAATAAGTTTTGGTGTGATTCAACTTGGAAACTTAACTTCTTAATGTAATGAGGAACAGTTTTGAATTTCACAGTGTGCATGTGTAAAATTCTGTGTTTGCACACATCCTTGTATGTAATTCTGCCCTATTAAATCAGAGTGCACTTGAATGTAGGGTAGGGTCAAGTCCATGCTTTGTAATAACAGTGGATTTTAGTAAGATAAGAACTTCTAAAAAGCATATGAAACCAGCAAAAATTTATATGAAATCAGCTAAGATAATACATGTTATGAGCCAAACTACTTGATGACCCTAATTAAGATGATTATCTTCCCTTCCATACTTAAATGGGAAGCATAAATATTGATGTATCAGTAGAAACATTGTAATGGTGTAGGTTTGGGATCTTTAATTTTCACTGTATCACAGGAAACAGAACATATAGCTAAAAGACAAAAATTATCTCAATGGAACTTTAATCAGTAAATCCAAATATGTTTGAAGACAGTGTAATACGTCCTTTTACATCCTAAATGGTTCAAGATACAAACTGTGGCCAAGTCTTCAGCAGAAGATTTTGCTGGAATCATTTAGGAATGTGAAGAAAGAAGGCTCATGTATTCCTGCTTGTGTCTCTCTTGTTGCCTTTTGTTCACTCCCCTTTATAACTTTTTCAATCTTTGCCAATCATAACCAGATCTAGCAGAGGGTTGGAAGCCTCAGAACTGTTCAGCTTTAATAAATTATGTGAGAAAAGGACAAGAAAAGAATGCATCCACTGGCTCAGAGCAAATGTCCAGTGAGCTCCCTCTGACAACAACCATGAGTAAATGGCTAGGAATGTTTCTTCTAGTATCTTTTCCTTGCTTCTGGTAATCATAAAATGGACTTCTGCATCCCATTTATGTCAATCAATTTACTCTTATTTACTTGCTGACTAGTGATGTTTGAGGTAGTAGTGTTGTGAGATATAATTTCCCTCTTTGAAATCCACATTGACTCTTTCTTTTTTAGAATTAGTGGCATATGGACAAATATGATACGGTTTACTATTAGTTTCTAGGGTTGTGCCAGGTACAGAGGTTAGACTTTTTGGGGGTTTTCTCCCCAGTTCTGCATATCTGCCCTCTAGTCCTGTATAGGATCTTGCTTGCTGTTTCTCAGTATCATTCCTTCAGCTTCTCCAGGTATTTTTCCAATACAAAATTGGCAGGAAGAAAAATTGCCTTTTGTGTCCCCCTTTCCTCCTTGTGTTAGTACATCTCTTTGGAGAGCCACACTGGTGAGAGCAGAAACTGCTAAATCTGAAATCCCAGGATCACAAAACATCCTTTTATGTTCAGCACAACTTTGTTGTTTTCTTTTTAAGTTTTTCCTGGGTTTCTTGCTGTTTATTTAATTGGTGGGCAAACTCACAAAATCAATCATCTCTGCCCACATTTATTTTTATGTGCCGATCTCAAGGGTGAGGACTGATTTTATTTCACCTGCCTCATGACTTAAAAGAACTTAATGATTCCATTTACATTTACTGGGAGTAAATATGACTGTTATAAGAATCCCCTGCATTAGCATCTATGCCAACCCATAAAAGTAGTAGAACTGAGGTTTAGACCAAAATGTATCTTGTGTTCAGTTATTCTGCTTTCAGATACTTTTACTTGTGTTTACTTGTGGTTCTCCACTGTACAGAATTGAAAAACTACATGGCACAGCACCTGTGGGTCCTCCAATACTCTTACTTGAAAATTAGCCAAGTTAATTAAACAATTTATAGAGTGTCATATCCTACTATATACATATAACCTACTACTACTTGGTCAGCCACAGCTGACCAGCAAGTAACTTATTGGATTTCAGAGGGAGTCAAAAGAAGTGTGTACAAATAATGTAATATAGCTGGATTTTTAGAGACTTTCAAGGAGGATCCTCATCAAAAGTTGCTGAATAAACTGGCAGAAAATAAGGAAAAAATATTTGTATTGGATAAGCAGCTGAAGAAAATGAAACATAAAATAAGAGTACATGGTCAGTTTTCACAATAAATGGAGGTCACCTGTTAGTCTTCTCAAAAGAAGGGAGGAATAATGAAGTGACCATCTGTCAGTGATACTGTTATAGAAAAAAAATTAAAACAAGGACCAAATACAGAGAACAGGAAAAGGAGATTACAAAGTCCATTTCATGGCTTTGTGAAAGAATGTTAGATAAAGTCAGTGTAGGTTACTGTCAGTTATTAGGCAGAGAAGGTGAGGTATCCCTTACATATGAAAAGACTGATTTTGAGATATCTCATCACTCAGTAGTAAGATCTTGGGCTTATAATACTTCTGAAGAGAAGTAAAAATATTTGTACTATATTCCTTTAGCAAAAGATGCAAATAGATATAGTAGTCCTGCAAAAACATTAGCTTAGTATCAATCAAAAGAAAACCAATTCAGTGTTAGTAATTACTTGCAAGGCAACATAGAACAAAATAGCAAAATTTATGTTTCTTTGTACAGCTGTTGTATTACTGTGTTTTGAAGACCATATGAAGTTACAGTCCCACTCTGCCCCTATAAAGACATTTTAGAACTTGGCAACATTCTGGGCATGGTGCAAGGCTCACCATGAAGGGGTGAATATCTCACCATGAGGTATTCATACAGGGGACATATAAACAAGTCAGACTTTTAGTTTTGTAAAGAAATCCTGAGGAATATTAAATATTAAATATTAAATACAGAATGAACCACCTCTGATGGGGAATTCCTCAGCTGTAAATTAGTGAAATCTATTGTGATGGGGAAGGGTAGCACTCTGCTCACTGTTAATAACCTCTCTGCTGTCAGGTACTAGGCTAGATGGAGTTTTAATCTGGCCCACTTCAGCCATTCTTATGATCATATGGGTTAACAACCTGAATTAGCCTACACTGTGGTCAGTAGAAAAGAGTGGCAAACATTGTCCTCAGCCTTATTTCATGCACAGATCCTCAGCAAATTCACTGCTTTCAATGTAGCATGTGCAGTTGTAGTCTAAGCCTGTATATAACTGAATGTAAAGTACAGTGCGTCAGTGGTTTGAAATTCTTGCAGTCATTCTTTAAAACATACACTGAAACTCAAGAGGGTCAAACACTGCTTAAACTGGATGGATATCCAGATAATTTATGACATGGAAAGCTCAGGGGCCTAAACAATGTTTCTTTTTCTGGTGACATGATAATACAGCCATTTACATATCACTTCTGCAAAACATAGATGTATTTCCTATGTAAAAGTGCTTTTAAGAGTAATATTCCTTTTCACCCACCACCATTATTTCTTTTCCTGCTTTTTTATAAGAGCAGGAATAACAATTGTTCTTGATTTTCTGTATTCATCTTCCATGCTCAGGAGACAAAAGAAGCAGAATTCTGGCCAAATGTATAGATTCACAACACTGGTAAATGTAGTTGATAAAATGTAATCTTTAAAGAATACTGGTTGTGTGGCCACATGTGCTGAATCATTTTTAGATCTAACACCTAAACTCCATTCTAATGCTGGCTTCATGCCAGCATTCATGGTTCATGGAAGCATCCACAGGACTACTTATGCATTCCCAGATGTGGTTTGTGTGCCTTCCTATTCATAGAGGCTTGCTGCCTTCCAAATTAGTAGAAAATCTGCAACACATATGCTTCCAGAAACTGTCTCAAAATATGATGATTTAATACAACATTCCTTTCTGATTAGGAAAACTACTTCCAATGAACTATCTGCTTAAAGATTTTTATCAGACATTCAAACTACTGATTCTGCTTTTAAATGATGCTTTCCTTGGCTGTATATTATCTCATTCTGACATCTCATACAAGGAGATTAGTTTTCAGCTTGTAGAACACTGATTTAAAAGCATTCCCCCTTTTATATTAAGCAGAGAGAACAGCCCATAAATTAACACTTACTTTGTACTGTTATCAGTGTTCTCAGTGCCTCAAAGCGTTGGAGCTGCCTCGATGCACATTAACCATAATAATTGTCAGTCAGGCACACAGACATTAAGGATATCTGATGATCAGTATTTCTTACAGTGTGACTACACAGAAGACATTATGGTTCCAACACATGAAACAAAAGTGTGAGATAATGAAGGTAGAAACATAAGACAAAAGAATTGATTCAATGAACTTCAATTTGACAGTATAGATGGTGATTTTTTTTGGTGGTGATCCCACGGTTCTGGGCCTTCAGTGGTAAGGTTTTTCTCCTTATTCTCTTCCCATTTGAAAATATCCTCTGTTTTACCATTTTCTATCCAGAGAAGCTCATCTCCAACAGTGTAAAACCCAGACCTTTTTCTCCCTTGATTCACAGCAAATATTAGGTGTAAAATTTGCTTTACAGGCAAAGGTCTTGATTTGTCTTTATTACCATGTTCCACAAAATATTCAGAGTAGTTTTCAAATACAGGCTCCCAGAGATCACGTTATAATAATTCGGTTTGAAGATTACTGGTTGAAGGAGCCACTGAGGTGGAAAATGAAAAAAAAAAAAGAGGTTTTGAAATTTAATATGAGATCCATCGATGAAATTAAAACCTTTGATAGAATTAAAAAAATCTTTAGTTATGTAACCCTTATTTTTTCTTCCCTAGTGAAGGAGAGGGGGGAGAATCTTTCCACAGACATTTTGGGGTTTTGCTAGTTAGGTTCTTCTTCAATTTTCCTATTCGTTGCTGTTCACAACTTTCTTCCCAAATTCACTGAGATTTTCACACATAGAAGATTTCTGAGAAATTGCTTCTGCAATATAATGCCTAATTACCAACAAATATACAGGCATTTCAGCCACACCAGGGAGAGAATTTAAGATGATTCACCCTTGGATTAATACCAGCCCCTTCAATGTGATGAGTTTCAGTCACTTATATTAATTTCTCAGCCAGTTTTGTAGAAATGCTAGAAGCTAGCCCAGCATGTGAGTAATATGATACACAACTCTTCTAATATAAATGATAGCTTAGCTGTAGAGTTGGTGAACAAATTATTTGCTAGTGTAACCTAATACTCCAGTCTAATTTGATGTTGCTAGAAGCTGAAAGGAGACACAAATGCAAGATGTAAATTTCTGTTTAATGCAGTGCTTGATAGCCACAGTTGGCTACACTTGTAGGCCAAGACAAGTAAAAAATGATAACTGTATGGACTGGAGTTATTTTGCAAGGTATTCACTACCTGGGGAAAAAAAATGGAGGTCACAGCAAAAAGATGAAGTGGGAAGCATGGAAGAGATGCATAAATGATTTGAATCAAATACAAAATTTTGCTGATTTCAGATCTAATGCTTTACGGAATCTAAGTCTGTTCTAATGAAGGTTGTTACCATATACACTCTGACTTCCCTGCAATATTCTCTTTATAGCCAAACAACTGGATTCATCAAATGATGTAACACTTTTTTTCTCTTTTAAAAGTAACTCTGTAACTACAGGACTTGACTTTAGTTGTTAATTCCTAGCATCCTCAGAACATAATTCATTTTTGCTCCTTGAATGAAATTATCTGAGTTACCAGTTGTTGATTTCCCCGTTACTGGTCTTTTTTGAATGGCTGGATTCAAAAAAGCCAAAAAAGTCTGTTTAGCATTTGCCACCTTACTTTCTAGATCTGGAAGCTTTTTGGGTTTTTCAAGTTCCCTGGAGTAAAATGAGAGCAGGAAAACTCTACTATCCCTCCTGCTTGTAGTAAGATCCTCAGGGGACTCTAAGACTGGAGCTCTGTGAATTACATCCTTGTACACATATGGAAGGAGTCCTTAGGCTGCCTTCATTCATTCATTAGTGATTAAAGGGATAAATGTTTTAATGTAAAGGTGCTAGGAATTCAAGAGATGACCAAATGCTTGAATCTGTAAGTGAACAAAGAAATATTGGGTCCTTTCCAAACCTTCTGAATCAGCCTGCAGGGTTTTGTGAACTGAGCCCTGCAGGATTCCCACAGCTGTAGAGAGAAACCTAACACCTAGTCCAAGTGAGACAATTCCAGGATCCAGAAAATAATTCCTAAACCTCACAAGACATAAAACTTGCTTTGTGAAAGTCTTGTTTTCGCTTTCTAATTTTTATGCAATTTATCCATTTATTGTCTATGTCCATTTATTGCCTGTGTCCTTACTAACAGTAAGTAACTATTCTTTACTTCAGGACAAATCATAAAACCTACAGTGAGGTTTTCTTCAGGCAAACTATTGTTGAAGTCTCTAGAAGGCAGAACTTTGCTCCAGTAAAATCTGAATGAGGGTCTTATGTTATGACCTTGAATAACTTTTATTGACTTTTTAATAAAGTACTTAAATAAAATCAATACAGCTCTGGACTAAGTCACCATTCATTTTTTCAGAATTCTGCTTTCTTCATAATAAAGGACTTTTAGGTTGCAAAGTAAGGACTAAAGAAATTGTAGATGGCTAAAGTGTGGCAGAGTGGATTATTGAATTAGTGATGTAGGGGAAAACATAAATAGAAGTCTAGCTAGATTACAGAAAATCAGGCATACTTAATTGATGCACTTGGAGGATTTATTTTTTTATGTTGTATATGAAAAGAGGAAGTTGAGAAGTACAGTTTTTGCTTCTGGAAGACAGATCTATGTACCGAAATATATAGTTTCTCAGGAATATTGTGAAGTCTTTAATCATTAATTCTTGTGCTTCCCTATATTTATGGAGTAGACAGATAGAATTCAAGAGGATAGTTCTGAAAATAGTTCATCTGCATATATATGCTGTTTGAAGTGGAAGTGTAAATGAAATACAGCCTTTTTTGCTTTGAAACCCCATTGCCTGTTTTACCTTGACATTTCTTAGCTTATTAGTAACTAAATAAGGGATAGCATGTTGCTGCTGTGGTGTGTTATAGCTCTCTCTAAGATCTTAAGTATAAACTGAATGTCAATTAAAGGAGTACAAATTAGGAAAGCACTATTTTGATGTAGAGTTCTCTGATGAAACAATTACTGCATGTCTTGCCTTGCTTAGCTCTGTTTCTTTTTTTAAAGCATGTATCCTAGTGACACAGGATCCACAATCACTTAGAAAATTTCTAAGGGCTAACAATCATTATGTTAAGAAGTATTTTATTTTCAGTCTTAATTTATCTAAATTTGGTTTCCATTCTTTTGTCTTCTTAAAGCTTTATCCACCATGAAAAAGAGGCCTCTATTATCTAACACATCATCCCATACGTACATGTGAAACAGAGCAATCAGAAACTATGTGTAGTGCAATAAGTATTTTAACTCACTTTCTCATACTGTTAGTAAAAACTTTTTGCTTACTTTACTTTAATTTAGAGCATCTCATAGGTGGACATTGTTGCTAAGAATTTTCCAACAAATTTCATGCAACTAAATCTCTGTATGTGTCACTGTGTTCTAGCAAAATAAATGAGACACATACTGTGCAGTTTCACCAGACCTGGAGCAGACATGGAAAAGATATAAATGTGTCAGTATTATGGGAGGGAAAATACATAAATGCACATGGTGACTCTCTTAAGTCTTGGGCTCAGTGTGATACTAATTCATTTTGGTGACATTTGGAAAACTTCTCCCAACATTAATAATAAGTTTATAGTGGGGGGTAATTCTGACAGACACAGTGTTGAAATAAAAACTTGAAAGAATGTCCATCAGATTTTACAGGTGCATAGAACATGTATTTGCAGTTGATTGATGATCTTTTTGTTAAAGGTTGACATAATGCTGAATGGAATGTTTTGTTTATATATGGTGGTCTAGTTTATTGACCAGTACCAAAATGTATGACCAATTTGGGACTTCATACAGTGTCTCTTTTTCTTCTTATTTTTTTCTTTTCCCTGGAAGAAATTTCTGTATTTGTCTTCTCATATGATTATGAGGATATGGATGCTCTTTGATTATTTTATAAATATTCTTTTCTTGAAATAATTGTTCCTTTGAATGTTATTCACTTGAACTGAAAATTTCAATGAACAAACCAGAATTTTAAGCAATATTTAGGAAAAGTATTCTGGAATCAACATTCTGCCCAAATGTTATAGAAATTAGTTTTTTTCTGAAAATGACAGTAACTGTTGGCATGTAATTTGAATAGATCTGTCTTCTGTTTGACTATTTCTTTTTAAAATCACTTAAAGAAAGAAATCTGAAAAAAATAGATCCGAAGATGTCTGTCCCCAATGTTTGTAAATGGCAGAACTGAAAAGATGGTACCAGTATTTAATGAAGTTGATTTTTTTCTTCTATATGATCAAATGAGTGGAAGAAGGGTTGTCTTTAACCTCACTTCCCCTTCAAAATCTTAAGACTAAAATGGACTCTCAACTGCAGCAGCTAATTATCTAAATGCTGAACCAGTTTTGAAATTATGAAGTGTTGTACACTCAAAGCCATTCTTTATATTTGTGTAAAACTTAAACTTTCGTCTTAACTACAACATATACATTGCTCTTACTTGTAATAAGTGTGAAATGAGAACCTTTTCAGTTCTTAATTCAGTTTTGTTTGCTAAAGTTGGAGTCTCTAGATACCTTTCAGTCAAAACTGACATTGACTCTGAAAGTTGGATGTTTAAAAGTTTAAACAAAACTGATTGAAGGATCCTTATACCAACTTTGTCCTTAAAGTTTTAGCTATGATTTTTCCTTCCTTGAGTCTGCACATTTGTATTTGTGTTTATTCAGGAAATTAAAAGTATATCAGTATATTGGAAATGTCATGCAGTTTTTTGGTGTGCTTTCATGTTCCTTGTCTCAAAATATGATGATCTGTATCATTGTAAACTCAGTGTACTTCTCCTGACAGAGAATTGACTAGGACAAAAAGGAAGATGTTTGTTAAAAACATTCCCCTTTCATTAGCTGTGCCAACAAAACATAGACTCAAAAACTGTTCTTCCTGCCCTGGATCATCGAAATGCAGGGAATGAGATATAGTCAAGGAAATGTACCTGGTTATAATGCAACCAAGTCTGAAGAAAATCTAACAAAAAATGTAAACTCGATGAACCTTTCAAGTCCCTTCCAGTTCAGCATATTCTATGATCGGCTCGAGTTCTCTTATTCTTCATAAATGCAGAATATTTTATACATTTTTTGTTTTTCACCATACCTTAAGAAAAACAGAGTTAGGGAGGTTAATAGCACCTAAGTGGATCAGGTAATCTTGGCTCATGGGCCTTCTCAGAGAAATAAGGGTGTGTAGTCTTTTCATGATCTGACAGTTTGTCTTGTGAAAAGACCAGATTTCTCTCTGATATTCATTGTATAGACTCCTATATTTAAAAAGTTAATATTGTAGTTCTTAGATTTTCCACATACACAGGACTTAATCTATTTAAGAGTTGTTCTCATAACCAGGACCTATGTGGAAGAATTTAGCTAAATTATGTCTGCTCTATACACCTGACTTTATTTCTGAAGGAAATTGATTTAGAATCTTTTCCAGTCATGTTCCGGTAATGTTCATGTTCCTACAATAAAGGTGAAGAAAGCCTTTTAACCAGGTCATATTTGCCCTTCTGCCTTCTGAATCCAAATCCAAAAAGGTGTGATCCTGATGCACTGTCCACAGCCTCTCAGTATTCTTTAGGGTGCTGTAAGTTTTGTTTTCTTTCTTACTGGGGTAACAAGTGAATGTAGAAGTCAGATAGTGGTATTGAGAGAGTGACAACACACTATTTTCCAAGACCAAAGACATCCTCTTCCTCGTAAGGAATTTAAAGAATTGTAAGAATCATAGATACATGAACTGACAGTAAAAAGGGAGGTCTAAGTGAAGGAAGTTAAGCTTTATAAAGCAGAGTGGAGGATGTTTTCTGTACTCTACAAAATTTTGAAATGAGACAGTACAAATGAACTTCAGTATAACTGTAAGAATATTTGAATGGGGGTCTTTGTTGAAGAATTTTTAGATTAAAGCTCAGATAAGTGTTGTAACATTTTTAAAAAACAACTTATGTCAGCAATTATGAGTGCACTCAGTGTATTCATCCTTCTGCATATTGAACTTTTCTCGAGTACCTCAGAAAGTAATAAACATTTTGCTTATTTCTGCATAGTGTTTACTGGCATTGATTTATTAGGAGTTGAATGAAAAGACATTTTGTTCTTTCTTTTGTCTTTTTAATGGATTCAATTTGTTGTGTGTACAGGACTCAGTGTATTTACCAGGCTAATCAACTAAGCCACATTATGTAAAAAGTTGGACTATCCTTCATATTTAAATTGAATGTCAGAGGGAGCATAGTTAGAAGAAGCACTTTAAATGTGTTCTCTTTTGTGTACTTGTGGGTTTATGCAGTTTAACACAGTTGCATAGTATTTTGATCCTTTTCCTTCTAGACTAAACACTGTTTATCGATGTTGGTTTGGCTTTTTTGAATTGCTAATTCTAAATATTTGATTAATGATAACATTTTAATATTGCTTTATTTTCTTGCTCACTCAAACTGCAGGCTCAAACTGCAGGCTCTTTAAAACTAAAAGAAGGTGTGCACTTCCAGTACAGTGGTTAAATTACTTTTTATCTGCAAAAACAAGTAAACTGTAATGAACAGTGTGACTATCAATTTGACAACTGTTAACTGTTGCCAGGGAATTTTCTTGGGTTTGTGATATTCCTCCAGTGAATACTTTGATTTTAATTGGGACTTTGTGACTTTTGCAATGCTTAGTTTGGCATATAACTCCCAAGTGCAGGAATAATTGCCTGGTGTTTCTGCTATTTATCATGAGGCAGTGCAGATAAATGCTCCAACAGTTGCACTGATTTGAGTATAAAAAAAAGTCATCAATGTATCAATGTCTTTTACTTTTCTGTTATTCTACAAATGTAAATCAACTCTTGTATAAACTTTGTATAACATGGAACCTGAAAATATGGAAACTGATATTTTAAGACCAGAACAAACTCCTGTGCTATACTGAAGTCAGAATACTGGCAGGGAAATAAGTCTTTATCAGACATGAAATTACTGATTAAAATATTTCTGCACTGTAACTGTAATCACTTTAAATAATATGCCATCTAAGAATGTATTTTGTGCATAATAACTTTAGGAAAAAGTGCATGCAGGTAGATATTCAGGGCTTTCTGTGTGAGGAAGTTTAAACATACATCAGGTGTCAGAGCCTGTTGGAAAACTCTATGTCATGCAATTCAGAGCAGACCTGGTAAATCTATTCATCATGAGCCGCAGACCACCACTGTGTTTGCACTGCAGAAAGCTGGCCTTTCTTTTCTGGATAATAAATGATCACAGAACTGGAAATGAGTCAGACCTTTCAGACCAGCCAAAGACAAACTATCTTTGATTCCAGTCCTCTTGATTCACCTGTACATATTCCATGTATTACTCAGGTGCTAAGCAGAAGTGCTTTTTGTCTTAGAGGCTGAATGGCCCTTTAGTTTAAATTAGGGACGTTCGCTGGTCTTCCCTGAGAAAGTAAAATAAATTTGCTAGTGGTTACTAGTTGTAAAAAGCTGTTAAAATACACAAGTTCTGCCTCATTTCCAGTGAAATGCTGTGACTTAAGAACACTCATTTATTGTTACACAGTATGCTGCCAGACGGTCCAGGTAGATGAAACCTGATTCTCTCTCTTATTGCTTTAAGCATTTCATTATCACTTGTGGGTTGTTTCGAAAGACAAGGAAAATATAAGACTCCTTGGAGTGAAGGAGTAACTTGCAGCTGAGATTTTTTGTGGGTTGTTGGAGTTTTTTGCAATAAATTGACTGCATTTGACCTTTGACTCAGGAGGACTTTATGGTTTTCTATTACTCAAGAAATGTTTCCATAATGACAGTGCTATGAGAGGTGAGATGCGTAAAAGAAACTGTTATGTAATGAAACATGAAGAGACACACATGAAATGCTAAAAGCTTGACTGGGCAAGTCAGCCTGTGTCAGCAGTAATGCTAAGAACATCTATCATTGCAGAAGCTGGGCCCAGTCTGTGATACCCTACTGCAAGCTAGGTATGTAGTCAGATTGCTGAAGTGAAGCCCTTTTTCACTGACCTGTTACAATGATATGAAGTGTTAAATGTATTTTTAGATAAACCATCTTGTTTGCTATCTCTAGACAGCAAGCTGTTATTGATTGCTACCTTTGCTTTCCCAAAGTATTTTTAGTGATATTTATGAATACTTGTATTAACTATATACCTTTGAATTTTGCTCTTTTGTTGTTGTTGCTAATGATGGCAATAAAAGTTAGACATTAAAAATGGTGCGAAATAAGTCACAACCCTTCTTTTATTTAAATGCAATTAAACAACTTTTTTATGGTCTTTTAATTCACGGGAAGCTATGTCCGTACTGAAACAGACCATAGAAAAGTTCACTTATTTTTGAATTGAATTTCTCTGGTATTTATGCCTGACATCTCTTAAAGAGATGATATTTCCTTTTCCCAAGTTGTAACTGCTTTTAGGAAAGATAGTAAAGCCTCGCAGACATATGCTATTTACTAGGTTGCTGATTCTGATTAAAGGTCTCAACACTAGACTTTGATTTCCTTGTGTGTTAGAAAAACAACGTAAAATAGGCAATTGTATTTGAATAAGTATCACTGTTCATTGTTAAAGTTAGTACAGGTTAGCTAGTTAGAATTAACCTAGCCGAAAAACAGTAGTTTTGCATTTAAAACTTTCCCGGTCTATTATGTTAGTGGTATATATAGTTATCAGCTTGTTAACAGGTTGTTGGGTTGGGTTTTTCTTTCTTTTTTTTTTTTTTAAAAGAAGAAATAGGAAAACCTTAAAACTACTGGTATCATAAATCCTTCTGTTTTCAACATCTTATTTTCTGTTTAAAATTGTATTAAATTCTGCCATAATTATTCCTGGTTTTGGAGTCTACTTAATTTTTTTCACCATGCTAACACAAAAGCAAATAATTATTAATTTTATCTTCATAGGATACTTCTGAGGCAGGGAAGTTCTAGCTCAATTACACAGCTAAGGAACTACAGCATCAGAAGGACTGAGTGGCATACACAGGTCACACAGGAAGCGTGTGGTTGGGCTGAGAATTGACCCTGTCTTATTGCATTTTTTGTTTACAGTGACACATGAAACCATTTGTTATTTTAATTTTCATTTCATTATTGTGGTAGTTTGGGTTACTTATAAAGTTAATAAAACTTCCAATAAAGCTTTAGAGTAACCCCTAATCTTTAAAATTAAATCCAGATCAAGAGTTTCTTTTTCTGTTAGCATTTTTTTCTAAAACTCTTTTAATAAATTTAAAACTTTTTTCATATTTTAAATTTCTTTTCTTTTTTTTTTTTTAACTTTTTGTCTATGAACTTCCCACTTAAGCAGAGACAGGAGGTAAAAGAAGAAACTGTTGTTATCTTCAACCTAGCAGTTCTCAGAACCGGCAGGAATTGCCACAAAAAAACTCTTGCCTCACAATATTTTCAACTATGAGTCTTTTTAGTCAGGTCTGAGAGGAAAGAGAAGCACAAGATGTGAGACGATGAGCCCCGTAAGTGTGGGGGATGCGACTGTCCATTTTTAGCTCAAAGAAACTTGATAGGGTTTGGATGACAGTGGCACAACCAGCCCTGCCACAGCCACTCTATCTTAATAGGAAAGTGAGGGAAGCAGGTGACCAGCTGTGCAAAAACCCCCTAACCAGATTTCTCTGCCCTCAACAGACCATTTGTAGGCAACCATCTCCATTGCTTTAGGCACTTTCTAAAGTAGTTCCATGGTTTTTGCTGTCCTCACCCTTAACTTGCATGATTTGGACACGTGTTTTGGGTGTGGTTGAATTGCCATCACATGTTCAGGGAAAAACCCAAACTTCCTTTAAATTGGTATGTCCTCACAGTGTGCATCTCAGAGGGCTTTTAAGGTCTGTGCAAAGAAATACAGGTTGCAGATAACTCCGTTTCCTTTGCCACCAAACAGATCTAATTCTGCTGTCAGAGGAAATATTTTTTCTTTCTTCTGCTTATTAGCAGGTATTGTACTTTTGCCAGTCTTTAAAAGTTCCTAATTCATCTGTGTTTTCTAAAGTATTTCACAAAATACAGTGAAGATAAAGAGTTAGTCAGTGCTGAACTCTTCATTCTCCAGCTTTAGGAAACAATAAGTTGGAGTAACTTCTGGAGTGTCCTGGTTTTGTTTTAATAATTAATGTCTTGTAAAGAAGGCATAGAGGATTAAATGGATTCCTTACACACAGAGTTGTGAAACTTTTAACTGTCTTGCTTCTCTAGATTAAACAAATTGTTGTAATGAAAAGTAACTCTTTAATTTAAAACAGGTATTATTTATCTATCACTGAAGATGCCCGTTCATGTTTTAATTTAAAATTTGACATAGTCCATTTTAAATATCAGTCAATATTACAGATATTTTAATATTGTTTAAAGTCCATTTTCTATAAAGTGTTGCATTTTGGAAGGAATTTATAAACGTTTTGCCAAATCTTTTTTAAAAATGTCTTTGTTTGATCATGCCCTCTGATGTTTGCTTTCCAGCTTTGAATACTCCAGCAAATATATTGTAAGGACGCTGTCTGAAAGTACAAGCTGTAAGCACATACTGCTGACTGCTCACCAAATTTGAATTATAAGTATTTGTTGCAAGCAGTTCTAATCACTGAGTTTAGTATGAAAGGGAAGAAACTGAACAAAAACTGTCACACACCAAGGACAAAATAGTACATCATATTATTTGCCACTTCTTTTAAGTTGCAGAAATTCACATGAAACTCATGGTTGTCCTCTACCTATGCTCAGTACTTAGCTCAGTAAAAAGTTTTTCAGTGCAAGGAGTTTGCTCAGTTCTGTTTTAAGCTGAGTATTTTCAATTTGTAACTAGGAAGCAAATGATGTAAGGGATATGCAAGAAAAAAATGCATACTTTTCACTAAGAAAAAATGTATACTACAGCTCATGTGACTGTGATATCAACCGACTTTATTAATTTCCTCCTTAGATGTGGTATACACTGTTTTAGTGTATGTGAAAAGAAACCTTCTCTTTAAAATACTCTATGTCAAAACAAAAACCAAAAAGTTACTGAGTTGCTGTAAATATGGTTGAATGGAAATTCTGAACAAAATTTTGCAGTTTTATAGTTATTTCTGATTTCCACAGCATTTCAGTTTTGAGGGGGGGGGGGGTTGGCTGGCTATTTAGTTTAAAATACTTCAAGATCAGTTGCACATTTGCTATTGAGTAAAAATTCATTATTGGTATTTTTCAAGTCTTCTGGTAATAGAAAGACATAGACTTTGTATTTTAAGTCTTTGAAAAGTGCAATGTAAGGTAGGATGTTACGTGCCTTTTGTTTCTTAATGTGAAACTTAGTGGAATGAATCCATTTCCAGATTGGAGCATTTATAACAAATAAATCTGTTTGCTTCACTGAAGACAAGCAAGGGTGAAATGACAGTGTCAGGTAATACAACCCCATGAAGGCATCTCTTAGGAGTTCCTGTGCACATGCCTTGTTTCTTATGATAATAATGCTTTGTGGTGACCTGCTTTCATGCATGTTCCCAAAGAATTTTCTAATTGTTGCAAAACTAACGTGGGTTACTCTGTGTTGCCAAAAAAAGACTTCATAAAAATGACCATCTAAGGGAAATCAATACTTCCTACATTTTTCTAAAATTCTTCAATCTGTGGACAAGGATGAGGTGGTTATACAGAGCTTCAGATGCTGGAATAGAATAGAAAATGTTCTTGAGAATATGACTACTGAATGATTGCAAGTAGAAGATAATACCTTTGAAGTGTTTCAGTAAGATGTATTAGTTTTTCTTCTTTGAAAATCTGTTTTAATAGTCAGTAACCAAATGCCTGTTCCCAAAATCTTTTTCCTCTCTTGCCATATTAGAATAGAACGGAAGTCCCATCATATGTCTACAAGTCCTTACACTTCTTCTGCTGCACAAGAAAGGTTGGGGAAAGTGGCAGCATTGACTTGGTTTGAGTTTTGATACCAAAATCCTGAAGCAAAGCTTTTCCCCTTGGTCCTAAATCACAGGCACTAATATAGTGAAAATTTTTGGCAAAATTTCAATTAAATATTTACCTGCTCCTATATCAATATTTCATCTGAATAAAACCCAATTTTACTTGAAACCGTACAATCAGAGTCTAATCCATGCATATATTTAGGTTGAATTATTAACTCACTGACTTAAACTTTATAGTGTTGATGCATTTTCATCTATCAGAAGTTCCTCACGTGCAGCCTTACTTTTTCAGTGCAAAAACAAGATGGTGTGTTCACAGCAGAGGTCAAAAGAAATGTTGGTTGCACAGCATTTTTTGGTCTTTATTCTGTGGGTTGTCTACACTACCACTAAGCCCCTCCACCTGAGTCTTTTCTCCTACATCCCAGGCTCTCAAATATGCAATGTTTACATTCAGATTTAAAATGTAACAGCCAACATTACAATGAAAAATGAAAAGATATGTTCAGAGCCAAAGGATCTCTAGGTCTGTCTTTAAAATACTCAGAGGACATATGTCAGCATTAGAGCAAATTTTCATGTTTACATGTCTCTTTCAGGAAATCAATATAATATCTGAAGTATATTTTAATGTTGTTAAAACTGTATGTAACTTAAAAAGTAATCCTATTCTACTACCTTTATCCACTAGGTGACAGCACAGCTCTTTTACCTTTTTTATTATTATCCCTAGGTGCTCTTTTAAAAAGTAGTTCAGCACGAACTTTTAAGAACATGTTCTTTCCAAGTGAAAAGTACATGTTGTGCATGCTTCTTTTAATGAGTCAAATTTTTATATGGTAAGGAAATTTTTCATAGCATAGTTACTTTAGTTAATGCAAATAAAATCCTTTATTATTGAGCAAAGTTGTTTAACTGTGAAAGATGGTGTGGAGTAGCTTAATTGTAGTCTGATAAATAGCAATGGAAAAGCAAGTCCTGGAAATAACTGGGGAAGAAAAGCAGATTTCAACCCCACGGTAAGATATGCAGAACAATTATGCTTTTGACTATGCTATTGGTCTTTAAAAAGAGCTTAAATTAATAAAGCTTTCTTCCTAATGAAGAATAGATTTTGCAATGCAGTAAACCTTGTTTACGGTGATTTAATTAGAGATGCTCTTTCGGTACTGTATTTTATAGTTCATTTGTCTTCTACTCTAGTCGTTACTTCTAATTTTCTGAAAATTCTTCAGAAGTCCAAGCATTGGGAAGAAAAAAGAAGATAAAGTTTACAGAATTTTATTTCCATACAAAATTGCATGCATTTTGAAACTGATAAACTGATCCTGGCTAAAATTCATTTAATTGCTGTTCTGTGCTTGGGTCAAGTTATGTCTCCAAGTGTCCATAGACAAGTCAGACAATGCAAGATTAAATGTACTGCAATGTACTTGCAATGCAAGATTGAATGTACTGCAAATACAAACTTTCAAATATATATATATTTAAAACATATAATAATATAATTAATTAAAAACATAATTTGTCAGGTTTAGAGACTTTACATGTTTCTGAAAGCCAAGCGCACTTACTAAAAAGGCCATGGGTGCCACATTTTGTGTTTATTATAGACTTTTTAAAAATATATTTGATGATAATATTTGATTTGGATGAGATTATTTTATGTTACACTGTAAAGTTGCTTATTGTTCAGTGGTGGAATAATTGTACATTCATACTAAATTGTCTTGACTCCTAATAAAGAATACAAATTTGTTGCATAGCAGAACTGTTTCCTTCTATCATTCTTCTGCTGCATTCTGTGAATTAATCTTTAAGATTAATACTAAACATGTACAGTAGGCAAATTAAATAAGCAAAATGGATATTACACAATAATAAAACATGCTGGTCAATAAGTAAAATGAAGTAACTTTGCTGATTTGATGGGTTGTCTTACCAAGCATCTTCAATATAAACCTTCTAGAAATCTGGATTTTAAATATTTATGACAAACAGACTTGTAATAATTTATAAGGCATCATTCCTATAAATAAATTTCAGTATGATTTACAGAGCTGATTGCCAGCTGAAATTTTGACAAGATTTATGCTCTGGTTACTAACCTTCTTCCCCAAAACAGTGCAAGTTTGAATAGAATTTGGCCCATTTATGTTTAACGGCTGAGGACCATGTAAGGCTTACACATTTAAAATTTATGATAGAGCAATACAAAGGATTGCTTTGTACATTGACCTAAGATTTCTAGCAACATTAAAGACTGGTTTATTTCAGGGCTTCTAGGAAAAATCTGTGGTTCACCTTTGAGACATCATTCTATATACATGTATATAACTGTTATTTTTTTTGTCTTATTACAACATGGAATATTAATATTTCATTTTAAAAAAAAGTTCCTCCCTGAATTCCATCATTTTCCTGGTTTTTTTCCTCAGAGGGTAAAAATCAAATACCCAATTCTGCTACCTAGTCCATTGCATTCCCATTATAATTTCTTTTAGGCATACAATAAAAACTGAATGCATACATCCTCAGAAATAAGAAGCATTTCTGTGCCTTTCAGTTAACTGTAAAACAGTTAAATGAGAAAGCTCTCATACCTGATTTTAAGCAATTATATGGATAACAGACACTAGAAAAAGAAGTTACTAAGTTCTTAACTGAGATAGAAGAGATTGCAAACAAAATACATTTCCTAAAATTCTACATTTCTACAAATAATTCAAGAATCAAAGTAGCAATTCTATTCATAACTTTATAGTTAAAAATGTGTAACTTCCATAATAAACTGGTATTTTGGAGTGTTTATGACTGTACTCAGACATTTAAGAATAAACTAGAGAAGCTATGAGGGTTTTTTTGGCAGTGACTTTTTAAACTATGTATTTGAAAAAATAGTTCTGCTTTCTTAGGGTGTCTGTACATAGATATTAGTGGTTTTCAGATACATTTTTGTTAACTTATAAACCAAAGAATATTTTATTTTTCCAGATAAAATTTTCAAACCCCATAGTTCTTAAAATTATCAGTGCTAACAAAGTTGCATCTTTACTTTTGGAAATAATTGCTCTCTGAGAATTAGGAAGGGAACTTTCCTGAGCTCTGTCATACCATCAGTTTCTAAGCAGAACAGAAGTTACCTAAAAATTTCTTCTTATGGGTGGCTGGTACAGTACAGCTTCGTGCACCAGCACCTGCTCCCGTTTCTTACCTTCCTCATATTGCACTAATGATTTGAGGTAAGTTGCTTGTGATTTATGGCAGTCCAAGAGAAACATCAGGTTGGTCATGCTTTTAGCAGCTCTTTCTACAAAATGGGATATGAAACAATACCTTCACTACTAAAGTCCGATCATCTCTATTCCATGTTTCACTGGAGAAACTGATGGCTTGATTCTGAATCTTTAAAAGCAAGGCTTTTCTGTCAGCTTCAGCAGGTGTCAAGTTAAACCCTTTGTTCTGATTCTGCAAGGATTTATGTGCACACTGCTGTATATCTATTAATTTCACATAACCAAATTCACTGCTGATTTGAGGTTCCTGAGTTTTAACAATATTTGTATTTTTACTTGCAAAAATTATGGTTCCATCATAAGTTGTGGTTCTGTCATTCACAATCAAGGCTTAAAAGCTATTTTTCATTCTTTGCAATTTTTAGTTCAATTTTGACTTTGATTTTGTCTTTGCAAAAACAATGGATGCATTTAGAAACATGCAAAAGAAAAAATTCTGTAGCATAAGAAAAGTAACAGATAGATGGAGGCTGAGGAGTAAAACATCGTTCATAGAGTATATAAAAAATGAAATACTAAGATTAAAACAAAATGTAGTAGGTGGAAAATGCAGATGACTGCAGGTTTTTTAGCAGCAACAATTACCTCTGCTGTTAGAATGGTTGAGAAGCTCATAATAGTGGAGGTATTTATCCTTCTGACATCACTGGGAGAACAAGCCCCATTCTGCAGCAGAATGCTGGGGCACAGACTCTACAAGTTCTCTGCATTGTTTCAGACTTCTCCAGGACTACATGAGCCTTTGCTCTATATCTAAGCCATTGCACCATCTGCCATCCTCTAGCTGAATAGCATCTTGGTTTCTTGCTACTAGCACATAATGTTATCATTCTGCCATCTTTTTGCATCACAGACAAGAAGGCAAGTTTTTTCTCCCATTTTAAGTAGCAAAAATTAACATCAAAGTGACATTTTTATTTATTAGTCTCATTCAAAGTAATTTATGAAAATGCATTAGTTAGCTGCACAATGAATGCCTCAATCCTTTAGTCTTTTTACCTCAAGGTGCTCTGCCTGTGCTTCCTTCATAACGCCATCCTGTAAACTTGCCACTTTTCCCATGTGCTCTTACATTTGGGCAAAGACAGGATGAGCTGTGGGTAGTTTGGTGCATTGACTATATAATCAGACTAGTAAATAACAACACCTGCAACTGACTGTGTGGCTGTTGTCAAGCAATTCCTAATCATGTTTCACTTTTGATAAAAGCTGTTAAGACTGTTAGACTAGAATCTAGTTTGACTTCCCAGCAACTAATTTATTTTTAAAATTAATCAAATAAATAGAAGAATCCTGTCTGTTGAAGATAGCTATTCCTCTGGAAAATATAATTGAAAATAACCAGTGAATTAAGGTGTTGGAAGGTGTCTCTGGACACTGTTGAGTTCAACCTCCTGCTTAAGGCAGGGCCAGCGAGAGCAGACTGCCCAGGGCTGTGCCCAGTTAGGTTTTCAGTATCTCTGAGGACAACATCTTCACAACATGTAGGCAGCCTGTTCAGTCCACCATTACAGAATACTCTTAGGTGAGGCAGAAATTCCTGTATTTCAGTTTTACCTCCTTGCATCTTGTCCTGTCAGCTGGGCACCAATGGAAAAGGGCAGCCTCCTGCTCTGTAAGGTATTTATACAATGGATGAGATGCCCCTGAGTCTTCTCTTCACAAGGCTGAACAGTGACAGCCTCTTCAGGTAGATACATGAGAAGCTCCAGTTCCTTAATAACCTTCTGGGCTCTTTGTTTTATTCACTCCAGTTTCTCTCTCTGTCCTGTACTCTTCAAGTACAAGACTGCACATGTTTTCTGTACCTGTTCTTACAGTTCAGTACTGTTGAATACATTTAAATGCAAAGCTTAAGCTTTACTTAGCAGCAGTAGGAGTAATTTTTTTTTTTGTACATCAACCCAAAAAAAGTTTAAAGTATATTTTATTTGATTTTTACCTGTTCATAAAATAATAAAATTTGCAGAAGCTAAGGAAGGAATACTAGTCCATACTGTAAGGAGAATACTTTTCTGGTCATGCAAAGGAGCAGCATCTTTTCTAGGACTAATATTTATTGTTCTGGATATGTGAATTTGAATCAAGGAATTTGCTGTGTTGAAGAAGAAGAGTGTTGGAATCTAGTCTTCTGATTATACCCGAAATTTTAATGAGGTTTCTTCAGGCTACTGACTTCCCTTTCAGTCAGAAGTGCTACCACTATGTGACATTTCAAACTTTCTGAATGCATTTATTCACTGTGTTGTGAGTGCAAAAATAGAACCATATAAGTAGTATATTTGACTATATAAAATATAATTATAACTTTGACTACATTTATCTATGAACCTAAATACATATACAGTATACATAATCAATATTTCTATGAAAGAATATAAAAATATGAAACTGACTTGTAAAAATGTTTTAATCCTCCCCGGTTGATTCCGCTGGGCTCTCAGACATAACTGATTTTCAAAGATGCCATATTATTCCTCAGCTGTGCACTGTGTCATTCTACACAATGTTTTGTAGCACATGATTCCTTTTACTGATCTGAGTAGTTTAGATTAGAAGAGTAAAGGACAAATGTAATGCCTATGGTGCTCATTTATAGATTTTTATGTTACATGCATTCCAGTGTGACATGCATTTGCACCTTACCAAATTTGATTTTTTATATCTGTATTTGTATTCTACCTTTGGGTTACTTCTCTCTTGGTTAAAGAAACAAGGTGCACTCAAATACAAAAGTGTCAAGTACGGGAAAAGCATTGGGAAGAGTCTTAGCAGAGTCTTAGCAAAATCAGGCAGATCGGAGGGAAAGAGAACAATGCCAACCTACCAAGGAAATTACCTCTGAGGATTTCTTCATTTGTAGAGGTACTTCAGTTTTGAAATTTTACAGGGATCACCAGCCAGTGTTACAGCACAGCCTTGAATCTATAACTGCTGTGGTTATTGTTTATTTCGTATCATGCAGTTTGTTTAAGGAATAGTGTTTTTTTCCAACTACAATAATCATAATGCACTGTGCCTTAAATGGCACTTTATTAAAACTTCCCCTTTGAAATAAACATTATTCAGAAAAAGAGAAGTTATCTTCTGTAAGATACTTGTCTGTCAGGATTCTTGCTGATCAATGCACTTTGAAATGCAAGTAATAGTGGAGGAGTTCTTTTCAGTCAGAAACATTTCTGGAGAACCTGCAGTTGGTGACCTAAATTAAAAAGTGTAATTATGAGCTCTAATTAATATTTTGCTAGTTTAATTGAAGAAAAGACAAATACTACTTTTTCAATTAATTACCGATTCTCTAATTTAAATGTGGAAAAAGGAAAGAAATTGTTTTTAAACAATCTGTATCTTTATATATTAATTATTTTTGTAGTGTATCAAATTAGTTCCTTATCCAGCAAGGTTACAGCATTTTCCTGAAAACTTGGTATTCATTTTTTGTCTAGATAAGCACATAAATTTAAATATCCAAATATTTAGGTTAGGTCAGATTTTCAGGAGGTCATTGCCTATAAGTATGTGCAAATTACCATTACTTTCTTCTAATCCTATTTGTTCCTAATTTCTCGAGTAATGTAAGCAATTAATACACAGGAAATGGATTTAAAAACTTCATTTGAGTGATAATTCTGAGTACTACAGTTTAAAGAGAATACCTGCCATTAAATGGCTCAGAAGCAGCAAGAAAGGAAACATCAGGGGAAGACAAACTTAGGGGAGTAGTCAGTGGAGAACTGGTAGAAACATTTTCAGTAGAAAAGCATTTTACACCATTTGCTTTACTTTGAAAATCCCAGTGTGATTATATTAAAGCCTCAGTTTTCCTCCTTCCCTTTTCAGGGAGTTCTTTAGAGGTAGAAAAAAAAAAGTGTAACTAAATAAAAATCTTTGCATTGTATTTCTGGAGGGCTTTGACTAATTCTTTGAACCCAGGTAATTCTCATGCTTAGTTAGCACATACAGTCTAAGAATTTATTCGGGTGGTATATGTTGAAGTTAATAGTTTTTACATGTTTATGTGCAAACTAAGTAAACTATGTATATTTTGCTAGTTTTACAGATCTATGATACTGTTTGAAGTTCAGTATTTCCCCAGTTTTCATCAGTCAGTTATGATTCATTCATATTTTGAAGGAAAACTGTTGTGGTTCTCTCTGCACAAAGGATCTTTCTTGCTGCATTTCTTCTCAGTCTCTTCATAAGTTGAGAAAGAGACAAGTGCTACCCAGCATTTGTCAGAGCAATGATTTTTGTCCAGCAATATACACAAGGTTCTATTTTTAAACTTGAATTTACCTTTTACTTTTCTAGATAAGTTTAATGGATCTGTTCCATTAAAAACATGGCTACAGAATGTCTACACATTAGGGAGATCTCATATGGCTCTTGTTGCACCTGAAAAAATAGTTTCACTTTCAGCACTAAATAGAGAGAGAAGAGCATCAATGTTCATGGTTTTACAGTTTAACGTAGCAGGTGAGAGCTACTCTTCAGAATGGTTGTCATGCTAGTTTCAAAAAGTACAAAAACATGTGGGCTTTCTAGAGCTGAGCAGTCAGTGCTGGCTGTGTGCCAATATAAGTAAAATGTGTAGAAATGTAATGGCCCAGAGCAAGCTAATGAATGACAGTGTCACACAAGATCTTCAGGGAACAACAAGAATATGCAGGTCTTAAATATTTATTTGTGCTTTTGGAGAACATGTAATGTGTTTTCTAATGCCTTTCAGGAAAAAAAAAGGTCTTCAACTGGAAACAAATATGATTTAATGAAAAGAAAGCAGTAAGGCATAAGATGTCAAATTGGAAAATACTGTTTATTCAGAAATAACAGCATTAGTAAATCAAGAATGTGAGTTATTATGGTTCTTACTGCTGAGCTTTGCATATACAGCTACAGTCTGATTCATTGTTCACAAAAAATGGCAAGATACAACAGGTGGATAGCAGTCATAAATTTAAATGTAGAGAAAGGGGAAAGACTAGGCAGTTATCAGGTGCCAAGGCTGCAAAGTTTGAGTACAGCTGTAGCCATGTAAATTCTGTAGCTGACCTGGGTTAAACTGTCATTACTGAAGTTTTACCCTTTTTGTTGCCATTATATAATGTATGCATTGCCAGATTACTAAAGTTTCACCCTTTTTGTTGCCATTATATAATGTATGCATTGCCAGATTCCTATGAATGTCTGCCAATGTGCAATATCAGCTAAAACAGCAGACTGGGACAAGAAGTCTTTGAGAACAGCCCTGTGGAGAAGGACTTGGGAATTCCCAGGGTGAAAAGCTGGACATGATCCAGCAGCCTGCACTTGCAGACCAGAGGGAGAGATGCATCCTGGGCTGCATCAAAAGCAGTGGGAGCAGCAGGGTGAAGGAGGTGATTCTGCCCCTCAGCTCTGCCCTCATGAGACCCCACCTGCAGCGCTGTGTCAGGTCTGGAGTCTTCAGCACAAGAAAGAGCAGGCCCAGAGGAGGGGTACGAGAATGACTGGGGTCTGGACTACCTCTCCTACAAAGGTGGGTGGAGGGATCTGGAGTTGTTCAGCATGGAGAAGAGGAGGGTCTGGGTAAATCTCATTGTGGCCTTTCTAGTAACATAAGGTGGGTTATTAAAAGGAGGGAAAGGGGCTTTTTATATGGATAGATAGTGACAGGACAAGGGGCAGTGGCTCTAAAGTGAAAGAGTGCAAGGTTTAGCTAGATTTTAGGAAGAAATTCTTTGCTCAGAGGCACTGGAACATGTTGCCCAGAGAGGTTGTGGATACCCCATTCCTGGAAGTGTTCAAGTCCAGGCTGGATGGTCCTGAGCAATCTGATCTAGGGAGTGATATCCTTGCCCATGGCAAGGGGAGTGGAACTAAATGACCTTTAAAGTCCCTTCTAACCCAACCATTCTATGACTGTATGATTCATAAAGGAATATTGTTCTGGTTAGTGTTTATGTTCAATGCACATGTCTGCTGTATAGCACAGATTCAACATTGCTCTACAGAGATGCAAAACTTAACATCTGAACTTTTACTCTGAAACATGATGATATCCATGGCAAATCAGTATTCAAATACTATTTAATAGAGAAAATGTCCTAATGGTTTAGTTTACAAGAGAGAGGGAAAAAAATCTTTGTGGTTTTGATAGCACTTGATAATGTTGAGTTTCGAAAAACACACTGTATTTAAGTTAAAAGAAAGATTGCTGTTTGCTGTATTTTTAGCTTCTTTACTTCTTCAAAATTCCTACTATTTTTGAAGTGATAGCATATGCTTGTTTGCTTATCTGAGGAGGAATGTTTTGGTACCAAATTAGGTGGATGAATGCTGTTGTTTAAATCAGGCTAATAGCTCAGAAAGGTGTGTTGCTTTCCTCAGAACAGCTTTCCATTTAAAAACTGCTTTTTTCCAAACATTTGTAGTCAGAACTGGGTTGCTATTCTGTCCAGGCTTCTACAGTGATTACAGTCAGGTGCAGAGGTACCAGCCATTATTTTGGAGGAAAACAGTGATGTTTTCTTTATTGGGTCTCGTGGTAGGAAACCAAATAAAAGTTGCAATCTAGACTATTTATAAATAAAGGACCCTGCAATATATACAAAGTGTTTATTCATGTATTTATACATATACCATAAAACCAGTGGTAATTAGCTCCACAGATGATATCCTCTCCAGTTTAAGTATCAAGTTTCAATTCTCTCCTGCAGCTCAGTGCAGGGCTGCTGTCTCACAGACTTTCCTAGTGGAATAGTTCCAGAGTGCAGGGCTCCTGTGGATGGTCTTCTGAAGGACTTCTATGGTTCCTGCAAGAATGAATTCTTGGAATTAGCTCTGAATGAGCACACTAATTTCATAATTTCAATTTCATGGGCTATCCAAGACAGGAACATCCAACCTACAAGTTAGACATCATAGATTCATGGAATGGCTTCAGTTTGAAGGGACCCTAAAGATCATCTAGTTCTAACCCCTCTGACATGGGCAGGGACACGTTCCACCAGATCAGGTAGCTTACTTAAAGTATCTGCAGCATGAAGCTGTGAGTGTGGAATATAAGGAATATCAAAACAATTAGATATTAAAAACTGACTGTTCTCTGTGCCTGCTAATTTCAAAGTTTCCAAACTGTCATTTCTTGCTTTTTCAAGTCTTACAGAATTTTCAAGTTTTGTTACTTAAAGTTCCTCCTTATCTGTCATGCCAGATACAGAGAGAAATGGAGGATGAAAAATGCTGAATATATATTGCATAGAGAGAAAAGAGGGATTTGGAAATTAAAACCAAACACAACTCCAAGATTTAAGTTATGTGTTTGCTCTAATTAAAATGTAATATTTGCTCTGTTATAGTGAACATATTTTTCAGTGATTTATGACACTAAGATTGATAAAAGTCAAACAGCCTATTATCCCACAAATACATTGATTACATTTCACTTACTCCTAGTTTGTTTTAAAGAGTTCTTTAGGTAATATCCAACTGTTAGACCCAAATCACAAATAAAATAAGAGCAAATATGTTAAAGGCCCAATTTTATTTAAGCAAGTGAAAGACTATTCCCATTAGGGATTACATCTCTTCTCAAAGCAATCTGTATAACTAAGTCTTTGGTCTCCCAGTTTTTACATTAACTAATCATACAGTAATGAGATGCCTTGCTTTGTGTACTAGGGGAGGACTGTGGCTATTGCATACTCAGACTTTAGTAAGATGTTTAACAGTCTCTTGTGGACTCATTGTCACAATGTTGGTGAGTTGTGAGCTGGACCAGTGGTCACTGAATGAGAAATTGACTGGATTGCTGGCCTGTAGGAATTGTGATCAGTGGTGCAATGTCCAGCTGGCAGCCAGTAACCACTGATGTTGCATGGGAAGCAATACTGTGGATAGCACCAGAGTGGAGCAGACCAGGATTTTATATAAGACTAAATGGAGGTCCCTCCCAAACTATAGTATGCCATGATTTCATGCAAAACAAAAATAACCAGTGTAGTGGTGCACAAAATCACATGTTCAAGAAAAGCACATAACAAAATTTATATCACTAATAGCTGTCATCAGCAGCTGCAGCAAGAATTCTCTCTGTTACAGACTGAGTTTTCAGTATTGCAGTTTCACACTTGTGCTTAAGGACAGTCAATGAGCAGGGTGTCTGTTTAAAGCAGTTTCTGACACTGCTGCCCTGACACTGTCTTCATCAGTAGAAAGCTTCCACTTTCTGCACAGCTCAGTGTGGACATTGGGAGCCTTGCTTCAACCTGTGCTGGTGTTTGCCCCAGACCACTGCATGCAGTTTTACATGTGGCTTTTGACCAAAACTGTGCCACTGGTTCCTTCTGTGAGATTTCATGTACAAACACTATCTGACATCGCTGAATTCTGTTTTCTTTCTTCAAGTCCCAGAATTTTCCCATGCCTTCCTCCTACTACAACCTCTTGCTGTCCTAAGTTAGCTTTTCTTTCCCCCATTCCCTGTAAAGGGTGACCAGTCTTTGGACTTCTAAGTCTGCATACTGACAACACCATATGTGGCTGAGTGCCAGAAGTTGCAAAGAACTGTGAAAGCAGGGAATTCTGAGACAAATATCAGATATAGATGAGAACAGTGGCTTCCTGACACTGCAAAACTCCACTACATTATGGAACTATGCTCTAATCAGACCTTTGTTTCACCCAGCAGTCCATGTTGAATTCGTGGTGCCAGTGTTGTGATGCAACAGCATTAGATGAGCTGCACAGTACCTCAAAAGCTATGTTATGTCTTCTATTCCTTTGATATCACATCAAAACTGATCAGAGAATTAGCTCTAAAGCAGAGCAGGCAATGTTCTCTGGCAGTTCAGGAAAATAAGCAAAAAAACCTTTTCTCTCTTCCCAAAAATCTCTATTCCCTACCTTTTCAGTAGGGAAAGCTGTCTGCTCTGCTTTCAGTTCACCAAGCATTCTCCAAACCCTAACAAGCAAAAGGAGTCCAAATGAAAGAATAAGGCAAAGTCTGGTTTTAACTAAAAACATATGTAATTTAGGTATTTTGGAGCCTCAGCACTAATTGCTTAATCTTGTCATTCTTTTCAGTTGTGTTAAATTATTTCCAAATATAGGCATAGAAAGGTAGCAAAAGTAATTAAATTAATTAATTGGGTCTATCAGTCAAAGTCCTCTAATAGTAATGTAAAATGCAAATGGTGTATCTTTAGAAACTTTGCAGGGAATTTTGCTTCTTTGATGTCACAATATAAAAGCATATGTCAGCATTTGCCTTCTGCAAGCACTCAAACTGGTTTTGATTCTTACAGGGTGGATCTTGCAGGGTCTGTTTATTCCTAGCTTCCACAGTTTGTGAAGAGGACAGCGCTTGAACTTGCCAGTATACAGGAACTCTGATTTTCCTCTTTTTTTGTTTGTTTGTTTGTTTGTTTTATTGTGAGAGGAGGATGGATCGATGGTGTGGAGAGGAGAGGTTTGAACAATGAATTGACTTTGAAGTGCACTTTGAAGTGCATTTCAGGATATCCACTGTTTAGATGCCAGAAACTTGGATGTGTAGAACACTTTTCAGATGCTGATTGCATTACACTACTTGGCTCTGGCACACGTATTTTTGCAAGGGAAGTATGGACATTAAGGGATATAGAGTTTCTTTATGAGTATCAAAAGTAGTGTGGCCCACTACACCATGGCAGAGGCATTTTTTTCAGGTGAAAAAACCGTCTAAAGGTATTGTAACTACATCGAGATTTAGAGTTTTCCTTTTTTAATTGCCATGTACCTGACCACTGTCAGTGATTAAAGCATGTATTAAAGAAATCAACAGGGGGATTATAGCATCCTTGCTTGTTTTGAGGGTTCATTTTGTTCTGAAAAGGGATGTCATTTTAAAACAATTAGTGGAGAAAATGCATCTTCTGCAAGAAAAGATCCTTAAGAATTCAGTTACATACATAATTACTGACCAGTAAAAATTAGGTATTTTCCCAAAGGAAGAAGTTGAAAATTTCTATCATTACAGTCAGTGGTGGTAAGTCCTCATACATTTAGGGGAAAATTATTCCTTCTTAACTCGTGGTATTTATTTTTTAAGACATTTATCTCTTGGCAAGTTCAGTATATCTGTACCTCTGTTGGAGGATTATTGTTCTATATTTGTGTTAAATAGAGCTACACCTTTTTCCCTTCTACTTCTTCTTTGCATTTTTGTTTTGTTTTAATGCTGTCAAGCTGCTGATGTAATTAAGGTTTGGAAAGAAGAGAGGGTGTGGGCGCCTGAAAATGTTAAAGACAGGTTAATTCTAAACATGGCTTTGCATGTTGACATTTCCCAGTTAACAATCAGCTTCATAGTGGATTTCTCTTGAATCTTTGCCATGATATACTGCCAGCAGATGGGAGTGGTGAAAAATACAGGGAAGACCAGTGACTGCTAAAATAACACATAATAGTGGTGCTGTCATCACCTGTTGCCACAACATAGAATTCAACAAAAAATGCATGCAGTAGAAGACCTTAGAGTATTTGACATCATTGTATATACAGGTCACACTCAAGAAAATAATTTGTATTTTTTTATTCTATCGACAGATACTTGATAATTGATCAGTGTGTTTTAGTTGACACCAAGAATCTGGTTCATTCTAGACCTTCTCTGAAATATTGAGAAAATGCTTCTATTCTAATAAGCAGGGAGTTCACTCCTGAATATCTTAATATTTAAAGAGTTGTGTCAGGCCTCATCTTGTATTTGGGATGAATTTTGTATTTTAATCCAATAGTAAGGGTTGTTAACATTGGTGGGATATTGGAGAAGAGAAAGAAAGATGCATCTAGTTTTTGATCTCTTTGCAGAACTACATATATCACAGTACTACTTTGCTTGGATACATAAAGTTTTAGTATATTCTTCTAATGACATCTTTTGGAATTTGATCCTGTCTCCATTATAGATAGAAAAAAAAGATAAAGTTACAGCATCAGTGAAAATTTTGGACAGCAGTAAATCAAAGATCAGGTTTGGGGTTGTTTTTTTTGTACTGCAAAAATATTCTCTTTCTAGTTACCTGTGTAAAGTGTGAGGAAATTGCTGGGCACTGCCTGCAAATAAGTAAAAATTTCTTAATGAAAACCCAAACTTAAAACTGGTGACGCGTCAATTAACTTTTGAAAGTAGTGCGTTCTTTTGTCAATGTGTAATGTTACAACTACTGAAATGGACGTAAACCCCAACATGGATTGTTCAGTTTATATTACAGTAACTAGTGGAGAGTTTGGAAAAAGCTCTTCAACTATCTTGATGGACCCAAAACTTTTTCATAATTCATTCAAATACAGATTAGCAAAGGGTGCTAGAAAACCAGTTTACAAAACTAAAATGAAGACATTTTGAAATGTTAAGGTGCAGCAATTCTTCAAACCTACATATCATTATAAACTAATTTTGGAATTTTTCCCTCTTTTTGTGGTCAGTTGTCTCATTTTCCAGGCAATGGACATTCAATACCAAGCTTTCCCCGATGAAATGTTAGCTATTATTTTTGCCAAATTTCATGTATTTTCATATAAAATTACTGATTTGAAACATATGTTTATAGTCATAAGTAGTGTTTTACAGCATATATATTTTATTTTGGAGTGTATTTTGTCTAAAATATTATTCATAGATCTTGAACAAAAGGAAGTTTTCAAACAGGAATTGATTCTCCTTGATATTTCTGAATCATTTCTTCCCATAAAAGCAGGAAATTGAAACCATTGAAATTTAGTGAAGAAAATGAGTGAGACCTCACCCTAGCATATCTGGGCACATTGTGACTGCATGGTTTTCCCCAGAGTAAGACACTTCACAATACATTTTTTGCACTTCTGCTTATTTGTAGTGTTGCTCACTTCAGCAGCCATTCCAAAGCTGACTGCTCTAAGGGTCTCAAACAGTAGTTGATGCAACAATGCATCAACTGCATGTCTTGCATGTATATTTTAAACAAAATTTTTATGGGTTTTTTAATTGTTTAGATATTTTTACCCAGAAGAATTATTTATTTTTGTTGATTCAGAAGAAAAATAAGTTTTTAATCTACATTATGTAAGTACTTTGTAATGGTAATATTTTAGAACCATTCTATTCCTGCAGTTAGGTTTTCTTTGGGCAATCTGTTTCTTTGACAGTCTTTGTAATTCCAAGACAGTCCCAGTCAAGGGTGATGCAGTTTCAGTGTAACATGGACTAGTACATGGAAAATTGCCCTTATCTATATTACAGATTCAGCATTACTTTGTGTATCTCTATTTGTTTCTTCACCTGAACTGAAACTGGTACTCACATTTCATTATTCATACATCTGTATACTTCAATATGTCTTTATATTTGTGGTAAAAAGCATGAAAATAATCCACATTTTGTTAATAACTGTTCAAATATTCTTGGCTTTAGGAATTATGGGACAAAAGTAAGCAAGTTTAATTGGGTTTTAAGTCCTCTAATTTTATTTTTTCATGCATGTTTCTCCTTTAGTTTCATATGGAAATAGATTTGACTCCTGGTTTAAATAAAATCTTTTAAATGAGAGAGGAAAGATGCATGCCTCTGTAATAAATGAAGAATAAGTCTGTCAGCTGTACACTGGGTCAAGCACTGTATACAGTGCATGTACACTGTGTACTAGAAAAGAACATTGTGAGAGTAAGGCTGAGGTGCAACAGTAATTCCTCAAGCTTTGTGGTCTTGGGGGGAAAGTTACTTTTGTATGCTGCTCAAAGTAGAGTCTTTTCTTGAAGAATAAGGCTTCCAGCCACACCTGCTAGCTGATGTACGTTCATTGAGGTAGGTTATTTGATGATTTATGTACCTCACCACAAATTCCTTGGAAGGTGTGCTAACTTCTTTGGAGATCTGAGTAACTAAAACTTTGCTAGGGAAGCCTGAGAGGTTGGAGTTTTGAAAAAAAATATTAAGGTTTTTATAAATTGTTTTTACATACGGAGGAAGATAAAAAGGGATAGTTTAGACAACAGAATCAAATTTTGTAACCCTTCTACTTTGTGTACATCTTTTCTATATTTTTCTTTTGTTAGCTGATCCTTCATAAAAGGACCTAACCCCAAACCCAGGTAATTTGACGATGTCCATCTCAGTGGGTTAATATAATGACTTGTGTGATCAAGTACCAATAACTTGAGTAATTTAGCATACATTCCAGCTGCTGTGTTAAACAGCTTTTTTTATTCCATAACAGCCTTAGTTTGATGATACAAGCTTTCAGTACACCCTGACTACAAGGCTGTAATGTACATTTACTCCTTATTGATCCTGCAGCAGCAACAGACCTTTCAAAATCCTACTTGATATTGGTGTGCATTCTGTGCAACGCAGAGGTAAAAAACAAAAGGGGAAGGGCAGGGGGGGCCTGAAGGTCTGTGACAGTGAGTGCCACAGCTCCTGCAAGAGCAACTTTGTGTCCTAGCCAAAGAGGCGCGTGCTTGGCTTTCCATTCTCTATGGGATCCCTTGTTGTGTGAAATTTATTCACTGCAATGCCGAGTAGTACACAGAGAACCGAAATAGCTGATCTAAGCTCAGCACCAATTCCATTTTGACACTCCAAATAGTGAGCAATTTGTAGCTTTTGCAGATAAATCCAAACTACTAATGACTCAGAATTTCTATAGTGAGACCAAATATTTTTTCAAAGATCTGTATCTCATATTTTTAATTTGTATTTTGTTGAAACTCTTGTAATGGTTGAGTCCTTAAGGACAGGTCAGAAGGCTTATAGACTGTTGAATGTGTGACAAAGAGGCCATAAAGAATCTGGTCAGATGTAGCTAATTAAAGGTAAATGAAGGACAGCTGCTTTTTATGTTGCCAGCACATCTTTGATCTGCCTTACCCCTCAGACCTCTGTGGGCAAGGTAGTTAAATACAAACTAGGAGGCCTATTTTAAAGACATTAAAACCCTCCAGGGCAATCGAGTGACAGTCCAAGCAGCTATAAGCTGTTTGCTTTATTCATTAGAGAACTTTAAATGTGTCAAGAAATAAAATTATGTCCATGCTCTTAGATCAGCATTAGCAATGAAGATTACAACAGCTCTGGGACGTATGAATGGGCAAACTTCTTATGAAAACAAGTTTACTGAGAAGCATTTTACTATAGCAGCAACAAAAATATCAGTTACACATTTTTGTTGCAGGAATATTGATTCAATATGCATTGAAATATCTGAAGCTGTAGTGACACAAACATCATGTAACCCAGGGCTGACCTCAGTGGTCCCTTCAGTCATGGTTTAAAAAACTTCCATTTCAGACACACATGAAGGAAAGAATATGTCATATCTGAGTGACATAATTGCCTGTAATACTTGCTGAAAAATTTATGGAGAATTTGCACAATATATAGCCTTTCACTTGTGTCTAGAGACTCAGATACTGAAGTTTGTAAACTGCAAGTGTTTATTTTATAACACAAAGTTTTAATGCTAATATAGCATCAGAAAGACTAACTAAAGAAAAAGATCATTTAGCTATATAAACAACTCTTATGTGCTATTCATTTTGGAAAAAGCAACTTTGCACAGTTGTGAATCCAACTCAGTGTATTTTTAGAAAATTGTTTGATATCTTAATGTTTTTATTACTATTTTAAAATAAGAATTTAAATGATAGTTAAAATTAATCAAATTCCTGTGACATTCTAAATGGTAACTTCTGGTGACCCATGCTATATTGCCTCAATAAAACTTAAGAACTTGAAGAAAATATTTGCTTGTTTTTAATGTTCTGTACTGTGTTTTGCTCCATTATATTTTGTGTCAGTACCTAAATGTCACCTTGTTTGACTGCATGATCAAACCCTCCATGCTATTTAGCCTCACTGGAACAGCTTTGGTATTTAACAACAGGTAAATGTGTGAAAAGTCTAGAATTCTAAAACTGTATTTTTGACTATGTCATAAATGCAAATTTGGTGGGTGTAACCATACAAAGAACATTTCTATGTAGCAGTTTGCGTAAGAAAGGCTCTGTGTGAGTAGTGCAATTGGAACTGCATCCCTGTGAAAGTAGTATATGCAATTGGAGGCTGGAAGAACCTTTCTTCCAAAGACATGTAGCTCTAGTAGAAGATTCTTTGTTATGAGCCACTGATTTTTGCTGGCTGATTTGACAATTCCTTCTAGACTTATTATAAATATATTTAACTATACATAATTTAAAATTAACTCAGTCCTCCAAATCATCATAGATTTCTCTAATGGCAGATGTATGAACATCAGTCAAGCCAGAGGCATGAGGTTAATCAAGTTGGTAGGTCTGTGAAACAAGGACTTAATTTTTTCATGTTAAAGTATGCAGCAAATAAAAAATCAAATAAAACTGGAAGATGGTCTTTGTTTTTACTCAGTACTTAGAGAACATAAATGAGCATTGAGCAGTTTAAGTGAAGCATGTTAAGAGATTCATAGAGCTGTATTCTAGGCAGCAGTAGGTATAAAGATGTGGTTATTGCTGGCAGCATGAGCATAATTTCCTGATTTGACTGATTGTGCCTTGAATGTTGAATGTAGAAATCAAACAATGAATAAATTTGTGCTAAATTAAGAGCAGTTTACATACATGCTTTGAACATTAAAGCTAGATTTTTTTTTACCCCACAGGCAAGAAATACATTGATAAAATATTGCAGAATTCTGCTAAGTGTAAGTTAGGTAGACATTTGCTCATCATGGTTTTGATGAGCATATTCACAACTATCCCACTCACATTGAATCAACATGTATCAGCTCATTGTGTGTTAGACTGAAAAATGTCTATACTAGGGTAGAACTACTGTGAAAGGAAATTACACTTGCTTGATAGGACCATTTGTCAGCAATCTAAACATCCAATAAAAATAAGACAGAAGAAAGGAACTAAAATGTAAGAATAATCTCAGGGGGCTTTATTTTTTTTTTTCATTTTTCCAACAAAGTCCCTGAGGCAAAACAAATACTTCCTCAATATGTTACTTATTGACAAATGTTGAATTTCAAATATTGTTTTATCATTACTATAATAACCTCTCAGTACTTGTATACACATGTATTATCTCAAGGTGGAATTTGCCCTTCCAAAGATACAAAGATTTGTGCATGTGTGCCCAGGTATAGATCACAACTTAGATTTGAGTATGTTTTATTCAGAGTAAGACTATTTAAGAAGATGTGTACCATTTTCTGTCTTTATTCACTTAATTGCTGTAACCCAATTTTCAAGCTCAGCAAAAATAATAGACTACAATTACATTTGTTTTATATTTGCAATAGAACTGAACAGTTTCCCATCTGGTAATAATGTTCTCTTTAGCTGGAGCAGGCAGCAGTGAAATGCAGCAGATATTAGCTAAGAATTGTGAGCACTAAAGATGAGCAGTTTGAATTTTCTGATGTGAGCACTGAGCAGCAGCATGTTTCTAGCTATGTCTGTGTATTGGGACTTGGAGGCTGAAGGGCGCTGAGCAACAGCTGGTCCAGACAAAATGCTGCCTGAAACACTCATTTCAAGCTCCTGTCTTCCACACATCTAGGATGTGATTCTCCTGACCTTGAGGAATATTTACTTGAAACCTTGAAGATTAAAATGTTTGTTTGCTATACCATATAACCAAGGACCCGTTATTATTTGAACATAGGTCGAATTGCTTTTGTGGAGAGAGCTGTGAAAACACTGACCTCTTTCAGCACAAATAGTTCAAAAACCAAAAATTTCCATCTGCTGCTGAAGTCCAGAGTGGTTTGGTTTTCTTTTTTTGAAAACCAGGTAATCACTGTTCCCAATCCTGCTTTTGGGGATAGCAATTCCAGATAGCAGTGCTGCACTGACAGGTTGCATCTGTTAAGGAACACTGCTACCTAACAAGAAGTTGAGCATGAGCCCTCCTCCTGTAGACATGCAAAAGACTTCTTCTAAAATGTGACAGTAAACCAACAGCTCCTCCTGGGATCCTCCTGTGATCAGCCAACACATTTTTAAACACAGACATCCTTGGGGAAAATCATATTCAACAATTTGTTAAATTAATGTTTTCTAGTGTATTTTCTCTGTGTAAACTAGGTCTCTGAGGAAGAATGACTCATGAATACAGCACTGCCATTATGGAGTACTTTTTGGAGTAACTTTCCATTTATCCACATTTTCTAAGGAAAGCATTTATTTGGCTCCTTACCAATGTTTGTGAGGAGCTCCAGGGTACCATTAGTTAATCCCATACCACATCACTAAATAGAATCCTGGGCAAGAGTTAAAATAAGTGTCACTTTCTTAAGTAAAGGCTAATAGGTAGATCTTTCTCAGCAAAGTCTGTGCATGCTCTTGTATAGTTTTCCTTGGAGCCTAGTTGACATGTACTACAATTGAGAAGGGCACAGTACATTACTGCTTCCCTAGGAAAGGAGTGAGCCTTGGCTGCCCAGTGAACCTAACATTTCTGAGGAAGGTGTACCCTTTCAGAAGAGGTAAAACCTTTATGTGTCTCTGAAGATTAGGTCAGATAGCCAGCTGATAGAAATTAATTAACCTGTGCAGAATTTACTGCAGGGATGTTTTTTTCCCAGGCATTGACCATTTATGAAATAGTGCTGTTACAATCAGGAGAGTCCATGCTCCATCCTGTCAAATGGAATGTTTTAGCCAAGAGAAAAGCATATTTAAGAGGAATTTGTCATTGTTTTGATTAGGATACAAAGATCAACACTAGATTCTTTCTGTCAGACTTGTATTCTCAGAAGGAAATGTATAGTACACATAAAATATTTATGATCATTTGGTACATTGTAACTATATCTATGTAAAAGCCAAAATAAATATCAACTGTTCCAGCTATACAATATACAGTGCCTGATGTGTTTATTGCCACATTTTCTCTGACCAGTCTCCTGTCTGTTGTGTTTCTCCAGTGACTGTGTTATTCCAGAGAAATGAGTAACACAAGGGGAGGAGGGTGCAGGATGGCTTCTACACTGTAGGGGGTTGTCTGAAGTAACACATGGATCATGCTCTAGATCTCTTGAATCTGTGTTGAATCTGTGTTCATGTATGATGCAGAGAACACATAGAGAGTGAGCTGCTCAGGTTTTTTTGAAAGAAATCAGTGTCCATCACAGGCACTTCACACTTTCAGTTCAGAGCTTTGAGGATCAATGAAATACTGGAGATATATAAGTCCTCTCCTAAGGCATTCCAAAGCCCAAATGGTTCTGGTTTTATCTGTGTTATTTCGCAAGAACTGTTAGCTAGATTTCATTCTTTTTCTCCCTATGCATGAATAGATGAAGTATGGAAACCCTTGCAGATACAAGGAGAGCTATAATCCTGTGCTGCTGAAATCTCAAGCTTTCACATTTTGCCAGATGGATTGTTAAAATTTTAAACAGTGTCAAAGTATTCTCAAGCCATGTATGATTATTGATACAAGACTTGCATGAATGATGGAATAGAGCAACAAAGAACAAAGGAACTCAAAATAGCCACCAGTCACTAAAATGTTTGCATTGAAGAGATGTATGTGAAATTGCCAGTTTGAAATTTTGAGTGTGAATCTTGTAGAGGGAAATGTAATGTAATCCATAATGGGAAACAATTTAAAGACAGAAGATATTAGTTGGAAAAGGGAAAATGATTTACTGAGGAGGGTCAGTTTGGGGGTCAGCATTTTCTGTCATTTTATTCTCTCCATGGGCTCAGTTACTGAGCAGAATGTTTTACATAATAGAATTCTGGACTCCCTTCTTGGTTGTTGATATTCCACTTGTGTATGCTCAGAGCATGTCAATGATGACAGCTGGTTATTTCTTCAACACACAGATTTTGATTATGTCTTGTTTTATGGTCACTATTTGGTTTTCACAGGGAATTTTTTCCCACCCAGAAGACAACAAATCTTGGACTGACCCAGTAATTGTTCTTTCCTATATTTCCTTTGGGCTCTTGTTCAGCTAGTTGGATCAGAGTGGTTTTAAACATAATTAGGCCATCATATATCACTCTGGGTTAGTTTGCATGTGACATCACCAAGGAGACCCAATGGGACAATTAGAGTATTTTTTGGACCATGTATCTGTAACTATTTTAACTACTTTGTTTTTTTTAAGTTTGTAAACAGTAGTCTTTGCAGAGTGACAAGTTAAGATATATTGCACCCTAATAGAGATGTTTAGTAAATTAGATTTTCATAGTGCTAATTGAATTTGTTACAAAGCTGATGAACATTAGCTAAAGAAAGGGCAATATATTTTATTTTATTGAGCACATCTCAGAGCGCTTGTAATTTAGTAGGGCCACCACACTTTCTGGGCAGGCTATCAAGTAGGATGTTGTAATGATTTGCATGACTACTATAGTAGATGGAAAAATGTAGCTTGTGTTTGTAGCTGTTCCATTAGTGTCTTGCACAGTGTGCAGTCCTTTGGTGCTCTTCAGAGAGCTGTGTCATAATCCCTGCATCTTTTGAAGAATTTGGTCTGGTGAAATCAAGTAACTATGCATAGTTTAAAACCTGGTGTGTAATTAGATGATGAGACAAAGGAAAGACTGAGAAAGGCAGATAACCAATAGAATCCTGAACTTATCAAAACAGAGCTCTTGCCAAGGACCTTGGAATTCATCTGATTCAGTTGCTGGAAAAATGCCTGAATTAAAAATTATCCTACAAGGACCAAGAAAATAGAGGCAAATTCTGGCACTCTACAGTTTTCTCCCAAAATGGTCATTAATGCTGCAAAAACAGAATAGGGTGAACAACCCTTGGCCCCATGCTTGGCCCCCTACTGTAGGCTCTATCTGCCAAAATTAGATGGAATAGAAGATCAAAAATGGGGAAAGGGGGAGAAGGTTGGAAAAAGAGAGCTTAGAAGAGGAGGGTGGTTGGAAAGGGAAAAACTCATAGGCTATGCCCCCTGCCAGCAGCACTAAAATACTCAGTTGCAGTTCCACTCACAAAGCACCTGTTGGCAGCTGTTGGAGCAGTTTATAGATTTTGGGACAGTTCCCTAATGTGAAATGTGATATTATCTTATTTCAGTAAAATAAAAGAAATTCTTGGACAATAATTACAGCAATAAATATAGCTGCACAGTAATAATGATGACAGCTTTTACTTTCATTGAAAAAATTGCATTCTTTTTATTGAATCTCATTACTACTAATATTAATATTATTTGGCTGATATCACCTATGTTGTCTTCCTTTTATCCAAAATTGAAAATAAACAATATTGCATGGAGTGAAAAGAAAATACAGCAAAACAATGATCATAAATATTAACCTGATACTGTCTTTCAAACTCAGTGGCAGAAAACTAGGGATCAGGGGCTGTCTGGAAAATTTTATGTTTTTCAATCTTTATGCATTAGACTGTAATGATAAAAAATAATGAAAATGAAGCTCAGATGTGGTGTTTGCCATTAAAGGAAGAGGACAGGGTGTGGAACTTAAGCCTGTGACATCTGAAATAGGAGAGCATCCAGTGGAACATAAGCATGTACCATGTGCTTAGTTTCAGTGGGAATCTAAGTTATACCTAAAGAAAGGAATTTGCAGATATTTTAACTTGAAGAATGCTTTCCTGAATCAAGATTTTTGGAAATTCAGCTCTGACTCATCAAAACATTCTTTATTATGAAAGCTTTGTAATTATTTTTACAATAATCATAAATAAAGTAAATAAATGCATTCAAACATTGTAATAAGTATAGTCTTCATGACTTGTTTCTTTATGATGTAGCATTGAATTTATTACACTAGGTAAAAAGAGTGAGTGGACATTTAAGGATCCTAATAACCAGGGCACAGAAATTTCAAAGACATTGTAATTATTATCTAGGAATGTATGCATGCATTTTCTTAGAACTTTGAAGTCTTGTAATATTTCTGTAGTAGTTTTTATTCTGACTGCATATTGACAGATCTCTAAAATGCACTTTTACAGTGGTCCTGATAAATATATCTTTTTACTGCTTGTTTGCTCTTTGGAGTGAGGCTGATATGCCAAATGGAAAGGAGAGTAGGCAAACCTAGAAATTTAATTAGAAAGTTTTCCCTAGGTTATGTATGGACTTTTCATCAGGCGTCAAGTGGGTAGAAAAAGAGCCAGCTTTGAAGGTGGTGTTGACAGGTGCATTTGGGACCTTCCAGATCTCTCTTACCTTGGCACTGGCCCCTTGAGATTCACACTCAAAGGGGAAAAGCCAGGACCACACATCAGCATTAGCACAGGGCAGGGTAGGACAAAGAACCAGTGAAGCTGCAGCTCAGATACTCAGGAATCAGCTGTCATCTTAACATCAAGTGCATCTGAGCCACCAGTGCAGTCCTGCAGTGTCCTTAGGAATTATTCTTGTACAACAAAGAAGCAAGTGCCAACCTGAACTCCCTTCTTTTGCTACTCTCCACAAGACTTAATGTATTTATTTATGATGCCAGACAAATGTTCCCACTGTTCTTAGGTCAGAAAACTGAGCAAAAACTAAGATTAAATTGATTATTTAGCTAAAGTCCTCACTTGGCCCACTCCAGTGAACAACTAGCTCTGTTCACTGTTGAAAAGCCCAATGGTTTATACACACTACAGAAGCACATGTTTAATATATGAGGTGTACGAGTACTGTGTCATCAATGATATGTGTAGGTTTTTACTTTGCCTTTCAAATTTAAAAACTGTTAGAGTCAATGAAAATTGAATTACTATTTGTACAAATGTTTATTAGGCCTTTCTTTGTTATTCTTTTGTAGGTCTTGTAGAAATTTGCCTGATGCATCCCCTTGATGTAGTGAAAACAAGGTAAGATCATGCTTGAACAGGTTTTGTTGACACTGGAAGATATCCAAATTACAAGCTGTCAAAAAATAAAATCCTAGAACTTCTCCCAGTAAGATAACTTGTGCCTCTAATGACATTTATATTTACTTACCTGTATTTACAGCATTTGACAGATGGAATTTGAGTAGCATGGCACATTTCTGATTAGAGGTCATCTAAAGGTGTTAAATCTGCTTATGACATTTATTTTTACTCAGGTGGTCCCCAAAGGGTGTGCTTTAGTGACTTCATTGTGGCAGTTTGTGCTTTAACTCACCTCTAGCTTTCAAGCTTTGGTTTTACTCCTCCTCATTTTTCTCTTTACACTGGATTAGAAGTCATGTTGTTTTGTAGTAAGAATGAAGATAATTCATAATTTAGTGTAAGCCACATATCATGTGTCAGAAAATGCATTAATTGCACATCTGTACTGGCAATCAACAGAGGTACTTTCAGTTTTTTGATAGGAACAGTGGACTCTCAGAACACAAGGACAGATTTCCCCATGTCTCTTTGAGATTTCACTGAGTTTTACACACTTTTAGTAGTGAAAAGGCTTTTCAGATCTGAGGTCCTGAAATGTAAAGCATTAAAGAGTGTATGGGGATATTTGTCAAGCTGTAACAATCCTTAAAAACACAATAAAATGTAAAAATTTGAACTGTAAGCCCATAAACAGTGGAATTTTTAGAAGAAAGAAAGAAGTAGGAAGAAAGGAAACAACAGTAGCTGTGCAGAAGAAATCAGATTATTGATCAAAGTAAAACTGAGGGGCTGAATCAAATTAAAAACCCACTAAACAAATTTCTTCATTTGAAGAAACTTCCATTGAGTTAATTCTTCCACTGAGTTAGCTGCAGCTCTTTGCAGAAGTGGGCAGCACCCAAGTGATAGTTTTTCTAGTTTGTTGACGCAGATGTATTCAGAGATATTACACAGATTTTGCAGAAACATTTCTGCAGATCTCAGCAGATGGTAGTAGTTCAAAATACTTACATTTTGAAAGCAAATGACAAAACCAAGAATAGAATGTCCTTTGATCTCATCCATCATTTTGTTCTACGTTCCTTTCATTTTGTAATGGTCCCAATTTACTATAACAGATTAATTCTTTGATGGCCTTGAAAGTTTAAATGAAACTTTGGTTTTAATTCTGAATTTTGGACATAGAATGTTTGCTAATAGTTTTTCATTGACTTTATTCCTTTCTTGCAGTGCTTCTAAGTATTGCTGTGTGCTTAATCTTTCCCAACATGGTATTGATAATCCACTTTTTCCTAATCACTTCCAGCTATTACAGTTTTGGTGATTAGTTTAGGGTTTTCTTCCTATTGGTTAGGTGAAAGGATGTATGAAAGCACCATTTGTTCCTTAATTTTTATGGTGTTTTGAGTTTCCTACCTTTTTTCCTAGAAGTGTGTTTGGTTAAAAGAGTCCTGTGGCCATTTCAAATTATGTAATCTCATTGATCTAAGTTACTGTTCTGCAGGAGTTTAGGGAAGATGTCAGAGGCTCACATCTAGTGGACTGGTGGCTTAGTGCTTCATTGCTATTTTGTGTAAGTGCATGTTTTTAATAAAAAATTGGAGAAAATAAAGTTTCTGTCAAAGATTATTTTGAAACCCTGGAAAATGGTTTGGCTGTTTTATGACATTTTGCAATATCTTTTCTGTGTTTAGCAATTTTCTATTATTCTACAGTAACAATGCTAGATTTGTTTATCTGCTCACATCAAGGGAGGACCAGTATATAAGTACATGCTTATAAACCATAGAGAATTCAAATGCTTAATGAAATGTTTTTTTCCAAAGTGTACATGTGAAAATAATCTTATTTTTTTTCTCTGCTAGAACACCAAAGATCACTACTCTAAGAAATTCCTGATAGCTGGATAGATTAAGATAACTATGATTCATTGTTTTAGCTTTATGAATCTCACTTATTCTTTGAAATGAAGCTCTTTTCTCATTTGCAAGATATATTGGAATAGTGTCTGATGAGATATTAAAAAAAGATGTGCTGATTTATTTTTTTTTAGAACAGTTTCTAATAGCTATTTTATATATCAGTTACCCTTATGATGAAGTTAGCCATCAAATTAAGTACTGAACCTCTGTTCTTGTCTTCCTAAAAACAGAGTCTGGCAAGTTTTTTTGTGTGTCCATGTATGAGAAGTGACAGCACTAGCAAGAGTTTTCCGGCACAGATACAGTCAAGACAAAGAAGGTCTATTTTTTAATTAAGAGCTCTAGATGATCTTTCTTTCCTAGAAGGTGAGGGAGGAGAAAAATGTCTTATCTTAGGATAAAGAATTGGGTTTGCTTACTTTGTACCTTTTTTTTGTGTCTGAAGCATAATGCAGGCTGTAATGTTGTTTTCATCCGTGAGACTTTCAAAGGATGACAAAATGACCTACTAGGTCATGATACATAGGAAAAGACATTGCCATATATATTACTTTAAATTTAAAAACAGTAGAGTGATTTTCCAGGTAGAGTTTATATGTTTTGATTCAATCAAATATACAAAATTCAGAACTTAATTACATTTTATTGTTGGATAATTAGTATTTATGCAGAAGCTCACAGGTGCGTAGTTGGTGAGAGAAAGGGAGAATTACAGGGAGCTGTGTAAAGCCAAGGGAAAGCTAATTGTATTTGAGGATTCAGACAAGCAAGCCTAGCTGGTAACTGGAGGATCTTGCTGTGGTCTCTCTGACAGTTCCATGTTATAGTCTGAGGTTATTTCCCTAGGTTTATGAGTTGATTCTCATATTTATGAGTTGCTTTTTCTTTTTATTTCATTATCACCAGTATTTATACAGCTGAATTTTAATGGCTCCGCTGTTCTTGAAAACAATTTCAAAATTTCCTTTGCAAGTATTCATACAGACTGTGAAACATATATTTGTGTGGAAATAGTAATTTTGGATGTGACTTGGTATTTAGTCAGGAAATGGAAACCTACTGAGTAATTTTTTTCAACAGTTATCTACAGAATTTAATAGAAAACACAAATGAAGAAATGTATGAATAGGTGTTTTCAAATAATAGATTAGAAAATAACAACACATCATCAAAAACTTTCAAATGCATAACATCTGAAAAGAAAATATATCTGAAATTCCTGTTAACAGGAAAAATGTTATGGGAATTAGATGAATCATTTACTTTTCTATTCCATTTTAGGTGTAATTTGACATCACTATGCATTTTGAGACAAATATCTGATAGAGAGATGGTTTCTCTCACATCACAATAATACCAAATTGTCCTCCAGATCTATGTTAACTTCAGTGGAGATAGATGAGTTCATACCACTGGAGTATTTAGAGGTTTTTTACTTCCAGACAATGTATTCAAGGAGAGGTGAATGTTATGCCAAATACCATATAAAAGACTTGGAGAAAATCTAGTTTATTATTTAACTAATAATAGAATAGTAGAATCATCAGGGTAACTTTTGTCCTAACATTTTAAACATATATTTAGTGGGCAGTTTTTTAATACTTCTCTAGTTAACTCAAATAATGACAGTTCCATTTGATTTTTTTTCTCTATGTTGAAACATTCTTTTCTATTTTTCTATATAGTTGTGTGTTCACAAGGCAGTCTCACATTGAGATGAGCATGCAATTTCAAAATCAATGCATAAAGGAGACCCAGGAGACATTATTTTGAAAGATTTTACTTTGATTTATCAGGAGAATAATTTATAAGGTGTAGCTTGTTTTCATGATCAACCTATCACATGTTCCGGTGTTTTTCATTAAAGCTGTTTCTCACCTTTGGCAGGAAGGCTGCAGTCCATATTGCTCTATTGTAATGCCTCTTCACAAAGTTCGGCTTTAGATCAGAATCTTCACATGGACTGACTTCTGGTCTCATGTGTGATACTGAACATCAGCATTTAAAATATGAGGCAAATAATTCACCTAGGAAACTGTGGAGGAAATTTTTGTGTAGTTGGGATGGAGATTTTAAATTTTGCTAATCTTTCTGAAAAATTCTAAACCAACATCATTAATCTGAAGGCCCAAATCTAAAAAATAGACTGGGATCTAAATCGAGGTTTGGAATCTGCATTACAGACCCATTTCTAGTTAGCAACTGTTCTGCTGATTTGTGTGCATGTTTATCCATTCTGTTCCTTTGTTCCAATTCTGTCATTTTGGTCTTATTAAAAAAGTTCAGCTTACTACATGTGTTTCTGATCTCATTCCATCTGTTATTTTGCAAGAGCTACTTCCTTTATATCATTAATTCCTCTTTGATTTTTGGTCTTTTTTGTTTGAATGGGCAGAGGTGGAGCTTGTTTCTGAAAAACATTGGTTAAGGAAGAGTTCATTGTCCTTATATGAGTCCTTCCAAGTGAGTGACCATAGTTCACTTGGTTTGCTCAGGCCATGGTAAGTTCATGGTACTTGATGCAAACTGCTCTAGTTAGATTTGTAACAGTTTTAAGCAGAAAATAGTCTTCCTGTCCTGGGAAAATTATCAGGATACCAAAATATTCTCTATTGGAATGAACAGTTGAACTCTCAGAAGACCTAGAAAAACAATGAGTTATGGCCAATGAAACTTTGTGCAATTAATTTTGGATTTTGGAAGTTTTCACTTCCTTTTTTCCCTTTCTTTTCAATGTCTTTTAAGTAATTTTGAACTAGAAAAACAGAAGGTTTTGTTTGAAAATTTAGAGAACAACATCCATTGTCATCTAAAAGAAGTGTATAAAAATATATTGAAACTGATAGTTTCTTGAGAAATGTTTTTTTTTCATTTTGAAGAAAAAGAACCAAGTAAAAATAATCCCTGACCAACTCAGCTTAATGTCTTTATTTCATCCAAATGTCAAGGCTTTTCTCTAGGATTAGATTTCCTTCAATTATCAGTGGCCTTTGGCACAATTTTTCACAGGGTTTGTGTGCATATTGCAGCTTATACTCTGGTTTTATCATTTGAATTTCAGCATTGAAATACTTTGGATATTTATGTACAGATCCAGTTTTTTTTATAATGAGGACTTTACTGTTTATAGTAATTTGGATGTGGATGTGATCCAGTGCTCTGTAATTTGCCTTTCTTTTTCCTTCTATGTACAATCTGTAAGGAATTAATAAGGGCACATGGGCCAATAATTCCTGCTAGATATACTATTGCAATTTAAATCCTTCCCTGAATTAAAGAACAGTATTGATGTACACTGTTAAACAGATGCTCTGATTTGCAGTGCTGGTCAACATGATTTCTGTTCCTATGGGCTTTTTTTTTTTGTGCTATTCATCAGTGTACCACATGTATATTTTATAAAGAGTGTCAAGATCTTTTGGGATAAAAGGAGCTGTATAAGTGTGGCTTCATCATCTCCTCATGTGATACTGTATTATATGTGATCAAACACCAGAACTGCTTGATGATACCCCTATTTCAAATCAGTATAGATTTTTGGAAGATCTATAACCTATATTCTTTTCTTGATTTTAAAATAATTCTATCCCTTCTTTGATAGAAATGGAATTTCTGCATCATCAAATCAGACTGCTACAGATCTCTCAAGCTTTTCTTTAATTTTGATTACACATTGTGCCATCTACTCTTGAGTTTTTTAAATGAATAGGTGGTTCTTTTTTAGGGACTGAAATACCCTAAAATCATAATTTCCATTTGACAGCATGGCATGCTTCGAGTTGCATGTTACCTGTGCCATTTCACTGGATTTACCAAAACTTCCCTCAGTTTCTTGAGTCACTTGTGAGCTGTAACAACCTAGAATTTCTAACACCTGCAAAATAAACCATGTCCACCTTCAGGTCAAGATAGGACAATAATCTCTATTTACCTATTAAAGAATTCTTTCCTTGTTTGTGAGGTTTTTAGGGGAATAGTATGAAATAAAGACAAATCCAGATACCCGAATAGTATCTTACATACTTCAGGAGTGAACCAGAAGGAAGTGAAATGGCTCTATGTGCAGGGAGCAAGTGGTGAGACCATCATAGGGGAATTGAGAGAGGCAGTAGTAGATGGGATAAGCTTTTCAGACAAGGAAGCAAGTGGGCAGTCTACCAGAGAGAGCAAAAGAAAAAGAATGCCAGGGCAAGAAGGAATGTGTGATGATTGTGTAATTTCTTGTCAGATAGATACAGAAGGGATGTTTGGGGTTTCTAGAAGGCTGGTGGACCAAAGATGACTTGGAGTGGCCTTGTATCTTGAATATTATAAAATATCAAATATTTAATTTTTTTGAGATTTAGAGTGTAGTGCCAGTGATGCCAAGCTTGTGGGTTCAATCCCCATATGGGCCATTCACTTAAGAGTAGGACTTGATGATCCTTGGATCCCTTGCAACTCAGACAATTCTATGATTCTGTGAGAAGGTCTTTTACATTCCTCAAACACAGTTCTGTCTAGGTGAACCCTTACAGATGGTTCCTTGAGCAGCTGATTTGGGGAGTAAATGGTAATCATGCTGGAAGTCATATTGAATATTATCCATCCTGCTAGTGGCAATCCTTTTGACTATGGACATTTGAAAGATATATTCAGTCTTTTGTTCTCTTAACAATTTCTTGCTTGTTACTTAATTTTTCCTCCTATTTGGACAATAAGCTAGAAGAGTTTCAGGTCCCTTTAATGTATATTTTGTTTTCATTCTGATGACATAGCACAATATTCTTTCTATGTTTGGATTTCCAGTGCTTACAAAGTTCATATAAATATACTGGCAACTACATGGGCAGAACTTGTAAAATTACAAGAGCCTGAGGGTTTCTCTCCAATAATCTGCATCTATATATTTACATGCTTTAGAGAAATAAATGTACACAGATATATTTGACTGTAGTGGTACAGCATCTTCCTTGGTAGAAGAAGTGAAGTTTCTTTATATTTAAGTTCTCTATCATTGGAAAAACCTGCTGGAGATTAGTTGTGTCTGCCTGATGCAGTTGCAAAAAAAGTGGTATGGACCGTGTTTTGTGATTTCACAAGATGTACATTCTATGCTTGCAATTTAAATCCAAGAAAGCTCTGGAATTTTTTTCTTCCATTTTTTATTGCCTTAATTTTATGAAAATGCTTCCTTTTATAATATGAGGCTACAAATAATCCTCTTCTAGACAGGACAGGAAAATGTGATGAAAGAGCTCTAAAACTGTTATGGTGGGGAATCATACCATGCCTTACAGTTATGAGAGAGTAATTCTTTTATCATTACACTGCCCAATGGGAAAAAGAAAAGAAGGAAGAGAACCTAGAACTAAGTACCCTCTAAAATGTACTCATTGTAGTGTTTGTTTCTCTAGTTAGAAACTACTGAAGATATTAAACATAGTATAGAAGCACTTGGATTTTTTGTACTGTCTCAAGATATCTACAGATAAACAGGATATTTACAAGAATCAGAAGCCATGACTAAATTTTCATTACAAAATATTCAAATTCAGTTTGAAACATTTTGGATCTGTGGGTCAGCTGACAGATCTGGAAAAATACAGCCATGTCTGTACAGAAAACACCCTGTAGTATTATAGTGTGTTATATTGTACTAAGTACAATAGATGTGTTTAATTATTTTATTCATTTAGATTCCCTCATGCTATTGTATTGCTGTCAAAAAAGGAATCCTGGAACATACAGTAATGTAACTTTTTTGAGTTATGGAAATTGCCTCAGTGCTCCTTACACTCTTAACAGGGAGAAAGAAATTGCATTAGAAGACTTGGTGCTCAGTGCAATGTGAACTATCTTGTACATCACTAATAAATCTGATTTATTTCTTTTGGACATGGGACATCTATTCAACTATTCATCTGCTATTTCTTGGCAATGGGGAATAGTACCAGGACTGCTAACATTTTATCCAGAGCTGTACTGTTTTGACCACTGCAGTAGAATCAGCACTTAAAATCACAGCCCATTCCCAAATGAGGGGTTACAGCCTGTGTCTGTCACAATCTGCCACTGCTGTACTAGCACTCAGAAATCTCCATCCCAGTGCTGAGTTCAGCTTCCTCTCCCTCTCGCTTTTCCTCACCCTCACCCTCTCCTCTCTCCTTGCCTCTGCCTGTTGCTTGGTCCCAAACCATACCTTTTGTCCAGTCTATTTTAAATTGTGCCCAGTGACAAGTCCCCTCTAATTCCCTTGGAATGCCCCTGCACAGTCTTCTGCTTCTCACAGCCAGTAGGTATTTTCTAATGTTCCAGTATTACCATTACATAGTTTTATCCCTAAAAACTACCTACACAACCCTTTACTGTGTATTGTTCCCCTTTCCCTTTGTTTATTCCCTTTAGACATAGTAGATTCATGGCATGCCCCCATTTTCATTTTTCCCAAGCCTAAATTAGTGTGAGATAATCAGAGAAGCTCTTTAAATAATCTTTTTCTCTCTATTAATACTGTATTTAAAATATAATCAGTCAAAAGAAATCATGAGGGATAGAGTGGAATGAGAGCAAGAGGGAAAGGAGAAAATGAAGGACTGGGAGGTGAGAAAGTACATGGGATTCTATTTACAAGAAAAATACATGCTGAAAATAAGTATTTAAGATGGGAATTGGGGAGTGAGAATGAACAGATGTTAGCAAAGTTACTTTGTCTGGAGACAAAGAAATGGGATAGTTAAAAAATGTGTGTATTTTAAAGTAAGATTTTAAATAAGGATTAAGCAGCTGGGAAAGGTTACTTAGACTATGAGTTGGAGACATCTATGATGTACATAAGATTTTTTTTAAAACAATCTAACAAAGCAGCTGGGTGAGTTATTAACAGATGTTAATGATTTGTCAGTGGTATAAAACATTAAGATCACATTCAGGGATAGACTGTAGTCATGTCTGATTTCTCCATGGACAAAACTTTTGCATTAGACCACTGTCATGCCTGATTTCTAAACATGGATGGAACATGTCTAAAATAATTCAAGCAAGGAGAAAAATAATGAAAGAAAAAGAAAAGAAAGAAAGAAAAGAGAGAGAAAGAGAGAGAGAAAGAAAGGAGAAAAAGAAAGAAAAAGAAAAGCAAGAAAAGCAAGAAAAGAGGGAGAGAGAAAAAGAGGAAAGAAAGAAAGAAAGAAAGAAAGAAAGAAAGAAAGAAAGAAAGAAAGAAAGAAAGAAAGAAAGAAAGAAAGAAAGAAAGAAAGAAAGAAAGAAAGAAAGAAAGAAAGAAAGAAAGAAAGAAAGAAAGAAAGAAAGAAAGAAAAAGAAAACTGCCTATGTTTATTTTACTAGAATTTGTTCATCTACTGCAATGAGTGGGAGACAGTTCAAGTACGGAAAATCAGTGTTTAATGACTTCATTTACAATAAACAGAAAGTAAATTTTCTCCTCTTTACATTTCTCTTTTTCTTACTTGTACTTGAGTTAGTTTTCAAAGCTATGGATACAAGAGAATAAAGCTGTATGTCTTGGAAGCACAATGTAACTGTAGCAATGCCAATAATTCTCTCAGAGTAGTTGGCCCTTAATGCTGTATTTAAGTATGTCCCGAAAATAACTGCATTAGGCCAGTAAGTGCCAAGTAAATCTATAAATAAATAAAAAGAGAGATAATATCTTTATGAACTGTGCTTTCTGTATGTTTTTATGAACAGATGCATCAGTGTGTGTTCTAGGTCTAGAGGGGGTTTTGAGAAACAAGAGTATTCATGTTGAGTGGGATGCAAGTAAAATACCATCTCTAAAATAATCTTGGCACAATAGACATGTCTTTTGAACTTATTTCTCAAGAGAGTAAAAAGAAACAACAAAAAGCTAAGGAAATATTTGCAAGTTTTTAGCTGCTGCGATGTTGTAGTAAGCTGATGACTCCCTGGTGAGCAGGCAGTGGGTTAGATTGTGCTTTTACAACCCGAGTTGAGCCAGGGGCAGAGCTCAGTGGCACCAGCTGAAGAGCAGCACACAGGAGGGGTTGTGCCTCAGAGGTGCTGTGAGCTTCCCAATTTTCTCATTATCTTCATAATGGATGATTGATCCATAGCAGTGCTAATTTTTGTAACTGCAAAAGCGTGGTCATTTCTTGTAACTTCTTTATCCATTTCCCTAAATCTGGAGCAGGGGCTAAAGAGTACCTGTGTGTCCCCTGTGCACTGGCTGCCATTATGGGCCTGCAGCAGAGCAGTGGAAGGTGCTGTGGGTGCCCATATGTGCATGGTGGAGTTCAGGGTCTGCCAGACAGGGAGATGCATTTCCAAGTGTTGCATGTGCTACTGTGCATCCAGCATCTGCCCAGGTGTGGCAACTTAGATCAAGATGGTTTCACCCAGGAGGAACGTTGGATACTTCTTTCTTCAGCACATAAGTGAGCTGAATCAATGCAAGAATCAGTCATGGCACTTTTTCCTGAATGAGTAATCTACAGACTGGACAGATAAAATTAAAGTTTTGAAACTGTTAAACTGGAATACAAATCAGGAATGAAAAGCAAACAAACAAACAAACAACAAAATCCAAAAAACCCCGCCTTTTAAACTTATTTTGTATCTTAGAAAGAAGTGAAGGGAGGCATGTTTTAAAAGGGAGGCATTTAAAAACATGGTTCCACAACATTTTCAGCTCAATTCTTTTGGAATTGTGTTCCCTTGACACATACACTCCCATTCTTTGCCCCCTTGACACACACTGGATTTCAGGGAGCTAGCACAGTGGAACACTTATCAATTAATTATTGTAAATAATTACAATGGGTTTCTTTTTCTAGCTGGGTTTCTTTTTTACCAGTTTGGTTTTCTGAATTAATTCCCCACACAATGATGTGTCAGGCAATATGAGGACAAAGAAGAGGGCAACCCAGACCCGGATCAACAGTGGCAACCCCCAAACTGTATGCTAAAGGTATGCATGAAATGCATGTGTGTACATGCTGTCATTGGAGTATGTTGCTACACCTAATCTGCTGAAAGGTGGTTTTACACTAGGAGAGTTAGGCCTGCTTCTGGTCCCTTGACACCCAACACCTTTCTATTCTTTGTAGTTTGGTCCCACCATTTCCCATATGCCAGATCGAGCAGTTGCAAAACTGCAGGGGAGATTGATTTAGCTTGATGGTGTGTCAGAAAATTAAGCTATTGAAAAGTATTTGTTTTCTAGTGGCTGCAGACTATTGGATCAGCTATCTAGTAATGCAAAACTGCATCCTAATCAAAGATGTATCAGTATTTATTTACTATGTCTCTAAAATATATATGAACTTTTATTTCTATGACTGCCATTTTTTCTATCTTGTCTGACAGAACATGCTTCATAGTGTTATGTCTTCTCTTAGAAAATCAAGTTCAGTTAGTTATGGACAAATATATTCTTTTGAACGTATAAGTTGAGTTCCATCACAGGATAAATAAAAACAATGCAAGAAAGGTAAGTTACCTTCACAGGGGGATGGAATAATGCAACAATGTTGTGTAAGTAAAAATATTTCCTAATTTAATAATTGAAAGGTGAATTTTTAAATGAATAGCTATTGCTATTCATTGCTATCCTTTTCTTTTTCAGATACATTCTTTTTCTTTCCAAATTGTTATATTATCAACTTGACATATCTAAGACGTAAAACAGTTAACAATTCCATTTTTATACAGATAATGCATTGTAACAGTATTTGGCATATGTCTTAGGAAATTTAGGAATATAATGAAATTTAGTTTTCAACTCTACAAGACAGAAAATTCCAATTTTGTTATTCATTGTTGCTAAAAAGAAAAGATGCTTGTCTCCCTCATGCCAAGCGCTCCTCCTTACAGAACCTTGTAGTTTGCCATAAGTCTATAGAACATATCACCCCAGGGGTAGACTAATTGGTACAGTTTCTCATGAATTTGTGAGTTGTATCAGCTTACTAGAAGGGTTCAGTGAGCATCAGAATTATCACAGAGAAAGCAGCAGGACCACTCAGTGAAAACCAAGTAGGGACAGGGGAGAACCAATTGAGGTGTAAACCTCCCTGTTCTGTTTCAGGTGAACTCTTAGATCAGATCAACTGATCATGGGAGATCTTAAGTAAGAAGCATCAAACCACTGAAATCATGGGTATATTAGTTCCTGTACTTCAATGTACTCATTTATCAGCTCTGCAGTACTTAATTCTAGTGTCCAAATACTTGGTTAAGTTTGAATGAATAAAGGATTCCTGAAGTTCCCTGTTAATAAAATTGTACAATATTGCAGAAGTTATTACTATGAAAAATGATTGCACTCTACAAAAAGCTGTTGACTTTTTTGTGAAATATGTAATTAGGATTATGAACTTTTGTATTACAGCTTTAGCAGATATACAAAAGTATATATTATGGCTACTAAAAAGAGCCTCATATTCCTTCATGTCAGCCACGCACTCATCTAATTCAGCTCTCTAACTCAGCCAAAAACCAATTCAACAACAAAAGGAAGAAAACTTGAAAAACCAACAAGCAAGCAAACAAACAAGCAAAACTGCCCAGCAAAACGTGTAGAGAGGGAAGAATATGGAAGAAAGTAAACTGAGTGAAAGTAAACTGAGTCTCTCTCCAAGCATATGTGTGTTTTTTGCAGTCAGTTCTGATGAACAGCATGAAAAAAATGGAACATGAAGCATTGTGCCCTAAGTAGGAAGTAAACCCGTATAAAGAAATAAATACAGTGCCCTGTGTGACATTTACTCCCATAGTTATGTGGAGATAGCAAGGACATAATTAACAAGAAGCCTGAGCTCCTGAATCATGACATCTGGAAATACAGAGGGTATATACTTGTCATCTTGCTGTGTACTGGCCTGATGATCCTCTATAGACTGTTGGCAAAGACTAAATATTAGGACAGGTGGCCTTCTGATCCTTTGTCTTCTCCTATCTTTACAGTAGTCACTAAGGGTAAGTGACCTACAAAGGCATATATGACAGAGTTGCCTGTGATAATAAGAGCTGAAGTCACTGACTCAGACACTTTCCATCCACTATTTTGATGAGTCATCAGAAAAGTAATAAAAGAATGATGATGAGTGTATCATGCTCATATGCATTCTGAGTACCATGAAAAACATCTCATCCATTAGAAACAATATGAAATCCCAGAGAACATCACATCTGTGGAACAAAGTTAATAGTTCACATAGATTCAGCTGATTCTGCTACATGAAACCTTTCCTTGATTAGCCAAACCAAATTTTGAGATCAATTAGATGCACTAATGATGCCATTTCCACTTACTCATTTTCAACATCTCAATAAATTTATCCAGCAGAAGCATTTAGAGCAGTTGAATAAGAAGAGCAAGGTCTTATTGTTGTCTTTTTGTGCTATTCTGACAGCTCAGAGGACATTGGGGGAGATTTTGGCACTGGAAAATTTTCTTAATGAATCAGAAGTCCTGAGGTGGTATATGATGTAGAGGTGGATTAATGACTCTGCTTCACCTCTTCCTCACAAACTCTTATATGGCAGTAGGTAATTCTGGAAAGAAATCAGTGGTCAGAATGTCTTTTACAATCCAGCTTTTTGTAGCTGCCAGTACAGACCCTGGTGACTAATAGGAATTCTGCACCAATTAGAGCTGAGTTGTGTTATATGTGCTGGGGCTAAAACAGTTCCAATATTCTTGGCTAGCCTGAGTGCAGTGGAAATACATTAGCAGTTTTGAAAAGCTTGGCCCTCAGTTCTTCCTCCCATTTAATCACATAGCTTAAGAATAATGTAAACTTGAGTCTTGGGTGACAAATCATAAAGTTATAATCAGAAATGTTATAGCACAAGGCCAATTCACAGGTACTCTTGGAAGACATAATTTATGCAGTTGCAACAAATTTCAATTTCATCATTGTTCAATGATGAGAACAATGTGATTCAGAAGCCTTTTGAAAGAGGTTATTTTTCTATCTGAAGACAAGTTAGCTTCTGAACATGCAGATATCTTGAATACTGGTAGTTGAATTCTTCTGTATTTGAAAAATAAACCAGGATTTTTATCCAGAGTGTAATAAAACTTAGAATAAACAGAAATTTGGTCAGCTAAAGTTTTGATGAGACATATTTCAGAAAACAAAGATAAATATATTAGAAGAAGATGTCTTTTGAAGATACATCAATCAATTTTCAGTAAATTTTCAGATTTCAAAATGATGAAGCTACTGCTTTGGAAGCTAGTGGGAAACTGCAGAAGTGATACAGATGAAAATCTTGTGACTTTTCATGAATACAGCTTAAAGACTTGTATTTTATATTACTTCTATTAAGGCTGTGAGCAACCATACCTAGGGGCAGTTCATTTTGTTCCTTCTGCTACAAAGTAGTAACCTGGGGCAACGTGTTGGACAGGTGGGTAAAAGTAATTTACCCTTGATTACAGTATTGTTGAATTTGTTCCACAAAGTAGCTCAGATTAATCAGTTAAGTAAACCCAATATTGGTGGATAATTTGGCATGACATGAACATTTTGGAAGGTCAGGGTGATATCTGTATGTGACTTTAAATAAATGACAAAATATGCAACATTTCTAAGAGACAGTCAAATTTTTCACCTTTCTCTCAGGCACTGCCACAAAACTGTGTAGCACCTCAGGAAATATTCCACAGGACATTGAAATGGGGCTGCAATATTTTAGATGCTCTGTTCTGGAAATATGCATGGGCTTGAGTTCATGACAGAATATTTAAACTAGATTTTGTTAGAACTTCAATTTTGATAACTTTAAACTTTCATATTTGTTGGAGTTTTCTTCTGAATTAACAATTGTTTTTTAAAGTGAATTTTCCCAATGGTAATCCACTTCATCAAGCTGTAATTTTTCTTTAACTATTTAACAGTGAAGTTGCTGTAAATGCATCTTCACGTTATGGGTGATACCGATAGAAAGGACCTGTAGGAATTGTTTGAAGGTGCTTATCTTGCCCTGTTTCTCAGGTATGGTCCATAATGTGTCTTAGTTCCCACTTAGGGGCTTCTGACATGAGTCGGACACATATTTATGTGCTGGAGGGGTCAAAATCAAGGAATGTTTATTGCAAGTTGTACAGTGGGCACATAAACAAATGCAAAGTTTTGAATAATTTCAGCGTAGTTGTATTTATTTTGGCTGCAATATTCATCTTACAATATGGGCCTATATATCTAAAATTGAAAAACTATCCTAGAAGAAACATATTATTTGCTTAATAAGTACAAAAATGTGTGGGGGAGGGTAATCTAACTACTATTTTTTGGCCTGTCCACATCTTTTGTCATTGTGTGTTTTCTAGTATTAAAATTTATATATTTGGTAGTTTTCCCTTCTACACCAGTGTACTGTAGAACTTGCTTTATGCTAAGCAAGTTCTATACAAGTATTTAGAGCAGACAATTTAATTGCATTTTCTGTTGTTAAAAATACTTCTGTAATGGAAAAGAATTGCACTGACATTTTAATATGCTGTCACTTTAAGATACTACATGAAGTGTGAACAGAGCACAGGCACTTTTAACAGGTGTCTCTAATTGTTAGTTTGTTTCTTAGAAATGGCTATAATATAAATTTTGGTGGAACATGTAGATCCACGGTGTTTGGATCTTGCAACATCCTAACCAGGCTTTCCTTTCGTTGCTGGTGAAAACAAATTGGGTTGTGTAATTGACTTTTTTGTGAATAAAGCTTTTATGTTTGCTTTGAGTTCAAACTCCATCTTTTTCTTATTATTCTTTTTTCCCTTAGGAGGGATTGCAACATGGGCTTTTAGGGGGAAAAAAAAAGTTCAGTGTATTCATTTATTTTAGTAAATAGGACGTTTCTATTGCTTTCAGATTTTGCCAGTCTGTAACTACAGAAATAATCATGAAAAAAGGGTGAAAGCCAGATCAATTACATTTTTAAAGAGTGTATTTTCATTAGATCTTCCAAGTGCCTGTTATGTTCAAAGGGAGCTCAAGATTGTCTTGTTCACAGAATACTTGAAAAACCCCTTAAAAGAAACAGATCTATCCAGGAAAATGTCTGGATTGTTGTATGAAGTGTGCTTACTTTAAAAAAATGGCAGAAGAGCATCAACACACATACAGTTTTTTCAAATTTTCAGTGAGTTTACTACTATCTGCAGAAGTTGATACAAAAATGTCTTTAAGCAAACAAACAAAAAAACAGAATACAAACCTGGTAACAAAAGTTAATACTGAATTTTGAAAAAGAAAAAAGCACCAGTTTTGTTACATAGGAAATGAATTATGAATATTCATCTTCTAAAGAGTTTACCTAATTAACAAGTTTTTATTATAAATAGTTATTCTTTTCTGAACTGGGAGAAAGATAAACTACATAAGTTCTTCAAAGTTATATACTTAAGATTTAGTGAACACTTCAAGATCAAATGTTTCACTAATTTTTATGATACATTTAGATCGATTGCAGAAAATTATGGAAGTCCATTTATTAGTTAAGCTGTTGTTAAAGTAAAGGAATTCTGATCAATTTGCTAAGAATTGACTCCAGCTGTGCTGGTTTCCGTCATGTAGTTAAACAGAAGCTCACCATAGTTTGATCTCCTTGTCCTCGTTTTCATGGTCGCTGAAGTAAAGGTATGATGGACTCAGCTGCAGTCATGTGTTCCTTGAGTATTCAGGTGCTAATCCAGAGACTCAATTAAAAAATTCAAAGCCATTAGGGAAATATTTCTCTGAATTTAACATAACTTACTATGTGTGTTAATTACATATTTAAATATCTATGAAGAAATATGTAAGAAATTCTTAATTTCAAGATCAAGTTGACAGATTTGGATTCTGATCTGGAATAAACAATAATCTCATCATCACAGCATATAGCTATGAAGTGAAACAATGAGTTCCAACTCCCGCTTCCTGAATCGGATATCAGACTTGGACTTGACTTTCCCAAAACCTTCACAGATGCCTTGACCTCTGGGTCTCTATTGCATAATCCTTTACTCAAAGCTCAGAAACCGTTCTAGGCAAGACTAAAATATGAGCTCCAAATAAGCTCATTTCTCCAGCATGTTCACTTGTGCACGTGGTTCAGCTACAAACTGCATTGTAAAAAAGCAAGAACTAATTGTGTCTCTGCCAGATCCTATTGTGAGTACTGTAGCCACTAATACCCTGCCTCTCATTTCTTCAATAATTACAACTCCTTTTGATCAAAATAACTAGATGGAAGCACATTTTTGCTTGTCACAGGAATAAAGAAAATTATGTGTCTAATGGATCCATTCTTAAAATGACTGCAGTATGTGAATCTATGCTGCAGGTGCAGATTCATGCATACTCAAGATACAGAATTTCTTTATTTTTTAGTACTGTCCATGTTGTATTCCTGAACCTCCTGTCTGTGTGGCATGTGTGTTATATGTCCAAGTGCCAGAAATTGAGCTGACACTTCAACTGTGGCCTTCAAGAGTAATTCCAAAGTAGCATCCTTGTGTCTTTTAGCTGGAACTCATTTTAGTTGAACTGTATGGAAAAAGAAATCTGAATTGGTTTTCTCCTTCAAAAGTTACCACTGCCCCTTGGGGCGCTAAATCTAGCCTGGTAACTGCAGACATTGACTATAGCCTTGGCGTGTTTCAGCGTCCCCTTACTCCCTTCAAACAGTAGAGACCTGCTTTTCACACCATTTCGTATCCCTTTTCATTGCTTAACAAGTGTCAAAAGAAGAATCTCCTCCAATATTTCTGTTCAAACCTTCACTGTGCCATCCAAGGATCAAGAGCTTCTGCATGAATCTGTGAAGCCACAGTTACTGCACTAGAGTTCTTTCATTGCTTGTGGTATATTCTCAAGACAAAGTCTGACACGCTTTCATAGTTCTCAGGGCAGCAAGTCCATGTGCCTTTAACTTGGGATACCTCATGATCAGTGATGATCAGTGTTTATCCCAACAACAGCATTTTTCCTTTTTCTTAGATCATGGTGAAAAACAAAGAGTTCCACCCATCTTACATTTTAGACTTGCATATAGTGTTCATCACTGGCACTTTCTTCCCCAGTGGTTTGGAGTTGTTTCCAGAACTGTAAGAACAGACAAATATCAGTAGTGTAAATTTTGTAGATACTTTATCTTCTTGTCATTCATGTGTAGAACTGGTTATTTTGGACTTTCCTTCCCACTATAAGGCATGTGCTTTGGATAGACATGCAGAAAATAGTGTACTCAGAGAATGTGTAGAATATATTTTAGATAAGTAATAGAAAATCAAAGTAATGAAACAACAAAATTATTCTGTCAATTCACAATTTTGAAATACATTAATCATAGAGTTTGGGGAAAATTTGAAAATAGGTAATTAATTTTATTCCTTTCTCCTGTAGTCTTTCTGCAAATGCAGAAAGCTATATTGCTTTTGGTCACTTCACAATACCCTAAGCCAGGTTAATGTTTTAAATAAACACTCAATGTTCATAAATTCCAACTGCTGGATATATTTCCTGTGGTATGTTTTAAACAAGGGTCTGCTACTTCTGATGTTTATCCTTGACGTTGTTACACATACCTTTAGTATGCTTTCAGTTGTTATCAAGGTTTTATTCTGTCATAAATTTCTAGATATATGTACAACTATAGGATTATTCTGTTCTTCCTTCCCTAATTTTTTGTGAAACACTGCCAGTTGACTTTATGGAAGAAATATTGAAATGGTTTAAATCTTCAAGGAAACCACTGAAAGAGCTAAAATCAGCTGTGCTAAAAAGGCATGTGTATGGCAGTTGTGGGTAAATGCCCTTTCTGAAGTGAATTTTTATTTTTGTGATTAAGATACAAGTACCTGTTTTCTGAATCACTCTTTCTAGTACAGCTAGCTAAGCTTAACTAAAACCAGAAGAGGAAGCATCTTAAAATCAAATCCAATTATGGGTAATACTCCCACAAGGTTCCTGAGCTAATTTTAGGAGCTTTTCTTTTAAAAGTCCATCCCTAGTCCATTCTATCAGAATCATATAGTGGGTGATATAGCCAGAAATATTGGAAAAAAAAAATCAATACCCCCAGATTAGAGGGATATAACTGAAACAGAGGTGGTAGATCTGTGCAGTGTACATGACACATCATATGGTGTAGAGTGCATGCTGTGGTTGTGGTTGTCATTGTTGCAGGAGCTTATGTGCTCTAAATCTTCTCATGACTAGTTTAGAAATGGTTCTGTCTCTAGGAATCTACTGACTTCTGCTGTTTCTTTGATTTGCATGCAAATCCAAGCCTTCTGAAGGGCCTTGACAGCAGAGTTAATATTTTAAAACAGTAGCTTTAAGTCTCAATATAGTTGTGTTTACATGATTCAAACTTGTTGACTGTGGGAGACAAGATTTGAAAATATGCTTGTAACACCAATTGGGCTGGTTTTGGCTGGGGTAATTTTCTTCACAGTGGCTGGTATGGGACTGTGTTCTGCATTTGTGCTGAATACAGAGGAAACACCTAATACAGAGATGTTTTTGTTATTGCTGGGCAGTTCTTGCACAGAATCGAGGCCTTTTCTGCTTCTTTTACTGCCATGCTGACAAGGATGCTTGGGGGACATGGGAGGCTGGGAGGACACAGAGCCAGGGGAGGTGACCCCAGCTGACCAAAGGGGTATTCTAGGCCATACTCAGTATCTAAAGTGATGGGGAAAAGGGAAGATGTTTGGAGTGGTGATGTTTGTCTTCCCAAGATACTGTTATGTGTGATGATGCCATGCTCTCCTGGAGTTGGCTGAGCACCTGCCTGCCATGGGAAGCACTGAATCCCTTGTTTTGCTTTGCTTGTGCGTGTGGCTTTTGCTTTCCCTGTTAAACCGTCTGTATCTCAACCCATGAATTTTCATGCTTTTATCCCTCTGACTCTCTCCCTGATCCCACTGGTGGGAAAGTGGCTGTGTAGGGTTTGGTTGCTGCCTGGGGTTAAACCAAATAAAGTCTTCTGCTCAAAGATACTAGCCCTGACTTTATTTCACAGATAAAAAAGTAATTAAAGTAAGTATCTTCGGAAAACCTAGCAGTTTAAATCCTGGCTCACGTTTCACAGTCCCTGCACTTTACCTTCCTCTGGTCTGATGTGCCAGCAAATAAAGTCTTGCCAAATGTCTAAAATCTAATACCAGGTTTCTCTTTCTCTTTCCAGGTGATAAATCCTATTGTCTCAAACTAAAATTAAAAAAAAAACCAAACAACAAAAACCCAAACATCTGACCCAAAAAACAAACCAACAGAACCCTAACCAAAATAACTACCAAGAAATTAAACAAAGAGCCTGAAGTAAAAAATACTCTTTTTTAAAAATTGTGTTCTGCATATAGAACTAAATTTTCTGACCTTCAATCCAGATTGTATTGCAAAGTTGTGGTCTCTTTAGATCAAGAACAAATAATAAGTAATTTTTGTTCACTACGTAGTGGCTTGCACTTTCTCATGAAGTTACTTTAAAATATTTTTCCTTGCATTTAAGTAAGTCTTAAATTAGGTCTATACATTACATGTGAAAGATACAGTGTTACAGTACCTGAGCATTTTAATATGAATTTTAAATATTACTTTAATATTGTGTATCGTATTCTGCTGCACTTTGGGGTCTTTTGAGAGAAAGGCAGAGAAGGAACAAGTGGAATGGCATTGCAGAAAAGGTCATGATACAGGTGAACCCATTTCAGTGTTTCACTGTACTGGTGTAAAGTTGTACCACATGCAGGACAGGTAATTCCATCAGTCCTTGATACCCATCTTGGGGATGTGGGATGAGTTGGACTTTGGCAAGGCATGTCTCTGCACTGATTCTGCAGGGAGCCCAAATTTAAGCCTGACTTAAATTCAGCACTTGAATAAAAGATAACTGAAGGTAAATAAGATGAATAATGCTTAAGTACTTAAAATGTATGCAAGAGCTCTGCTTTAGTGCATATCTAATTCCAGCAGGCTGTACATGACTGCTAGGTTTAGGACAGATCCTGACTCAGCCAAGGCAGAGCCCTTCAGTACCACTGAGGTGTCTCTCTCAGAAAGTCTGGCAGGGCACAAGTTAATGTGCACATTCAGGGGGGCAATGGTCTCTGATGCCCTCTGCCTGAACACCTGGGGTGCATCTCTGCAGAAATGCTGCTGTGTCATGCAAACAGAGTTGTATGCTGTGGGAAGCAGCACTGAGGACTACAACCCTCTTATGCTGTTGATAAAGCCATGTCTGCATCCATACAAGAAAGTACTTAGTTTATACTTTCTATAAGTTTATCCTTAACTAGAAGTTAGAAATGTGCCAATACCAAAGCAGTAAAAAACTTCACTGACTGTTTTGCCATTGTGAGCACCATGAAAAATCCTCATTTGATTTGTGCTGTGTGTGACAGAACTGCTTTGTCACTCTCATTTTAAGTACCTTACCAGCAGATGCAATGACAAAGATTTGTGAGCTGGATGATTCAGGAACACACTCATCCCTCCCTTGAGCAGGTAAATGAGATAATGGGATTCTGGAAATACCCTTTTTTTTTTTCAATTGTGATAGCCACCTTTTGTAAGCTGAATAGAAACCAGGAATTTAATTTCTTTCCTGCCAGTTAGATTAAGCATCCATAGTTTTTTCATCCCATGTTTTGGGATGCATAGCACATGATTTACAGAACTGCTGACTGCTCTAGTTGCAATTAAAACAGTGCTGCCTTCATAGCTTAAACACTGAGTGCAAACAGGCTGATAGTTTAATCAATCCATTTTAAAATGTATTAACTAAACCAGCAGTTTACTATACTTGTCAAATTCTAAACAACTGTAAATCTTGTTTTCAGAAACCAACCAGAAAAAATGTAACACATTAAAAATGAATTAGACATGGCACACCTCCCATAAGCTGTATAATAAACAGATCACAGCCCTCCAGTAATAGTTGTGATTTCTGGCATGTCACTGGAGAAGAACTCTTGGGTTTTCCAAATGACCTGTGTCATAAATCACTGCATTCCCATTTACACTGAGCATATGTATCTAATTTTTCGAGTGGCTTCTGAAATCCTGATGAATGGCTTTGAAATTGATTACTGGAATGTATGAAAAGTGGTGTCATAAGTGCCTCATTGAGGAAAGGAAAAGGGGGCTAAAAAATAGCCCAGTGAAATCTGAACACAAAATTGTAATATGGACTAAGTAACAAATTAATAAATGCACAGGAGATAAACCTAAAACAAAACAAATGTGAAATCATTCACACTTTTCTTTAAGGCAGATGAAATAGTATACACTTTCAGTAGAATTAAAACAATATAAATGTACAAGCCAAGCATAAACCATACTCGTATTTTTTTGACTATGCAGGTATCAGTGTCTTGCTTGTTCAATTTACTGTGTTTCCTCTGTGTTAGCATGAAAGTTTTTATCATACAGAATGCATGTTAGTAAAAATTCAGGCATCCAGAAATGTATTCAAACTTATTAATGGAGCACCTGAGTCACACTGAGGTGCTTTTGTGTATATCCTATCCACTTTCCTAATCTATGTGAACTTTTCAGAGCAGATGTAACCCCCCATCCATCACACTCAAAATTGAACAAAACCTCTACAATCACTAAATCCAAATTAATACTCCTTGGCTCTCTGTACCTCTCTGCAGACACCATAGGCACAGTATCCAACACAGGCTCATGTTTCAAGTGACATGTAGGAGCATACTTGGTGATTCCAATTTTTATTTCCTTTGTGTAAAAGACTGCAAATTATATTACATGCTGAAAGATAATGTAGACAATTTTTATGTTTTGCTCACTGCTAAAGATTTATCTGTGTCAGCAGCTGGAGCAAATGGACTGAAGTTGAATGTGTTACATGATTGTAGCATGTAGATTCTGATTTGGTGTTGAAAGAAACTCCTTGGCAGATAAGTAATGAAATGAAACAGCAAACATGCCATCACCTAATAAAAACATCAGTTCATAAAAACTATTAACTACCTTTTCCCAAGACATCCCTTTTTAATTGATATATTTGAATTTGTCATAAGAAAACAAATTCATGTTATTCTAATCATATGTGCTGACCTGTGCGTACAGAATAAAGAATTTTTTAAAGGACAATATTACCTTTTGTCCAGTCTCTATTTGTAAGGTTCAAAATGACCAACATTCATTAAACTTTATTACTGAGGTTCATGAAACTTTCTTTGGATTAGAAAAGCATAACCTTCTGTCCTGATTTAGAAGGGGGTTGCAGCTTTTCATTAACCTGGAAGCCTCCTATTTACATGGTTCACAGCCTGGTCTCAGCTCACTTGGAGGTAACAAAGGGTGTCGGGACACAAGTGCAGCAGGGGGCTCATCCTTTAGGGCTGCCATCTGAGTTTGATCAGGTCAACTGCTTTAACTCCTGCCTCATTAGGCAAAATAAAATGGAGATTATGGTGTGTGGAAGGATCACATTACAGACAGAAAACTCTGCCTCCTGACACTCTCTGTTGATTTTGCATTTTGACAAGACCTTGCTCTCTGTGTTTTCCATTCTGTATTACAGCAGGCCTTAAATTATTTTGAAGACAAGATCATTTGTATCCCCTGGCACTTCAGAGCTTAGCCATAGAGGAGTGAAGTAGTAAGTGAAGACACATTAGTCTCAGAGGCAGTTTACTTACTGGAGAGATGTCACAGTGTAGCAAGGGTTTAAATGCTGATAGACACATTAATTCAGCTTGTCAAGCAATGCCTAGCTCTTCTTTTTTCAAAGTTCAAGCTAGCTGTGAATTTGAAAAAATATGACACAAAAAAAGTTCATGAGGTAAATTATTATTACCACCTGGCACATAGGATTGAGTATTTCATTTTCATTATTTGCATTTAACATGCTCAGTCTAGTCCTGTTTAATTAGGTACTGGTATTGGTGTTTACATAAGATTGTAACATTGTTTAGAGTTTAAATGTGTCTGTTGCATTTTAGTGCCTACTAGAGTGGAGGAAAGTATCAATCATCAAAGATTCATCTCCTAATGTGAGTCTGTCGCCTGATTGTCCATTAAAAAATATTTTCCTACTGAACTCCTCTGTATGTCCTATGAATTAATAGAAACTTCTCAGTCTTTAAAAGTCAGAAATTGGTTCAGCATATCAGTTTGGCCAGCTGGTAACTAGTGGCAAATCTCTTATGAGGAAGATAATGACAGTTCTTATCCATCACATCCAATTATATTTTTCTTTAGGAAAACCAGGGTCTTAAAATCAGGTGATGGTTAGTAACCAGGTATATCTCTTTTTTCTCTTACTCCATTTGTTAGTAGGATTTTCTTTAACATCTTCCTCCATAGGCAAGTCAATAAAAGTGAAATATCAAAATTAGAAATAAATTTACTGTATTTTTTGTGACTATTCCTTTATAAATCAAGAGCTAGACAGAAGTACAGACAACAAGCTGCTGTCAGAACAAGAAGCTCCCCTCAGGGAAAGGGGAAAAGAGGCAACAAGTAATATGTGACAGATGTGAACATAAATTGTTTAATGCAAAGTAGAGTGTGCACAATTCTATGGTTAGAAGTGTAGCATAAAATTGTTTTAGGCTGACCTTAGATTTTTTATTCAATTAATGGCCAGCTGAGTTATATACACTTTTATTGCCTCCTATATGAATTTAATATGTCTGAATTTAAAGCCATTAACTTTCAGGAAACTGTAAGTTGCACAATCCCTAATAATGTCTCTTCAGTAACATGGGCCACATTTAACTTCTTCTGCATGTTAGACATCATCTTCAACATCCCTTGTTCCTGATGCAGCCTGATTCATTTGTAGACTATTATGTTTCCTTGGACTTAATGAGGAAGGAATCTTAAAAAATAAACTTCTTGTTGCACATTTTTGTTTCTATATATCTACCTTAAGAGTTGTGTCTTTTGGGAAGGTCTCATGTTGAAAGTTTTCTCTAAGAAGTTGAGAATGAACCTGCCAGTTCCAAAAACAAATGACAGAGAGGCAGAGAATATGATTTTCATTAAGCAATTACTCTCTGAAAATTATTAAAAGGATTTTGTTAAAGTATGGATCATGAAGCACGTGCATAAATCATTGCAGATTCTGTGGCCACATTTTATTTATGTCTCTTTCCAAGCTGTGATTTCTTCTTAATGTTCTTTTAACTTTCTAGGTCTGAAAATCTCCTTTTTTCAGTTCACCTTACACTAGTGGCTGCTCTTTTCCACCAAATCTGTTCCTTCTGTGTCTCTTCTTTATCCTTTCTAATAACCTGTCCCAAATTCTTCCTCTCCAGTTAATTTCCGCTTCACTTGCCCGCAGTTCTTTACTTGCTCTCTTTCCTTTTAACTCCTTTTGATGAAGGCACCACTTTCTGCTGTAAGCTTAATTCTTGCTGAGACAGGGACACAGATACCATGTCATGATATGCCTCATGCATATAATGCTGAATATGGTATTTAGGAGGTCCTATGGTAGAAAACAGAACAAACTGCATCAGGAAGATGAAGGCAATTTTTTAAATCAAAGCTGTGGTGAATCCACTCAAGAGCAGTGCTGAATTACTGAAAAAGGAAATAATCTTGGTTAATAGAAAAAATTGGGCATAGGGGTGGGGACTGTTTGTTTTCTTTCTCTATTCCACAGCCTTGTAGATATTTGCATCAGCAAAACAGAGTCTGGCAACAAGCAGTGGCCTTAAGTTGGCTCTCTCATGAGAGCAGCCACCACCAAATTACATTCCAAGTGGAAAATGTAAGATGTTGGCAATGCCTGACTGTCTTCCCAGTACAAAGCCCACCTGAATCTGAATAGTCTTGTCTTCAGCACCTTCAGTTCTGGAAAAGTGTGGAGGGCTCATAGGACTCAGTTAGTATAAGGGCATGCTCAGTTGTCATTTTAATAGGATTTGTCCTTCCTTTATAATAACTTTGGCCAAAGGTCTGGTCTCAGAGGATGGAGATGGTTGGGTGCAGAGCTGTTCAGCTGTATGGGTAAGTTAAGAGACAAAGTTATATGATGCTGAAGAGTCAGAATGGCAAAGTCTCAAATATTAAACGTTATTAGCCTATAATATCAGCATCCTAATGCAACTATATTTTTCCCTCTCCATTTAGAAAACTAAGAGGGAAGTGCAGCAAATACTGCTCTTGCCTGCTGTATGCAGTACTGATACTGTTATATTGCAAGAGCACAGAGTGAAATTCCTCTTTCTCTGTTTTGGTCTTACAAGAACAATAGGAGCCATGCAGTAGTTCTGAATCATCTGGCACAGCTCAGTGTGACTCATGGTGACATTCTGTAACTACAGCAAGGGACAGCAGAGCTCCCTGGCTTGCAGATACAGGAGCAAAGAGACAAAACTGGATACTTTTCCAGCATCATTAGCTCTCCCCTTTGGGGTCCAGGAGCAACCTGTTCAGGTCATGTTCTCTCAGAGAGTTTAAGGGAGCATTAGTGAGGGCTTGTGCCCAGGCTGTTTTGACAAGAAGAATAAAATAAAAAATTGTCCATGCCTTTTGCAATCCAGCACTAATTAATCTCTGAGTATTTTAGCATGGATGATTACCATGTGGTGATTAGAAATTATGTGGTGCTGTAACCTGGAGATGGTTTGTCTTGAAAAGGCTTTGGCTTCAAAGAGATGGGAGAGTAATAGGATACAAAAAAATTGCTTTTTTTGGTTGCACTTGATTGCTTTGAAAGGTGCAGAGGGGTATGTTACAAGAACCATTTCTAGGATTCTTTTTCCCTTCAGAAGGCATTAGCAGTAATACTATCATCTCTAAAATTCAAGGAACGCCATTCTAAGCTGGTTTGGGTCAGCAGAAGAAAGTTCAGAGCTTGGAGTTCCTTCTTGCCTCTCTATTTGTATGGTAATGTATAAATAAAGGGTCCAGTTTGTGATGTCAGATTTCCACTTTAACCTTTATGCAATTTCACTACCATTGCATGGCAGCACAGCTCAGCATGGATTGTCTAGAAATTAAGCTGATTTTTACATGTAAAAGTTTGAAGCTTTTCAAGAAAATAAAGGATGAAAGGATCAAATAAAAAAAAATCTATATTTACATCATAGATATTCTTTACTGGCTTTGGGCACAAAATCATTACTGGAACTTCTAGTCTAATTCACACATGATATATTGTGTTTGAGGTCTTTAGTAAATCCAGTGTTTACACTGAAGCCAAGTCATTAACATTTTTGCTTGTTTTAGACTTTCTGGTAGATTAACACTCCCTAAATTTCCTCTGACTGTGTGTTACATTTAATTCCATTGTTCACATTTGTCTATAAACTATTTTAGACTGCATCAGCTGATACTCTTAAATCAGATTTTATGTACAAATGTTTCTCTGGGTCTTGGAGATATCTGACATAAAATGTCTTAGGTTCTCACTTCAGGAGGTCTGGATCTTTCAACCAAACTTTAGTAGCTATTTATGCCTTGAGAAGACCTTATCTAATGTACTTTTGGTTCAGGATCATTCATAGCTTTGTGTTATATTGAAACATGGACAAAGAGTGTAATTTGTTAATGTCATGAAGGATGAAGTTGGTTAGAAAGGGAAGTGTACACGATTTATAATAACACAAGTATTTCCTTGCTAATCCCTTGTCAGGTTCATTATCTGTAGTGCCCCAGGCAATAGTTGGCCTATCGTGAGAGTGAAATTTAACCCACAGCATGAAATTAATCCTCAAAGACTTTTGTCTACTCTTTCTAGAAATAATAAATTCAAACTGATTTTATAAATCTCCTCTCTAACTTTATGCAGAGGTTTTAAATTAGTATCTAAACTCTGTGGCACATGTCAATCTGTTGATTTACATTTAGTTAACTAAGATGAAAGCATAATAAGGAATTTGAAGGATTAGCAATATGTCTATTTTTTTTCTTCCTGAAAACTTTTCTTGCATAATACAGAAAATTCTATTCCTTGCAATTACAGGGAAGACAAGGGTATATGTATGCATACATGGATAAAACCATTCAAATTATCATATCTGCATTTCCTAGAGTTTCCAGTTTTATCTATGAAATAACGTGGTGGGAGTTTTCTTACCCTGGCTTCTGTTGTAAAGCCTATTAGAAATCTAATGAGGGCTTGTTTTGGCTAAATAAATGAATTTTTAGTAATTTTAGAAAGTACTTCTTGAATCAACTGTGTAAATGCCATGTAAATCAGCTGGGTATTTTCAAAAAGAGATTTCTGTTTCATTGTATGCTAAGCTCTTTCTGAGGAGAGAAGAATTGAAAGTGATTTATTATTGGTTGATTCAGACTCTCTTCAGCATTGTAAGAACATTATTCCTCACTCATAGCACTTATCTACTCCTATGGCTACTCAGAGCTATTCATCTACTCCTGAGCTACTCATTGCTGCTCTTTACTCCTGAAGGCTGAGGTTTGGTGCTCACTTTGAGAATTCTTCCACTTCTGACAGCAGGAATTCATATTTAATAAATGTTTACAATTGGCCATATCATCTATGTTAAAGAGCTTCTTCCATATATTAATTGAAGCTTCACACAATCATAGCCCTTTGGACAGAAACCAAGAGACAAAAAATTAAACAAGTCAAGTGTTTCATAGTACACAGGTCTGGAAATACATTATTCTTCTGACATAAATTATAGCAGTGATGTAGACATGGAACCATTCTCTCTGCACATATTCCTTAAAAGAAAATTAATTCCTTAAGTCACCCTGTATTTTCTCTGTGTATTTTAGAAAAGCTATTTTTGTGCACACATATACTCTAGTGGTGAGAAGGAAAACAGCAATTACTGGAGTATAAACAGAAAGTAAACAGAACAGTGAGCAGAGGAATATCACTGAGCCAAAAAAGGACTTTAGACATGTTAGAGATGCCACTTGATATTATGTGTAAGTCTAGGAAACCTCTGAAAACTATATATCCTTTTGGTAGAAAGTCCTACAGAAGTACCTCATTTAAAGTTAAAATATCTTTCTCTTATATATTTTTATGTGGCCTTTATTGTCAATGGGAGCTGATGAATTTAAGAATTATAATTTGATACAGTATGGTACAGTAAATGAATACCATATATTAATTCAGATATCATTTATGTCACATTTATACTATCCATTGAATGCAGTAGTAGAGAGAGAAGGGAAATTTGCAGAATTACAGTGTTTCTTGATGTGCTTTAGAGATGGAAGGAACAGATGCAGTGTTACATTGTTCATGTTTTGACCAGTATCTGCCTCAAGGTTTTCCATCTGCTCAATATATCATGTTTCTTCAGTACCACACTCTTTTCTATCCTGCCTATTTTCATAATTTTGCTCACTCCCTATATATCCATCACTCATCCCCTGTGATTGACTTTCACTATTTGCCCTTTTCCCAGACCACAGGCTCATAGGGGAAAACCTGCAACAAAAGCAGCAATGTTTGTCAGTTCTCAGGCTGTGGTTTCTGCTGCCAGTTCCAATGGCAAGCTGGCATCTTGTGACCTCTAATAAATGACCTCTAATAAACTGGCGGGTGATACATCTCTTAGCTGTTAGGCTGTCTGCATTTTCAAGAGAGTCTTGAAAAAGAAGGCTAAAATCTGTCCCCTGCACGTAATAAAACTGGAGATACCTTTCTGCAGACCTTTAAGGTCAGCTTTATTCTTGGAAGGGGTTCAGGCCACAAATGGATCAAACTTTAGATTTTTAACAAGGATAATTCCAATGTACTCTGCAAAATTTAGGTACAGTAGGCCCTTCTCATGCTTCAGATGGCACCTTTCAGACTCCATAGCAGGGAAGGTTGATTCTTACAAATACTTGGATCCCTATTTATGTGCATAGACACATATATTGCACAAAGATTCTACCCAAAATGAAGCAGCTGAAGCTATTGCTAGTATCATATCACATAGCAAACCTCTATACAGCTGGTTCTTTGAAAGCATCATAGCGTAACTTAGGAAAAGGATAAATGATGCTGTTCTTTCAGAGAGTTGCCTTCCCATTAGCATATGGGCTAAGAAAAAGAGGATAGGAGGGGGTATGGCTACATGTCGAACACTTACGCTTTTACTTATTGCACTCTTAGTTTGGCATTAGACAAGACAGAGAAATTTGCCAGCAAGATCATCATCCTATTCATTTTATATATAAAAATATACATAAAGTAATTACCTATTAATTCTGTATAAGCATGCAGACCCACTTTTTTCCAGCAGTCAGTTTTCAACAATCCTATTTTATTTATCAGTGGGCATTCAACAATTCAATAGTTCTGTTAGTTCTATCTCTGAATCCATGTAGCATTATGGAGACTTGACTAAATGTGTACATGGAAGAGGTACTGAATGTGGTAAGGAAACAGAACAGTAGTCCCTGAGAAATACTGCATGGACAACATCAGAACTGCCTTTTCTTCTTTCTGTTTTTCAGTCCTCAAGCTCAATATCTGAGTCAGATCAGCCATGTTAGCATAGTTTGCCTGCCTGCCTGTCTGCCTGGAGAAGAATGTGAGAAGAAAGCCTTTAAAGACTTCTGTGACTATACAAAATGAAGGCGCTTTTCTAGCTTCCCACTGGTGGTTAGTGAAATAGTTTGTTTTCTGACATAGACCTCACTGAAACAGAACCTGACAATACTTTCTTGATTTGAATATTTTCATGAACTCAAAAGGAATGATATACCATTTCTTTTTTGAAAAATAATCTTTTAATCTTTAAAAGGCACAAGGCTGCAAGAAAGCAGTAAAATCTGCTGAAAAGTGTACCCTCCAGACTACTGCACTGATTGCTGCCCACAGACGCTTCACTGAAATCCTCTCTTTTTCAAAAGTTGCCTTGTTTTGTACCTTTAAAATTATCAGCACTTGGAAAAGCCTTGTTAAATCTGAAAGAATTCCTGTTTCCCTTTAGACTTAACAATGTTTCAGATACTGATTAAAAAGGGAACTCTCCCTTTACTCCTGAAGTCGGTAAGAAATATTATGGAAAATTGTGTTAACTCTTGCAAATCCCTCTACAACTATAAAAGTACAAATGAGATCGTCCCTGCTGTTTCAGTCAGGCCTATGAACCTCAGAGCAATAGGATATTTATAAGAAAATTCCAGACATAGCAGTGGTGCCGTGATCCATATGACCCAAAGTTTCCAGTCTTTGTCTATCCTCCTGTCTTTAAGGAAAAACAGAGGGGCGTAAAATGAAAACTTGGAAGATCACAAATCATTGTTATGACTCATTATAATGAATGATTTGTGCATTACTTTCTGGAGTAGTTAGGTTGAGTTCAGGGGAAAAAAAGTAATTCTCCTTTATAATTTTCACCACTTTATGCCAATTTTCAAGCAACTGTCTTTCTGAAGCAACAACGATCTTTTTTCCACACCATCCTGGGCAATAAGTGAGTTTTTTCAGCTGGAAGAGTTTGTTGTGATATAAAAGTGCAGCCTTACACGGCTGTTGTCAAGACCCTGCTAGTATTTCCATTACAGCATTATTTTCTATTGTATAAAACTGAGATGTCAAGTACTCAATGCTGAACTTTGGTAGTTTCAAAAGTGTATTTAAAAATAAGAAAAATAATCTCAATGTGTGGGGCTATTTGGTTCTGCAAAAAAAAAAAAAAGTATCCTGACAGTTTTGTTTTGTAGCAACAACTGTGATTCAACAACAGCTTTGAATAATCAAACTTATTCTTCTGACCTGGGTGTGCAACCTGCATTCTAGATTCTCCTGAGTCTTGTTTAGCATTAGTTTTTGTTGTTAACTGTTAATAATATGAGTTAGAAAAATAAAAATTAACCTACTGAAGTCTGAAAATAACTGCTGTTTTTCCACTACACTGAATATATAAAAACTCATTTCCCTTCTTTTTTTCTTATCTTCATATGGTGAATTAATAGGGTATACTCACAGGTGTCAAACGTTTCTCCTTGCTTACTAGGATAAATTTTAGTGTTACACCAAAATTTCTTAAATGTGTCTTTATGTATCTGTGGACTCCAAAAGAACTGGCAAGCTACAACTTGAATGCACAGAAAACTTTCCTTAGTGTTAAGTGAATACATTTTTGTTTTGATTTTTATAGAAGTGTACTATTTCTGATTAATTGAATTTCAGAATGCACATGCTCCGATATTTCACTAGTTTTACTATAAGTCACCACAGCAGTGAAAGTCGTAGTGCTTCAGAGGAAATTTCATCCTTAACTTGCCTTGTCCTACTGTATGTTAAGAATTGCTGAGATCACTCAGCACTGGTCGATAATGAATTCCACATAAGCTGTAATATTGGGGCACAGTTGGGTGGGTAAGAGCTAAGTTTCAGTCTTTAATTCAGAATTTCCTTGTTTTGCTCATTTAAGTCTGTATGTTGTCTGTCACTTAGCCATACAATTTATTAGGAAAAAAGTAATCTTTTTGTGGAAGCAGCACATGCATAGTAGGCAATGTCCTTATTATGTGAATTGGCTATTAGTCATTTAAAGTGGTTTGTCTGTTAATGAGAAAGGGCACGTGTGTTAATGCTTTCAAGTGCAGGATATTTAGCTGTATTTTTCAGCAGATTTAGTCTGGTTGCATCCTTTCCAGTATTTAAGAAATCTCAGCCACAATAAATTAATGAAATTGTTTCCCTTTCAAATATTTTCCAGCACAAAACTAACACTTCTTTCAGCAACTCACAATTTCATTTTGGCTGTTTTCCTCTAAAAATGAATTTGGATTTCTGTGTTTGGCCATTTCTTTCCTTTGGGAGAAAAGATATTTTTTGTTATCTTTCTTACTTTGGCCATAGGGAGTAAGTGTAATGTAGATTTTGTTGTGGTTTGAAAATTTTTGGTGCTAAATCATTTTAATACCAAAAAAAAGAAAAAAATTAAGAATACATTCAGCTGTGAGGTGATTGATCTCATCAAAGGAGTTAAAATGTTAATGAATACCGAAAAGTGTTGAACAACCCACCTAAAAGTCCTCCCCCTCCATCTTCATGCCAGAAAGCCGCAAAAATTCTTCTGCCTTCTCTGGAGAGGTGCTGTGAGATTTCCATAACAGACACTGAGATCAAAGCTTTGTTGAGAAAACTGTGTAGAAGTGCTTGGCCCTTTCTACAAAAATTGTAGAGGAAGAATATTACTTTTTCCAGTAGCATGAACATCTTTACTACATTTTCTGAAATTGAGGGGTTTAGAGCAGGGCTTGCTGTTTGTATTTCAGGTATTGTCCAGTAGTGACCAGTGAGGGATCATTTGAAGCCTTTCTATGGGTAATCAGACACGTGTTTGAGTTTACAAAGCTGTGTTGAGATTTGCCTTTGCATCTCTTTGGAGTAATGGAGAATACCCTTACCATTTAAAGGCAGCAAAACCTAACCTGATATTACTTAACTGATAGGTGAAGTGTTGATAACTACATTTCAGTTCTTTAGCAATGCTAATTTGCAGAAGCTCAATAAAGGGTCATAGATCACAGTAGTGTCACAGGACACAAGAATTGCTTTCCAACAAGAGGTCAAGAGAGGACATACATTTTTGTATTAGAAGTTTAACTGAGATAAAAAAATTCAACACTTTTTAGCAGACACGTTTCACACTGAAATCCGCCAAACCACATTCTCAGTTTTCCCTGAACTGAGATTGCATACATACATGAGACTGCCTGCCCTAATATAATTATCATATAATATATGAGTTGTTGTGAAATGTCTTCTAGTCATTAATTTGTATTCCTCATCAGTTTGTCCCTTGTTTCTCTATAAGCTGTTTTGAAGGAAAACATATAAGACTTTATTCAAAACTAATGAAAACCAGATTTCTTCTGTTGATGTCTTAGGCTATGAGTGACTGTTCATACTTAAAATCACACAAATAGCTTCACCATCTCTGACAATACAAAATTATTCCTTGTGGTGCCATTTTGAATGATTTGTCCAGCTTAGATAAGGCTCAAAAAAGTCCATAGATTTGGGGGGGTTGCTTTCACTTAGGAAATAGATATTACAAAGGTTTCAGAAATAAACCATCACTGTAAAAAACAAAATGCTCTTTTTACCATTCCTGGTTTCTGCCCATTCTTTCACCAGTGTAACTAAGTGCCTTACACGCAGGAAGATGCAGACAGAAAACACAAGTAGTGCTTAAATTTGCCTATTGCTTTTACAGTCAGCACATCCTGGCTGACCTTGTTGTGTTAAGATCACATGTACTGCACAATCCTTCACACAAAATACTGCATGATCTTTCAAATAGCTGTCCCTTTTATGATCATTGCTGTCATCTAATGCTCAGAACTTGTATCTAGGCAGCCAAAGCAAAGCTTCACTGACAGAACTTGTACAGAGCCACAGCACCGGCAGAGCGGTCAGCCGGAGCTGTTCCTGCTCTGGCAGGACTTGTGGATGGGCTTCTCACACAGAAGAACACTGGAGACATTTCTAAAGGATAATAACAATATGCATTATTTACAAGTCCTTAACCATGAGGAAAGGCTGGTACTTTTGGGGAGCTTGTAGAACCCCACAGCTGCCAGTGGTATCTGGGACCTGGGAAACACAAGAGCATTCCAGGCCCTGGAGGCTGGGGTGGAAGACAGGCAGCTCTTGCTGTGCATGTGTAATAGGTGGGGAGGACTCCAGCCTAGAGCCTCAATCCATATGTCCACTTTGTTGTAAAACAGGAATTCAAGTATTCTCAGTATTTTCATCCATGGAATAAAATGGAAGTCGCACATTCATGAGGTTTCTCTGACTGGTTTTTAGTGTGGAATGAAAAGGTTTTGGTTTTCACTACTTTTGTTTTTGTTGTTTAGAACTCCCCCTCCACACACACAGTCATTAATGGAATTAGATTATTAAAATATTTAGTGTTTGAACTTAGTTTCTGCTGAATTTCTTCCTTGGGAAAACATGAAATTATTCATACATAAGTGCTATGACTACTTTTTTTTTGTTATTCTTCTGCAATATTACAAGAGTAGATCTGCATTAAACAGTTAAATGGATCAATGTGACCTGCTTCTGGTCAAGTTATTTTTTTCGTTAATATTTTTTAAAACTACATGTAAAGAAAAATTTCCTTCTGATGTTATAGCTACTGCATGTTTGTCCCATGCACACAATGGAAGAATCAATACAGGAGAAAAAAAAATCAGAAGAGTTCTTCATTAGTATCTTAAAAAAATACAGCTTTAGTGTCTAAAAAATTAAATAAATAAAAATAAATTTACTGTACTGCATTCTTTTCCCCACTGATGCTTTTGATGGAATGATGTGCTGCTTAGCCTGAATATAAAAGCAAGAGAGGGGTGAAGGTCATCTATAAAAGAAATAGGAAGTACAGGAAAGATCAAGTTGTTCTTCTGATTAGTGTACCTTTCTCTGGTCTAAGAGTAAGAGTCACATTCAGACAACGGGCTGAGGGAAGCTGTTTTTTCATGTTTAAGACTTCCCAGTTTTGCATTTAATGATGTGCTTCATTTAGGAAAAATACTTGTTAAAAATTGTAAGTTCAGAGTAAGCTATGGATGGTAAGTTCTCATCATCGAGGCTGAAAGAGTTTAGACCAGGTATTTTGTGAGGGTTTATATGAATTGCTTTTAGCCAATCTAAAAGGAGGGCACAGGTGGTAATGGTCTTACTGGGTTCAGTTTGATCAGAACAGCCAACATGTTCCATCTAAATTCTGCTGTAAAATGCCAAGTGTGTTGTTGATCTAGCTGTAACTTTTGCCATGAATATACCCTTATTCAGACCTTGGGCAGTTGCTCCTTTCTCATCTGCTGGTGGTGGTTCCTCCTTTTGCCCTACTTATTTTTCATGGCAATTTCTGAGGTATTTTTCTCAGAGACAAAAGTGCAAATCAGATAGCAAGAGGACAGAACATATCCGGATTGCAAAAAGGCTGAGATCAGGTGTGGAATAGACACATTTGTGGGATGCAATGTTTGATAAACACATTTCTAAATGGTAGAAATCATCAGTTTCCCTTTGGTAGTTTTTTATTTTACCATCATAGCTGATAGTTGATGTTCTAACTGATGTAAAAATCAACTCTGCAGAGAAACCTTCCAGGGTATCTTTACAATTATTTCCATTATTGCTATTCCTTTTTTTTTTTTTTTTGGCTAAAAAGCCCAACAAATTCCTCCAAAATTCAATGGGGTGAATAAACTTAACAAGCATCATTAATTCCAACAAAGTGAAATTAATTGTGCTGAATTTTGAAATAATTTTTAGTATTGCTACACTATATATAATTTTGGTTTATTTCTGTAAGGTAAATATGAACTGTAAGAAAATTCAGCTACTAAATCTAATTGGCATAGATTTGAGACAAATCTATGGCTAGTATGGAGAATAACTGGAATAAGTCCTCCTCTTTACCTGTTCTTTATGTTACTACTTTATTATATTCTTATATGCTTTTCACAGTTAAATAATCATCATAGCAATACTAGAACACTCAAAATATGAACCTCTGCAGTAGCAAAACTTCTATCTTTTGCCTAAGATAATTAGGCTTTTTTTTGTTTGAAAAGTAATATTCAGCTCTTTAACAGCTCCTATGATTTACTATTAAAATAAGTGACAGAATTGTACTCTCAACTTAGTTATTATCCTGTAAGTAACATAAGCAACTCAAAGAAATTGAGCCAAAAAGTGAAATAAATTATATTATTGAGGTCCATTTTCCAGTCCAAAGTTTTGCATGAAATTTAAGCATCAGTAGATACCACTCATAGTAACACCTGAATAAATGTTTAACTTAACAAATGAAAATATTTTAAAAATATAATGTAGTTATTTTATTTTATTATAAGTATGTTAACTGTTAAATAATGTATATTTATATAAAACTTCAGACTGTACATTCTTTTATCAACATATATAAGGGTGTGGTAAATACAGTTAGGAGTGTCTGGAATCATGGGAATTACTGAAAGTGCAAAAAAGCTGTACACGTTTTCAGTTTTCCAAAGACTGTACATTTATTTTAAAGTTGTTTTAAAATTAAAGTTGCACAGATATTTTAATTTGTTTTGTTGTTATGCCATGTAATTATCTTCTTTATAGCACCCATATACGTCAGTTCCCAAGGTTATTTGCTCTGGTACTGCACAAACCCCAGCCATGAATGGAAATGTTAGGAGCTGTATTCAAAACCAAGTAGAACGTATGATAAAATCCTACTGAGATATGCAGAGAAGGAAAATACAGCTAAGGCTGCCACTCCTTGGCAAGCACTGCAGCCTGGTATAAAGCTTGGTTCTATGAGTCAGTGTTTTTCTTTCCCTCTGAACTCTGTGGTTGACAAACTAGTCAGCAGTGCTGCATAAAAACAGCAAGAAATTCTGGGATTTATGCACAAGGGTCTTTGCAAACCCAGTGGCAAGAATCTGACAAGTCTGGACTGCTCCATATCACACTGTGGTTGTCCTACATAACTGGGTCTTAAATCTCACTATTTGCTTCAATCTAGATATGAAAATACTGATTTCTTTCTTTTAGATTTTAAGATGGCTAAAACAATGTCAATATGAATTAGAAATCTTTCTCCACCCCAGATCAGTAAATAAAATATGGAGGATTTTTAGGTAATGTTGTGGTAAACAGGCTTTAAACACTAAATATCTGGATAATGTAGTAGCAGACGTGCACAAGAAAACTTTGATGAGATATTCAGCAAACATGAACAAAAAATTTAGCAAATTATAGAGGGATGTGAGAGAATCTTTTTTTATAAAGAACATGCATCTATTTGTTCTTCTATAGATATTGATTCTATTAGAAAAGATTACCTAGAGGGCTTTTGCAATAGGAATAGGATCAGAAAAGCATGGTCTGGACTGAGGAGTTTATTGAACTCAGAATTAAATGCTGGCTATTAAAAAACAGACAAGGACTGTGAGTTAGGCATTGGAAACAGATGCATGTGTTTGTGTAGAGTCATTGCTCCACAGCATGATGGATCACTTCTTAAATGATAAGTGGTTCAGAGAAGTGCTGAAAGAACTGAAGCATCTTCTACATTATGGAATTTCAGGCAGAGCCCATTGAGACTTATTGATCAAGGACTGTTATAACCATAAAAAAAAAATGTTCTCTCTCATGCTTGTAAAAGAACAATAATTTAGGTTTATTCTTTTCACAAGTAGAATTTTTAGCATTGATTAGTGTGGGTAAATTAAAATATTTCCCTGGTTTTAGATCATCAGTTTTCAATGCCTTTTGAACAGACCCCAAAACCTCAAATAGTTTTACATGGTTCCCACTTTTTATAGAGATCCCAAACATGTGTCTTCTGCAGTGAACAGGGAAGGACCCCAATGTTCTCTTCTTAAACATTATCAGGGCACTTTGGTATCTAGTGAAGCTACTGCAAAGGTACTGTTCCTTCAAAGGAGACATGGAAGACCAAGCCCTTTGGACTGTTGCTGCAAGCCAGAAAAAGAAAATGTGATGTCCCTCATGGCACAGGAGACGGATGTAGGAACTGCAAAGGGCCGAGGGGGCAGGCAGTAAATGCCTTGGCTGGTCCCAGGTTGGAAGAGACAACATGGGCTGCAAAGTGCCTCCCCCAGCTCAGTGAGCGCTGGGAGTGCTCAGCACCACAGCATTCTGCCCAGAAAGCCAAGAAGCAGGAAAATGACAGGGGAGGAAAGTTAGCCTGATGCTCATTTTTAAAGTGATAAAGCTTGCAGTAAACACATAGTGTGTTGGAGTGTCCAGTGACTTCTGACACTTCTTGGATGCTGGTAGTGAGTAGGAGGTCGTCCATCCCAGCCCTGGGAAAGCATTCCTGCACATATGGCTGTTCAGCATGTCACTGAGGGCTGCCTGCCATCACACTTCAATATTATTAGATCAGAAGTTAGTGCTCCAATGGTATTTAGAGGGGAATTTATCTTTTTTGGTCTACCAAAAGCTGAAAGGATACAAGGCAGACATCCAACTTTCAAAAATGCATGAAATTCAGTGCTTTTATAGTGCTTTTAGAAAGGAACGGGTTTGAAGCAGAGAAAGCCATTACATATCCCACAGTTGTGTTCATTCCTCTAAACAATCATTAAAAACAGGCCAGGCTGGGGTTTTCTTTTAAGGGAATGCTTTAGCTCTTCTGTGTTATTAAGACTACTAATAGAGGCTGCCACTGCTGTTCCCAGGAAAACCAAACATATTTTTCAGCTCTTCCCTGAGCTTCTTATAACAAGTGCTGGTGATCAATTAGTTAGTTCATTAAAAAGTTACACATGATTTTATTGAGGCAAGCAATTCTGAATCAAAGAACCCAATTCGCAGATCTAGGTTGAAGCACATAATTGGCATGTATTTTAGAATTGCTGTTAAAGCTGTAAAATAGATTTACTAGGGAAGGAATGGATCCAAAAACCCTAAAGGAAAGAATATGTTATTTGTGTGACTCAGTGTAACAAATGGACTCATTTAACACTAAAGTCTTATCTATATTAAAACAAATATGTGAAATAAATGTAAAGCTTCTTTGACTTAACTTCTTTAGCAAGAAGTTATTCTTCATCTGATAAAACATAAATTGCCTACGCGATTATTGCATTTCTTATGCCATTACTTACATTATTGCCATAAAAGACGTATTTTTATTGAATAATTTAAATTTAGTTGAGAGGTTGCCAATGTGTAAGCTGTTAAACAGAATTATATAAATATTTTCACTATGTTGTTGAGATCCACTGTGACTCTGGAATTAAAGCCCCAGCTCAACAAACAGTTTTGCGTGCATGATTTAGTGGGGAACCTTACACACATGCAAGTAGGACATTGCTGAGCATTTGCAGGGTGAAAGAGACCAAAGTGCATTATTCAAAGGCTGCTTTAGAAATCGTGGTACTTTTTTGAGTTTACAAGGACGCCAAATCTTGAAACTTGAGGAAAAGTGTTTGGGTTAAGAAAATGTTGTTTTTAAATACTTTGAGAAAGTATGAGGTGAGTTTTTGCAAGTTTCCTTTAAGAAAAAGAAAGACATTTTTAATTTTGAGCTGAGATGTATGAACAATCTTAAGTCTTAAATATATTAAAATGTGCATAGCAACTAGGTTCTGTTATAATTTGGATTGCTTGACTGCCACAATGTAAAAGCTTCTGTAGCTGGTATTGCTGTTGGACTATGCTGATGGCATTGAGGCTTTTTTTTTCAACTATTAGCCTTCCCAAGGGATCTTTTCAGACAAAATGTTATGCACCAGCTCTTATTTGAGTGTAAGCCTCTTGAATAGCATTCTTCTTTCTGCCAACTTGGCAGCAAGTTCTTGTGCTAATAAAAGAGGTTACCCCAGATAGAGATCCCAGATGTGCCTGAACTACTTTTATTAGGACTATGGAGGGACTCAGTGTTTCCTTCTGACTGTTTTAAAAAAGGTGTGGGCTTGCCTTCATAATTGCCCAAAGAATTGCATCACTTGAATTTTTTTCCTCAAATTGAAGAAAATTTTAGCTGTGTTAGCACAGAAATACTGATGTTCAAAACAATGAATGCCTTTTGCCACAATGCAAATGTTGACTTGACCTTACTGAATTCTGTGAGAGAGGAGAAAATCGCTGCTTAACCTTGAGTTAAAAATGCCTTGATTCATTATCTCAGTTAAATGAGATCCAGTATCGTGATCAGAATGAGTAACAATTGATGTTTCTCAGAACAGCAGTGTACCTGTGACAAGTGGTGTACTTGACTGTAATATGAATTATTCCTTGAAACCAGAAATAAAACCAGTATAGTGATTGCCTGATGTAGGGCTATTTTACACTGGAATTGCCAACAGAAATATTCTTTTTATTTTTTAGTGCTATTTGGTAATCAGCAGTTTAAAAAGAAGTTATGTTGCTAAAAATTAATTTAAATATTTCCATTCCATTTACTTGAATGTGCCAGCTGCAGTTTTTAAACTGAAAGGAATAGGATCCTCTATCTGAGATACTTAGTAAAATAATATAGTGTGTTAAATCACTGTTGCTATCCATAAATCATAACAATAAGAAGTTTACAATCTTAAATCATAATCTTGATTTTCCTTTCAAGGCCACAAGCTTCATGTTGAAATTTTTATTGTCAAAATTTAAATAGAGAAAATAAGGTTTCAATTAGAATAATTCATTGCTTGCTTTTATTGTTCATCTTATTATTGAATTATGAAAAATGAATGGTTCTCTAATATCGGCTCATGTCTCTGTTTGATTTTTGTTGTAATTGTGTCAGATATAAAAATGAGCAACACACGATAGTATTACATTCCAGATTTTCAAAAGCAGGGTTTGACTCAAACACTCACATTAGTTTCAGTGGGCTTTGGATCAGGCACAGGGTTAACAGCTTATTTTTCAAACAACTAGAAAGAGGTGTAAATGTCAAAGGTGATAGCTATACTGTGAGTTCCATAAACTACAAAAAAAGTTACTACTAAAGCTCTACTTTTCCTTGGTTTAACAGCTTCTATGAAAACAGTGTTAATAAGTATATCAGGAACAGTATATAATAATGAATCAGAGACATAAAAAAACCCTTTAAAACTCCTTTTATATAATAATTGGAAAGTTAAAAGTGACTTAAAATCCCTGACTTCTCATGCTGTGATGTAAATTGTATTTTTTTTAGGTTCCAAATTCAAAGAGGGAAAACTGATCCAACCAGTTACAAGAGCCTGGGGGACTGTTTTAGGACTATTTTCCAACGAGAGGGGTAAGAGTATATGTTTTTAAAATTGTCAATTTTATGCAACCTTTCTTAATCACCCATTTTCCAGACATTAGATCCTCTTTATATTCCACTCTTCTTTTTGCAATTGCAAGAATTTGGCAGACATAGTCTTACATAACGAGCACAATTTGAAAAGTCTTGATTAGTCTAAATTAGACTCACAATGCCATTTTTGGTTATTATAATATGTCAAAGAATGCACAGCTGCATCGAGACATTGGTGCAAACCCTGCTTCAGCACTGGAGCAGGATGGCTGCTATTCCAGTGTATTCCAGTGTATTCCAGTATCTTCACTCGTGTGTCTTGTCCTGGTTTAGTAAGCAGCTCGGGCTGAGTGTATCACCTGTTTACAAGCTCTGATGAAATGGAATTCCCAGTTACCTGTGGGAGACAATGTTTGCAGGACCTGTGTAAGCAAAATTCCACAGCTTTTCAGTTTGACAGAATATGGCAAAAACAGGTATGTTCATCAGTTACTTGAATCATACTGGCATCATAAGGTACTGCTGCTCTAAGCCTGAGCTCTTCTAAGGGACTTGGGTTCTGATCCAGAAAGGCATTTAAATACAGGCTTAATTTTATGAGCAGTCCAGTTAAAGCCAGTGAATGTAATGGGATCAATCATATGCTTAAAGTTAAGCCTGTTATCCACAGGAGATCTTTGGAAGCTAGCCTTTAATCAAGGTAACTCTAATTAGTAAAACCCAGCTTTGAGTAGCTGGCAGGCTTTCCATAGACTTTTTTAATACCATAGCAACCCAATTTTTTTTTTTATCCATGTATCACAGCATCAATTTGTTTGGAAAAGACCTCTGGATCATGAGTCCAACTTAAATATTCATCAAAATGGAACTGCTCCTGTATGTAGTGGCAGAGATGCTGGGTATGGAGGCAGCATAGGTGCAGTGAGACATTGACTTCTTGCATCCACAAGCTGCACTGGAAAAACAGAGATGAGATGAGCAGTGAAAATTAATAACTAGACCAGTTTTGTTTCTTGCAGTGAGATTTAGCTAAGCTAAACTACCTAAGCACATCCATATAGAACCGGATGGTTTGAAGTGAGAAAGTAGGGACATACAAAGAAGTTTCATTATTGTGTTGGAAGAAGAAGTTGTTGCAGATGCCCTTATTAGTTGCAAATTCATTTTTGTTGAGAAATTAATGTTATGTTTTTTCACTACAAAAGACATTAAAAAGTTAAAAGCTGAAAAGATTCCACACAAATGATAATCTGTGGCTTCTGAGTTTTTCCAGGCTGAGTTAATATTAACTTGTATTGCTTCTTGAAAGAAAACTATTGAGGTATTAATATTTATGATAATGTAGAACTATTTTTAAATAGAAAACTAGTTTCAATATTTAAGTCAGTGAGTATGAAAACAGTGTTTATCTCATCCCAATTCACTAGTATTTTTCATATCTGGAGAAAGAGTCTAAATCAAGAGACACTTTCCAAGATAATTCACTATTTTTTTCATTCATTGGTTTTTTCCTATGGAACTCTTTTGCCCTGATACTGGAAATAAACCAGAATATATTTAATGTTTGTAACAAGTCATGAATCTGTGAGCAGGAAAAAGAAAATGATTACATGAAAATATTATATATTTAAATCACAGTTTAGCAATGGATTAGATCAAATTTCTGTTGGGCAAGAGCTAATACAGAGTTTTACTTGTCTGTTTCAAAAGCAGTCAATACTCAATTCAAGCAGTCAATACAAGCAGTCAAAAAGCAGATGTCATGAGTACCTGTTTTTCTCCAGGAAGATAGACAGAGGCAGAAATTCACATTGAAAGACATCAGTAGTAAGCACTAGGAAAAAGAATGAGATAAAAAATCTCCGATGAATTATAATGTTAAATTTCAGATAAAAATAAGAAAAGAAATCAGTTAATCCTGAAAAACCTGTATGACTCCATGAGTCTTTCATTCCTGTCTTCACAAGTTGTCTGGTTTTCTGGAGCATGGTGATTACGACAGCTGTGAAGGAAGTGATGGTGGAATGTGAATTATTTTAGTTTGTGGAAACCTTTAATCCTGATAACCCATTCCTCATGGGGCCACAAAAATATGCAGAAGAGAGCCCCAAGAAAGCGCTTCACATTTAGATACTAAGCAAACAAAATCAGTTTATGAGGTGTTCAGACTCAGGTGTGTAACTCTGTAAGTAGGGTATAAGAAACTCATTTATGCCCCATGTTTATTTCATATTGGCAATAGGAAACACCCCCAATGGTGTGTGGCATTTTCTGAAAATATCTAAATATCTTAATCTATAAAGAGTTTAGGCATAAACTAAAGTGGAAAGAACTAAATTAAACGAAAAAGGGTTTAGGCCTCTTTCTCCAGCACTCTGAATTCCCTTTTGGAGCTGTGATTTTATGTTAAATTGACTAAAAAAACCCCTAACTAAATAAAGAAACACACTGGTAAAAGAAGTGTTACTAATGGCCTGTCCCTGAAAATGTTTACATTTGGGAATATTGCTTATGCTGATTTGTACTTAAATTTTTCAGTAGTAGCAACTAAGGTAAGCCAAAATGTCAAAGCCCAGTTCAGGTGAGGCACTTCATTGTGCCTTAATTTTTTGACCTTGTTATGTTGAGGTTAAGTATGCAGAGTCAGCCTAGGAATTTTTTATTTTTATGAACACATATGCAAATGATTCATTTGCTGCAGTGACTCTTAATGAAAATCAACCAGTACTATATTGCTACAGCATCACTGGAGCAATCTGGTGATTTCATGGAAAGCTTCGTCACAAATAACTGCCAGAATTCTTTAACCATCCCTCTGATTTTGTCCTCATTGCAATGAAAGAAGAGAGGAAATAATTGTCTAATCACTAACAGAACACTGTCCATTTCAAAGAATCAGAAAACTCATTCATCTTTACAAAACACTAGAAATCTTTGAACAAAACAAAACAAACAAACAACAACCAAACAAACAAAAGTAAAACAAACAAACCCCAAAACAAAAAAACAACCAAACAAAAAAAAACAACAGGAAGTTCTACAAAAACTCCCTTCCCCCAAACTTTGAGTATCTCTTTAACTGGAAATACATTTTCTTCATGGGGAATTAAATTCTTCAAAGGAGGATCCATCCCTTGAACTCTTTTCTTGTCTTACAAGAAAATGGGAGCCACAAAACATAAAATTTAATTGAGACTCACTAAACGAAGGCTCAGTTGAGCAGACCATTAAAGGTCACATAGCTTTCTTTTAAAGGGAGGCAGAACTATTAACTTCAGGGATTTTGTGAACTTGTTTTGGGAGCATCCAGTCACTACCAATTGCACAGGAGCTGCAGTGGTGGGAGTCCTCTCAGGTGATGAGCAGCCTCTGCTCAGCTGGATTTGCTAGGAGCTGTGCTGTAAAGGTTCTCTGGTTTCACTTATGAGATGATGCATGAATTGACAGATCTTTGACAGTGAGGTAAACCCACCAGGAGCATGTCTGTTTATTGAGGAGTGACAGCTTTATAGCCAACATAAAAATAATCTGATGCTTATTGGGAAAAATGTTTGGATACAGGATTAACTCAAAGCATTAATAGAGAAAACTTGTCATTCTCTGTAGATCCTACAAATAACATTTTAGATTGTGTTAAATGACTGATCTTTACTGCATTTGTACTCACTTGCTTTTTTTTAGATAGTGACTTAAGTTGGAATTTAAAATGTAAGAATAAACCAATGTTCTAGCTGAATGTATATGTTGTATCTATATTAAAGACACATGGTGTTGTGTCTCATATTAAGAATGGAAAATTATGCCCATCTGCATTGTCTTAATCTGCAGTTACAGCATTAAAATGATGGATGCTTTTATTTCAAGTCTGTAAACAACTTTTTATAAACTTGGATTTTCATGGGCTCATAGTTTTAACAGTAAATGTTCTGGGTTATAGTTGGGTTTTTTTGGGACACTCAGTCAAGGAACCTGTTACTTTCTCATTTGTTAACATGCCTGAAATAGGAAGGGTAGTAGTGTTCTGTATTCCAGTTTTATAATTCAACATTTCAATAAGTTACAGTTTAAAGTGCTTGTTAGCCTTTCTTAGAGCTAGATGGTCCTGGGAAAGTTCAAAACACAATTGTCATTAATTTGAGACTTCACTACTTCTGCTGAGTTATTTGATTATTTATGTTTAATTTGCTTTGGGAAGGAGCAATTACCTCCACATTTACACAGTCCAATAGCTTTATAATTATTCCTATCTTGTTCTCAGCACCACCTTACCTCTCTTGTACCTATAATTGTCTGTATGACCACACACAACTTTTTTTTAATAAGCAGCGCTCTGAGTCATACGTTAATGGGGTTATAAACCTGCACAAAACTTGTCAGCTATGGGTGGAGTATGTGGGAGAACAGCCAAGACTAAGCAGGAGCTGGATGAGTGCAGAGTCATCAGCAAACATGCAGAAGCTGGAGGGCTCCTGCTTGGTGTGATATCAGCGATGATGCATCAATTAAGGAATTTGTTAGCACTCTCCTTTGTCTTGCCTTGTATGTCATGGTAACAAGTGTTGGAGAGACTGCAGCAGTGCTCTTGAGGCCTGGCTTTCCCACCTAACTTCAGAAGACACTCTGCTGCTGCTAGATGCCAGCAGGTCAGGGAAGGAGACTGGCAGAGCTGGCAGCCATGCAGGCAAACACCAGTCTCTGGCACTCACCAACATCATCACTGACCATTCCTGCTCCTAAATAAGGGTTGCACAGGATACAAATACTGAAATTTCCAGCCAGGTAGGCATGACATTGTCAGTCATGCCAAAAATCCCTTTTCCCAGTGTGCATTTATAAAGGAGAGATTAATTTCAGCTTACTAGAGGCATAAATTCTTGTGGTATCGAAAGACCAGACTTAAGGGTCTGCTTTCAGTGCTCTGAGGGAAGAAGAACTTGCAGATTAAGATGTTATTTCCCACACACAAAGAGCTATCTGCCCCACTCTTTAGTTTCTCGTTAGCACTTCAGACCAGGAGGAGCAGAAATGAACTTGGACCCATGACTGCTTGCTACATTCAAGAATCTTATTTCTTAGTAGAGACTCACCTACACTGACAGTTTCAGAAACTGTGATCTTGCAAACTGAAGCACAGATACCTTTTCTGCCTCCTCTTCAGCAACAGTAACTTCAATCTGAGCACTGAGGAAAGTCTGCTAGCACTTGTACTTCAAGAGAAGAAAAATCTATATATAGATCCATCTCTCTTCAAGTCCTACTGGCCTGTCTCACACTTACAGGCTCTTAATACTTGTACCAGCCTTGCTAAAGTGAGCCTGAAGATAGTAAAAAAAAAAAGCACTACACCACCAAAATGTCTATCTGTATATTTCCTGATGCATCCACATAGTTAATAGTATGTTGCTAATTTTTCGTCTTTTCATCTGTCATGTTGTTGAATTATTCTGTGGATTACATTATTCTACATTGGCATCTTCTTGCCATACTATTGTCTTTATTGCAGACTTCACTAAAAACCTGTAATTTAGAGTATCAGAAATAATTACCACATTCCTTTGTGAAATAATATAATCCAAAATGTAAAGTGTCAATTGAGTTCTATAAAAATTGTTGAATTGAGAATTCTAATTAAAGAAAAACAATGCCTTAGCATCGACTAGGTGTCCCACAATCAAAGAATTTCAGAATGTCTCCTAGCTAATTAGTAAGAGTTGCTTCTTTATAGTCCACGACGTATATATGCAGAGTGATAGATCTTCTTTCCCTAAAACTGTTCTTATGCCAATTACTGTCACTTTACCCCTTGGTCTACATGGACCTATGTGCAATATCTGGTCTTACTGTTTTCAGTTTCATTTCCTTGTCTCTATTTTATCTGCACTTGTGTCTTAAAACCAGAAATTTTATTCTTACTCTGAATGGGTTCTGAGACATAAAATTTAAATTATGGTATAGCCTTGAATATAGTAATCATAAAGACTACTTTCAAGATTATAGGAATGCATAAAATTTCACTGTCAGAATTTCCATGATCATTTACTTTAACATATTGATTTATATTATACTCAAAAGGCTTTAGATCAAATATGACCACGAAGAAGACATCTTTTGTGTATTTATGTGAAGGTGATGTGCATTAGGCTTTCTTTTGTATATAACCAATTCTTAATCCAGTGCCAACAATTCTAGGTGGCTGGATGCTTTTGCAACACTAATGAGTCACAAAATAAAGGTGATACTTGTTTTTTTAACCAATGGGTCTCAAAACACTTCACAGAAGAAGGAAGTACCATTATCTCAAATGTACAGATGGGCATATTGATTTGTAAAGTGAGTCAAGTAGAGTCAAGTAGACCTGGATTGGAGTATGCCCAAGGGTGGTTCTCACAGAGCAGCCTGATAACATGTTGCTTATTTGGCCCCTTGTAGCACCTTAATTTCAAAGCTCTGAGCAACACGTGTTGGACACAAAATTGCATTATTTCATACAGGTTCAGTATCAATAATTGAGTCGTTTTCTGGAGACTTAATCAGCAGCTCATTTTATGAAGTAGCTGCCTGAGAGCAGCCATGGATGTAGTGGCAGGTTCAGGCCTGAAGCTGGATCTCCTGAGTGCAAGGCGAGCTCCCTGCTCCACAGCCCGCACTGTCTCCAGAGTCAGCAGTGTTTACTGATGTTACTGTCATGAGGTTTTCATCATCCCATTCAGGCAAGAATTCTCTGCTCCTGACTGGAGGTTCCCTACCCCCATCTTCATATGTTAACACTTGAAAACATAAAAAAATGGCTTTGGAATGTGAAAAACTTTATGTGTGTAGCTGTCTGAAATACACTGAAGTTACGGTGGTGTAACTAAGGGCAGCATTTGACTAACCACATTTTTATTACTGACAGACACACATTTTACTTGCAAAATTTAATCTGGTATATATGGCAACGCAGTAAACAAGAACACTCTTTTAAAGAGAATAATTTCTGAGAATCATGTGCTTAAAAATGAAATACATGCTTATTTATTTCCTATAGGAACAAAACACAATAAAATCATGCAAATCTTAAAAGCATCTTAGAAGTAAACAGGCCAGACATTAACTGGCATTAGTTGTTTTCATTTGCTAATGCCACTTGAGGTACACTCACACTGGGTGTAGGATCTTCATTTTGTAAAGGTTCAAGTTGTATTTTTTTTCAAGTATTTTCATAATCGTATCGTTTTAGCCTTAAAGAAATGATTTCTCATATGTCTTGTTTTCTAATACTATAATATATATAGAAATCATTATAACATTAGTATTTATAGCAGTAGCTCCCTGGAATCAGATGACTGCATCATAAGATGCTTATGTTAAAGAAGTAAAAAGATACCTACAAGAATTGTTTCAGTCCTTTTTAATCCATCTACTCAGAAGGTCAATGTAATTAAATTGTTTAATCCTTATTATCTTAACATTCAAGGATATTTGTCATTTTGCCACATTAGGTTCGTGATGGTTTCAAACATCATGTTTAAATAGATCAGTGTGATAATTGTGCTTATAATAAACCTTCTATTAGATCTAGTATGTAGAAAACACCATAGTGTGCTTTATCATCAAATTCGCTGAATGTGTTTAAGTTCTCTGAAAGTGAAGAATTTGTCTGCCAAATTTGGTAGCCCAGGAAAATGGCCATGAATTTCTCCTGCTTCAGTAGCTGGCTCAGTGTGAAAGACTGCTGTGCTTCAAGGGGTGAGCTGCTGTGACATTCCCTGGTGCTCCAAGCAGGGGTTTGCTCCTGGCACCCTGATGGAGACATTTCTGCGTGGCACTGTTCCCCTCACTTCAGGCAGGGACATGGTGCTGCCTCTGAGCCCTGAAACCTGCGTGCCTCGGTGCCGCTGAGCTGGGAGCCACCTAGAGTTAGAAAACTGGGAAGAGCTCGTACAGGCTGTGCCGTGCGTGTTGTCCCCCTCCACGGCTTCCTTGGCTCCCCTAGGGCTGTATGAAAATTTCAGCTAGCGAGAATTTTTCAGGCTAGGAACCAAGGAACCAAGTCCTCTCAGGGTTTAGTTACAGCCAGGGCTGCATATCCCCTGAACAAAGATTTCAGGAATTACTGTTAAATGGCAAATTAAGCTTAAGCCATACTTTTGGATCATGCTGCTTTTTTGGGGATCTGTCCCTAAAAATCTTGCTTGTTCTGATATGATATCTCTTAAGTGCCATTAAGTCTCCAGAACTGAAACCTGTATTTAAACATGAGAAACTGATTCAAACCAGGATGGAGAGATGGGGGGGACTGTGTCTCAAATCTGAGCTGAGGCAAGGCTGTCATGCCCAGTTACAGGCAGATAAAAAAATCTGAAATCTATCTGAAAACTCTTTCTTACCAAAGGAAAAAAGCTCTGAAATTTGATGATTGTCAGTAGTCAACTCCAAGAATTAGCTATTTTTCAGTTATGTAAATCTAGCCATTGCATTAAACATGTCATAAACACGGTAGAGGAGGCATCATGAGGTGCAAAATTAATTGCAGGTACGTGACTGTGTTTCTTTAAAAGTCAAGTAGTTATTTACTTCTCTGTAATTTGGGCTTCTGTTAGCTATTATTTGATAACCTCTTCTTTAAAATAAAAATTCCACTGTATGAAGGAAAAAAAAAGTGACCACAGAACAGATAAATCATTTTTATGTCCTTAGAACAGCTGACTTCACACTTTTATTACATTGTTTGAAATAGCATCTTTTCATCTGGAAGGAATCAGTTTAAAATGTGATTGTCAACACAACAAAACCAGCTTTCTGTTTAAAATGGCTGCTTGTGAAGCTTAGAACTACACTTTTGCCAGGATTTTCTTTACAGACTTTAGTTACTAGAACCAAGAGATTTTAGATGGGATGTTCACAGGAAATACCTGGCAGACAGCATAAAATGCAAAGTAAAGCATTTTTATTTTAGTTGTAGAAGCATGCCTGTGAAAATGAGTAACAGTGTTTTAGGTCAAAAGCTTTGTTTTTCAAATAAAAGTTTTCTAAGCTGTAGTTTGAAGTGGGTGAGAGAAAAAGTTCTCATTAATTTTTTTGTGTCCTGACCTAAGTAACCAAACCATGTACACTTAGCATATTTCTTAGACTATATCTCATACTTATTTATAATGGCACTATTGTATCTCTGTCTAATCTGAGTGTCTTTACCTCATTTAAATTCATTTCTTTACTGGCTATGTCTGAAAACACAGCTTTGTCTCTTTTATACCAATCCTTTTAATTACTATAGTCCACAATTTTTTATTTGTATGTAACTTAGATTGATTTGAACAACTAGAATTTTTTACATATGTAAAAATGCAGATCAAGATTCTATGCCACATCAAGTACTTTATTCAGTGATAAAACATTTTCACTTCAGAAATAACTGAGCTCTTTACATTATATACATTTGCTCATTATTTTAACTGTAAATTACAAAGCTGTAGTAAGACTATGACAAACTATTGGATTAAGTAGAATTTTTTCAATAATCATAGTTTTCTTATTTTCAGGGTAGATTAACTGCATATTACTTACAATAGTTTTAGCAACAATTTTGTATTATTAAGAGTGGAGGTCTCTTCAATTTTTTTCCTAGTAAATTACTTTGTTTTCTTTTTTAATGTTGGAAGTTAAAATGCATTATATGAGAAACTTCTAAAATACATCTTTGTTAGGAAGATTTGTTGTTGAGCCATAGAGCTGCCATGGCAGCAGTAACTGCTGGGTATGCTGATCATTCATCCCTGACACCACCACCAGCCCCTCTTCTCTTTGCAATGTTCTTCACCCAAACTGAAGTCTTCTGTATATCATGCTTCACATTCTGAAAGAAATTTAGTAATCCAGATGTTGAGATTATCCATGCTTAACCATAAATATTCCTCCAAAACAGTGTGCCAAATCAAAATAAAAAGGCAATGTAAATAATTACGAATATTTGACAGCTACATAGATTTTCCATGGAATGCATCTTAAATAAAACAAGATTAAATGGAATTAGCATGTAGTATGGAAATATTTTAGAAGAGTGCGTTTCTGTATAATGCTAACTCATAGTTCAGGGCACATTGCATTCCATATGACTCAGAGAATCGAACTGTGAAAAATAAATAGTTTATTTTGCTTGTTATGTTATTGGCCTCGTCAAAGAAAATAAAATTCTAAATACATATGGGGTTGGGGTTTTTTTAGTTTTCATGTTCTTTGCTTATGCAACTTACGGCATGCTGTGGTTTCTTTACCCTATAAATATCAATACTAGCTTTAATGCAATAAAAATAGTTTTATTTCATTCCAAAACTGTCTACATCAAGTGTAGTGTATGTCTAACACGCTGCATCTCCTTGCAGGAATGCATGCATATAAGCCCAGATAAAGTGCACCATTGCATTCTGTCTATCCAGCTGGAGAGCTGCTTTCACTGTGAGCCAGCAGGCACTTCATAGTCAATTTCTGAAGTTTTCAAGCAGCATATGAGGCAGTAATTCTGACCGAAGCATTGGCTCCAGTTATGAATACAAGCTCAATTCTGATGGGTTTTTTTATATTGCTTGCCTTCAGTGTTCGTCTATTTTTGTGTATTTTAGCTCTGCCTGAACTTGTATACGTGCTGTTTTGTAGCTGACTATCATACACTGGTTGTCTCAAAAAAACAGAATGATTTTTTAGGGTTTATTTCGTTCTGAAAAATTGAACTTTTCCATAGTAAATAAACACCTCTGAAGCATAGGAATTAGGTAGCCAAACCCTATACTTCCCTTCACTGTTCTCTGTAGAGTTAAACTCTGTGGCTGGGATAAATGCTTCTACAATCCTGCTGCCTCCTAATCTAGATAGGGGCTCAGACCACTTACCATTAAAACATTTATTAATTAAACTATTTTTTTGTAATTTTAATCCCACACAAACTAACTTTATATCCTGACTTAAGAAATTAATTTAGATAAATGTACCTTCTTTAATTTGTAAAACCCTTATTGCAACAAATTATATATTCCATTTATGTCTTAATTCAGCTATTTTTCTGTATAAAATACTTCGTAAAAAATGTCTTAGGTATTTTAAGAGCTGATTTTCTGCACTACATTTATTGGAAATATCATCTGTCTTCAATCTGATTTACCATTTAGTATATAGATAGTATTTATTCTTTTGATTGCTACTGTGATTTAGATGACTAAATCTGGCCTAATTTTTGTGGATAAAAGTGAATTACTAGCTAGTCAGCATTTCAGCTTTTGTTTTAAAATATTCTCACATATATGTCTCTGTGTTTGAAAATGCAAAATTGTATAAAAATACTTCATCTCATTTTTTTCATACTTCCTTTATAAATGGGTAATTTAATTTAAGCATCAAAATTCACTTAGCTTTTCTTTAAGAAGTATGTAAAAGGGCAAGCCAAAACTTTCAGTTACATTTTAAAAGCTCCTGTGCAAATTAAATATGGGAAATTAAAAGGAAAAATAAAATATCTCTGACCACTCATGTTGATAGTTGCAAGTAATTAATAACTTTCAAAGCTGTAATATAACAACAAGAAAAATGAGTGTATTTTTGTACAAATAGCAATTTTCTTCTACTTTCTTCAAAATTCTATAATTATAATTTTATCTAGTGTTACATAAAGAAAAAGGGTAAATGTCAATTCAATATGTTCCTGAAAACAGTTGTATTGGTTTAAAAGGTGAAAACTTGGCTAGCGAGCAGTTTAATATAGGGAAAGTTGCAAAATGCTAGGAATCAGTGGCAGGAAAGTTTTCTTAGCATCCTGTTTGGGAAAATGCAGGTTTTAAAGTAGGTCTTTCTAAGCTACTGTGAGGGAATGCTTGGAATTTTGTCTTTCTACCGAAAAGGATTGGTTTTCCCTTGATTGTCATCAGTTTGCTAGGTTGTCCTGCTATTTAAGCTATTAAAGACTGGTGTGCTGCTTGGTCTCAGGTGATCCATAAAAAGGAATGAAGCCTTGGGAAGGTAAACCACCACCAGACTGGCTTGGTGTATCAGCCTTCCATGACGGAAGGTCTTTGTTGAGAATTGTTGGCAATTCCAGCAGTTTCCAACTGAAGATAAGAGCCAGCGTTCTCAGATAATGCCCTCGATCACACACCTGATGACAGACTCCTGCATGCAAGTTTTTTCAGGTGCTATGTTTGCTCAGCAATCCCTCAGTGCCAATCTTTTCTAAATGGTGAGCAGCTCCCGTCAGTAATGGACATCAGCCATTAGGCTCGTAATATTTGTCATAGATCAGGTTACAGCTTTGTTACTGCACTGTGATGAATGGATGCTGTTATGCTCAAAGAAAATAAGTGCTATAAATTTAGCAGTCAGTACTAAGTGAGTTGGTACTTTAGGGGCCTGATTCGCATCCTTCTGAAGTCAGTGGAAACTATTCTGTTGGCTAAAGCCTTAATAGCAATTTTTTTTTCCCTTTTAAGGAGCACATCCCAGGGCTGCCATTAAGATACAGTTCCTCCTTCCTTACTATATGCAAGTTTACACCTAAACAGTAATTTTATGGGAACTCTTACTTTACCTGTGATTAATGCTGATTTTCTGTGCAAATATTTGGATTAAATGTGGAAGCATAAAGAGAATTGACCACAGGACTTGAAAGATCACTCATGAGCTAATCAGAAATGAGACTGAAGGGCTCAGAACTTCATACAGTATTTCTTAAAGATTTTTTTTTTCAGGATCATCCCAGTAATTCCTACACCAGGTTTTGAACCTTGTGCTCTGATTTATAGCTTTCTTTGCTTGTTGGCATTATTCTGGAAGCTTCTCTGAATGAAGATGAAGTTTAAAAATTATTAAGGACAATAGAATCGGTCTGTGGCCAAAGACTGAATTGTATTTCATGCTTTTTGCAAATGTTTAGGAAAGTTCAGATAGTACCTAAATAACTTCTAATTCATTAAAATAATTTCTGGTGACATCAAGATGATGAATTTTCTTTTTATATTCCAGGGTATAGGAATATAGGTATACATATGAAAAATAAGGCACAGTTTTAAGGTGTAAGCCATACAAGCATTACACTTTGTTTGTTACCAGCCTTGTGTGGACAACAGTTTAAGCTGTGTAGGGGCTACTAAAATGCTCACATCCGTGAAAGTTCTGCATAACTTTTTAGTTACTGGCTAGAATGTTTGCTATAGCAACTCCACTTTCAAATGACCTAACAGATATCCTGCTCCTGGGAGAGGAACTATCATTTTACTGTAAGATATATGGCAGTATGTTAAATGCTTAAATGTTTATGCTTATTTTTACCTTAAAATTGATCCCCTCAAGTTCAACCTGTAATGGCTATACAGACTTCATTTTCATACTCTAGCTAGTGGCATGATTACAGAAAGATTTATTCTTTCCCATTGCTTTGTAAATGTTAGTGCCCTCATTTGTGCTTCCAGTGAGATGACCTAAATCAGATATAGAAAGGAAAACGGGTATAAATATATCAAAAAATGTAGGAAGAGAAGGGTCAATAGTAGAAATACACTAAAACTTGTACAGCTTGGTGTATTAATGCTGAGATACTTCCTAAATGAAATGCATTCTTAGGGAGTATTTGATAGAGAAAGGGTCTGGGGAACTGTGGAAGTAAGAAGAGCAAAAAGAGAAGGAAAGAATTCTGTACCAAAAGATTACACAAATATGTCCTTGTTGCTGTATGTAAGCAATAGTATTTGGTTTTCAATTTCAAGAGAGCGAATTTGAATGCAAACTAAATTGTGCAGATCCTGGTTCTTATTGCTTAGACTATACAAATGCTCAAACACTCCACTTAAAAAAAACAAACAAAAAAAAAATCCAGGATTTTTGAGCAGTATAATCTGCTGCTGCTTGCCTGCTCCTCAGAACCTTCTTTGATTCCTTTTGTACCAGGTAAGTAACTTAACTTAATTCAAAATGAAGCTCACGTTGCCTTCCTGAGCAGAGCGTGTAAATTTGCTTCTGTCCTGCTGGGTGATCATTATATATAGTCTACAGTGCCGTGGGCTCTATATAAACATTTCACCATTTCCACATTCATTAGTGACCTGCAAATTTACAGATTGTTTACCAAGTTTTTCTGCACTACCTCTCTAAGATTTTTCTGGCATATTACCTAAGCCTGTGTTTAAGACATTATATTAAATTACACACTTCTTAATTTTACAGTTGCCCTAAGTTTTAAGATGTTCAGCAAGAGAAGCAGAATTTAGACACCTGTAATTCTGTCATATGTGTGGATTGTGACAACAGATGTCTAACTGGCATTTCTACAAGTCTACGTGGAAATTGTATAAGATTTGAATTCAGAGAAGACTGTAGAAAGTACCTATAATATATGGGTTAATCACTATCTATTATTCTATTTTTCTTATTTTTTTTAATTGCAGTTCTTTTCATTTGTGAAATCTAGATAGAGTTTTCATTGTCAAAGAAAATGTTCCAGATAGCAATGGTGAAATGTGAGGATGCCTGATAGCATTCCAGCTAGCCTTGGATGTCTACATTTCCTACCTTAACTGATGCATGACCAAAGCTTCTGCTTCTGTGATTCATATGAGACCACTTTATAAACACCTGTGAATGGAAATTCTCTCACAGGAAGAAGTTAATTAAAAAGTGCTTATATATGTGTAACTATAACAGAAACATCCAAATGACACTGCTTGCCCATCACTGAAAAACAGCTGAACTAAGAATTCTGTTAGCCCTCAGGGTTTGCTACTGACTTCATATGTTTGCTTGACAGTATTTCATCAGAAAAGAAACTAAACTAAGCACCTATTTGTGTTTAGCAGAACTTTCTATAAGCCTGAGAAGTGTGGGACAAAATCTGCTTTGTCCTTAGAGCCAGCCACAAAGCTTGCTTAGCAGCCTAAGAGAGATCATCATCCTACCCAGAGGAGACTTAAACAATAAAGCTGGCCGGAGTGCTGCAGGGAGGAAGATGTGGTCAGAGCACCACCATGTGTGTCCACAGATCTCCACAAAGTCCTGCCAGGACAGACCCTGAGACAAAGGGCTACATGTTGCAACTTAGAGTGTGGGCAAGGCACCATGACTGGGAAACTGAAAGAACAGCTACTGTAAAGCCATGAGATTAATTGCTTATGAATGAAGCTGATTATAAAACCAGTCCTGAACAAATACATTTCACTTAAACCAGAACATCTGTACCAATAGTTCTACTGCTCTAAAATCCAATGCTACTATTTTTCTAAATTGTGATTATTCTTTCAGTTGAGAAAAACAGAATTAACACAAATTAAACCACTCTTTTTGGACCATACCAGAAAACTTGGATTTGATACTGATGAGACCAAAAAAAAAGCCATGTCTGGATAATGACATCATCACCTAAGCCTAAAGCTCTTATTGTAAGAAGGGTCATGCAGTTGTCAGGTGGAGACAACTGGTAGGCTCCATCAATCAACTTGTAAGCATTTCCAGATCATGCCTAAAACACACCCATATGGTTGGGTTCCTCATAAAGTAAGGTTGCATCTGCTACTTTGTTTTTTAGAAACAACAGCCTCTGAAATATATTCTCCTTTATACAATGGCCTAAAGGGCTTGACCAGGAACTCAAGATTTTTACTCCTTCTGAACACAGAGGAATCCAGACCAGGCGGTCCCACTTGCTGGAGTATGGTTTAACCCCCATTTTAAAGACAGTAAGAGGTGGGGTGTTAAAGCTTCTGTAGCTGCAGTCAAGTGGCTGCTCTGTACACTGTGTCTGAGTTGTGGGGTACCCCATGCTGGGAAGTGTATTCTTTGCAGCACCATCTCTGCTCACAAAACCCAGTTCTCCCCTGCTCATGGGAATTGAGCCTGTGGAGTTTCATCAGCCTGTTCTCACCCATCATAGCAACACATCAGGTGCCTGGGGTTGAACAGCATCCTAAATGAGACTTAGTCCTCACTTCTCTCTGCCAGCAGCCTCCCTGGGAGGAAGCCTGGTCTAAACACCCTAATTTGCTTATACTTATATTTGTGTTTCATTATTGGAAAAAGGACTTCAGACATGTCCAGTAAGAGTGTGATCATGAATGGCTAGAGTGCTCACTGTAAAAGTATTCTATTTATGGGGGAAAAAATAATAAAAAAAATTAAACATTTATTTCATTGTTTATTTATGCTTTTTTCACTGGAAGCTAATCATATTTTTTTTCCAAAAATATTTTGTTTGTTCTGAGTTTTATTTGTTTGGCCATAGAGTTTTGTTAGGCATCTAGATTTTGAAACAGGTATTAGTACTAAGAATATGTATTGGCAGGGATGATAATATCAGTTACAGTGGGATAAATGAAATTTTGCCCTAAGACTGTTGAAAGAAAATAAAGAGATTGCTGATTCCTGTGGAAAGGGGAGTTATGCACAAAAGTGAAATTCTGAGAGCTGTTAACAAATAAGGACTGAGGATCAGCTTCACTTGAAAGCCATTACATTATTTATAAAACTTATATTATTAACTACAATAAAGCATGATTTTTATTCATAAGTAAATATATACTGTTTTAATAAATGCAGCTAATATTTTTCTTCCTGATCTTATTCTGTAATACCATTATGTTGCCATGGCCACACTCCTCCCCCTGAAGAAATGCCTATTTTACTGTGAAGAGATCAGCTATCATTGCTTATGGAATTATAAACTGCACATTCTTCTGATTACTCATTCTTAAGACAGGGTACTCTGAACAGACACCAAAAAGAACATAATAGATACAGCTTTTCATTCACATTCCTTCTAAAATCCAAGCAAAAAATATTCTTTAAACATTCCTGTTAGTCTAGGAGTATATCACCGTAAATCTCAGAGACTTCAACAACTGGAATAGAAAGAGTCCTGAGGTCACACCTGAAACAGAATTTTAGGGAGTAACATATTGCATTACAGAATGAGTCACGAGGCCAGCTGTGTTTATATATATTGTGCAATTAAAAGTTGGTGATCTTTCTCCTGATAACAATGGGGTATGCTGTACTTTGAATGCACAAGTCACATGGACAAAAATCCACTGTTTGGCCATTATCCAAAAATGACAATGACAAGTACATAAGCAAGTGGTGATTTGTCTTGCTCAGTCTGTGGAAGATTCTTTTTCTTTTTTTGAGTTCTATTATTTACAAAGTAATACAAATGTTGAGCAATAATCAGGCATAGCGAGCTGACTGTAGTAATATAGCATTGATGGACTGGAAACCAGATGGTCTGTCAGATAATGAAGTATTATCTGGCAAGGGATTGTTCCTGAAAGCCAACATCCTCACCTATTTAGCACTCTGGAATGTCGACATATCGGTTACCACATTCACGAGGTGGTATGTGTTGTACTTTAGAAGCCATCCCTAGAAGAGGCTTTTTGATTCAAAATTACTGCCTGATGAGAGGGTAGAGGTGCCATTATTGTAGCACAGCTGGAGGAGTATAATACACAGCAAGATGTGAACCATACATCCGAACTCAGGTTAAAGAGGAATGCATAACAGACTACATCCTGATTTCTGTCTAACCAAAGCCATGGTTCATGGATGCTTTAAGCCAGCTCTACCACCAGAAGAACTGGTGCATGCTGTGTGCCCAGAGTTATGCATTCCTGCTTTTGTGCCACACTCTCCTTTGTGCCAGCACATGCCCTTCTGCTTCTGGTCAGGAGTCTTGGATGTTGGGGAAATTATTGGGTTAATATTAACCTGGCCACTTAAAAAGAAATGTGTTGGTAATTCAGAAAGGTTCACAGTGGTTAGGTCATCATATCACACACAGACCTTATGCCAGCAGAATGGACAGGCTGTTGTGGAGGCAGGACAGAGCAACTAGGAAAGGAAAATGGGGAAATAGGATTATTTCTTCTTTCACAGCAGTGGTGGTTTGTCTTAAATGTGTGTGAAACCAGAATTCAGGAATAGCCAAAACTGTTGGAGATAAACTTGGCAAATTTCAGTTGCTGTAGCTGCCACCTGGGAAGACAGAGCAGAGAACACAAACGGCAAGGGCAGCTGGCTGGAGGGCTGGTGAGGGCAGTGTCCAGGGTTTGGAGATTCCAAAATGTCTTGCTATGGCTGTGATTATAGCATAAAGTGGAGTGCAAAATGAAGAAAAATAACATTAGCTAGATAAATAGTTTATTTAAAGATGACAGAGAATTGCTACATCTTTTATCAGTAAGACTGCAGCTTACGACTTTGACTTTAATTCCCCATTCAGCCAGTGAAACCATTTTCACTACGTGCGTGATTGCTAAATTGAAAACTGGTTGGCCATGTGATATTAGCTCTTTAATATTTTCATAAGCCATTTGCTGTCATTACAACTAGGAAGTCCTTTTTCACATAAGGAAGGAAAGTGGTACATGTTACTTTTGAATGGAAAGAAAATGGTTACCATATAATCTCTTGAGATATGCAATACATTTTAATTGTCCTTTATAAGTACAAACATTCTCCCATTATTGTTAGCATTACTAATTTACAACACCTAGAAAATATTTTACCTAGATAACACAAATCAGATAAAAGGACTTCACCTTCTATGATTTTAGAGCTATAATATTCAATATTGGTTATATAAAAAATTTCTTGAAAACGTCTGCCTCACCCATCAAACCAGTATACCAAATGGAGCTTCAAATTAAATAAATTGGATTTGTGGAATCATGGCCCAGCTTTCTCTGAATGCAGAAAAACACTGCAACATTCATCTGGAGGACTTCTGCTGGGGAGGGCCATTAGTTAAGTCTTTACAATTATTATTTAATATAGTTTCTAGGTGAAAACTGGTATGAGTAAATGATGTATCCTAAAGAGTCCCTCCTGAGTTTGCAGTCTAGTCTCATAGCTCATCCCCTGTCGTGCATTAAGCTTTGAGAACAGGAAATCTTGCACTGCCCTGAACCTACCATAACACTTGGACATTTGCACTAGAGTAATGACTGTACTTACATCATGCTTCAGAGCTTCAACAAGTCACTGTCAGGGATCAGGAGGGATTATTTTTTCTTAATGCACAATTGAGTAGAAGCCTGATAGAGAGGGGTTTTTTCCTTCCTTTTAAGCATGATTGGATACAGATGAAGATGTGATAGCATGGATTAGTTTTTTGACATAAAAAGGAAATCCATTTGGGGAGAGGGGGATTGGTTTATTGTTGGAGGCTCAGAGTCTTACCTATTTACAGTTTGGAGGGAAGGAAGGAATTTCTGCCTCGGTCTGGTAGGGTATATCAGAGGTTTCCTGTTCCAGGCATCGTCTCTGGCTCTTTCTGGCTCTTCTCTGCATTCCACCTAGACTATTGCTCACATTCCCTGTCTTCAAGACCAGTGTTGTGTTTAATCTGTATGAGAACAAATACAGCAAAGTGAAAGCTGGTTTTATCCCTATTGAGCGTACCTTCAGTCCCCCTGAAAAGAACCACAAACCAAAAAGTCTTCTTACACATCCATCAGACGTATAACATTTTAGCTTCTTCTGCTCTTGTCCCCACTCCTTCCTTCCTTCCTTCCTTCCTTCCTTCCTTCCTCCTCCCTTCCTTCCTTCCTTCCTTCCTTCCTTCCTTCCTTCCTTCCTTCCTTCCTTCCTTCCTTCCTTCCTTCCTTCCTTCCTTCCTTCCTTCCTTCCTTCCTTCCTTCCTTCCTTCCTTCCTTCCTTCCTTCCTTCCTTCCTTCCTTCCTTCCTTCCTTCCTTCCTTCCTTCCTTCCTTCCTTCCTTCCTTCCTTCCTTCCTTCCTTCCTTCCTTCCTTCCTTCCTTCCTTCCTTCCTTCCTTCCTTCCTTCCTTCCTTCCTCTTTACTATAATTCTTAAGATTTTAACATTTAGTTCAGATTAGGAATTAGGCTGAGATGTAGACGATATTTTACTTTGCCACTCCGAGCACATACAACACAAACTGCTCAATCACTCAACATGTAACAGAACAAATAGAGCTTACTCCTCTGGTGATTTAATCAGTGATGTGTTACACTACTGCAAATAAACATGGTGTTAGGATTTTCTTTTTTGGTTGCTTGATTGGGGTTTTTTTGTTGTTTTGCGAGCAAAGTTTTGGATCAAGTCCAGGCAATTGTAACATACTGATTTTATCCTAACCAGTTGGCACAAGTACTTCAGGATCTGGGGAGTAAGAAGCTATTTCTTCCAGAACATTCATTCTCACAGACCTTTCACTGTAAGAAGTAATATTTTTATTCTATCTTTTTAAAAAGAATAACTGAAACTTTGATTATACTATAACTAAATGTTAAAAGATTTTTAACATGAAAGCTGATTGTGCACAAATGGCAAATGTCTGATACTGCTCCACTTTTTTAATCTCTGTTTTTACCTAAAATATAAGAATTAATGCTATGCTGTGCCTGGTCCTTTGTTGCAAGACAAAGTTTTTTTAAACTTCTCTTCAACTCTTCAGGCCTAGTCTTTGTTTGCAGTTCTCAACATTTTTGGTGACTAGGCCAGTTCACATTGCATCAGTTCACCCACTTCCAAGAAAATGTTTCCAAAGGCTGTGTGTACTTCTGAAAACATGAAGACTGAGGCACCACTGTTTTCTTTAATAACTGATGAAAATAAAATGTTAGTGATTAGAATCTATGTGGTTTTACTTGATTTGGACATATCCCACAGAAGATTAAAAAAAAAAATAGCCAACTAAAAGATCATCCATTACCAGTGGGTAATTTCCTGGACACCAAAATGCAAAACGTCCAAGAAAATTTTGCAGCTCCTCACAATTCTCTGTGTGTGGAACTGTGTGCAGTAACAGATGTTTCCACTGCCACAGAATTCACTAAAAACTGCCAGGGAATTTGGCCCAGATGTGCTATAGAGTTACAGTGACCCTGGTAATAGTGAAACTTTAAGAAGCAAACACCAGATGTCCAGTAAAATGGTTAAAAATGAGATCCAAATCATTTTTTTTACCACATCATCATAAACAAATACAGAGTGAATAAGCTGAAAATCTAAAGTACTACTTTATTGTTTGTCATCTCTAAGGTGATTCTATGTTCTTGACTTGCTGTGATATAGTGCTACTTGAATATAATGTCTCATAGAAAAGCTGCATTCCCAGTGGCTTAAATAACTTTGAAAAATGAATTAATTAGACAGGGATATACATTAAACTTAATACAAGGTTGTATTTTTCTCCTTAGCTCCTTTCTCTACTCATTTTGCTTGAAACGTGATTGTGGCTGTGTGTGTGCTGTGCTGCTGCCTCAGGACAGCTTGCCTGCAGCCAGGATAAATGGAGTGCTGTTAGTGCCAGCTCATGTAGTTCTGCTTTAGCTCAAATGGTAGCAGACTCGAGCTGCAGTACCAGGGCTCCCTGCACTGCCTCATTCTGTCTCTGTAGACGTGGTAAATGTACTTCTCCTACAAAGTACAAGTATTCATTACATTATTGCCTTGTGGTTTCTAAGGGGTCCATGTAGGGCAGACCCTGGAGACTATGGAAAGCATTGCATTTATCTTGCCACTCTATTGATTATTTATGATTTTTTATATCCCCCAGTGTAAGTTTTAGACATTCATTATCAGAACATACTTAAGCCATTTTTAAGTGTCTCTAAACCAAAAAATAATTTCTGTTACAAACCCTGAATCAAAATATAGAATTCGTGAAAGGCTGGTTGTGTTTGTTAGTGGTATAGATCTGCACAGGACAATAGACATGTATCAGTATTCATAAGTTAGATTACTGTTTTTGCTTAAAGTCTGAATAAAGCACTACCCTGCTCTGTTCTGTCTCTGGAAAACAAATGATAACAAGATTTTTAACTTGGAACTCGGGTTTTAGCCTTCATAGATAAAAAACCAGAAAAATATAAAGGGAGAACCACAGGTACAAAAAGGTCTTGGGTGCTTAGAGAAAAAAATATGTATAGTCTTTGAAAGAGAAGGGGTAATTACGTGCTCCAAAGTCTCTCTTAAAATGTCTTTGCAAAAGATGTGGTATATAAATGCTATTAAAATAAAGAGGGCTACTCTGACTTCTCAAAGAGGTGATCTACTGGAGAACTGTCCATAGCTCTGTTACTTCCCTATCACATGAGAAGGGTAAAAATTTTTTTACTAAAAAGTATGTTCTTCCCTAGAGGAAAAACTCATCATAAACCATCCAGTGCATCAGGACAGAATAGAAGATAAACTACAGCTTTCAGAAATACAAGTGTTCAGCAATTTAAGAATTCTCCAATTTTTTATTTATGCAGCTTTTTAGATGATCGTCAGTTGGCCTCAGGTGATACCCTTGTCTGAATTTTTGTAACCCGAAAGGAGAACTCAAGGCTGTTGACAACACTGCTGAGTTTTGCAGGGGTTTTCACTGTATTGACAGTTTTACATAGTTTCAGTACAAAATAATAGACTTGTAGCTTTTCTTGAACTATAGACAAACATTTTATTAAAAGCTCAGTGACACTTACGGACTTTCTGAAATTTTTAGCTTATAGCAAAACAGAACCCAAAAAAGAACCTACTGTGTTGTGTATCAATGCTGATCAAGTTGGATGCTTTTTTTTTGGAGCATTGCCTGTGGACACCCAGCACTCCAAACCACTCTACCATGTGTTCCTTCAAGACCTGCTGCAATAACAGCCCAAATCATTGCACTTGGAGCTCTCTGCCCACACTCATCTTGCAAAGCTGCTTGCAGCACAGTTTCTTGTCTCCCACGGCTGTTTGCAAGGAAGCAGCCTGTCACCCCAGTTAAGAAAACATGGATGTGTTCTTATGTCCTTGCTGGCTGTATTGTCCATAGGTAAGGCATAGGTAAGGTTTTCACATCCCTACACCAACTCTGTAGAATACCAGGCAAGCACTGAGTCGTGTCTAGTGTTGCTTTTACTGACTTTGCAATGCTCTCTGATGATGGTGAAGAATGAACTAGTGTGGTTGTACATTGCAGTTACACTCAGATGTAAGATTATGGCAAACAATGCTGCTGTAGGGGTGTAATGGTAATCTCTGGCTAATCTGTCTGAATTCAAGACCCAACACAGAGTTGTTACCAAGCAAGCCTCATGGCATGTTTGTGAGTCACAAAGGAAACAAGATTCTCTATTGGAAACTCAGAGAAAATTAAAGATCTAGAAGAAAAGCAAATTTGATCAAAAATCACTTTCTTTTTGACATGTTGATGGTTATAAAGGTACTTCTATTTTAAGTCATAAAATGCAGAAAGTTTTGAAACAAAAACTCACACTGTAGACTCTAAAATAGCATGGGTTGTATTTACTTGAATTGCTATATGAAACTATTTGTTCATTTTTTCAAACTAAAATACCTTTTATGCTTTTAAAAGTAACTTAGGAGGGAGGGTTCCTTTGTTTTGTTTATTCAATGCCCAAGTGGCAAAATTTCTTTTCTGCAGAAGAATTCAAGTTGTGAAGAGTACTGGATCAGAAGAGTATATTGAGAAAAAGAAAACATTTCAAAAGAGATGTTCAGGTTAAACCTGCTGAGGCAGGTCTGCTGCTCAAAGAACACATTGCAAGCTTTTTTAAAAAATAAATAATCCAGTACAAACTGCCACATCACCAAGAAACAGGCTCCATCACTTTTTAAGAAAAAACCTGTCAGGTTTCTTTACAGATGTCTATGCAGATGAGGACACTGTTGGCAGGGAAGACAAGACTACATAAAACAAGAGTTGATCACTGAATAATAAAATGCAATAACAATTAGGATAATTAGCAATAATAATACTTAGGACAGCAATTTCTACACTATTTTTTGCACATCTGTCTTGCCTGTTGATTTGGTCTCAAAAATTATTTACATAACTCTGCATCACAATCTTGTAGCAGGATTTTCATCATAAAGGTATATCCCTGGTGCAAATTCTTGAAAAATCTGTTTCTAATAGTTTAACAGGCAAAATTTGTTTAGAATCCTTTGGTAAATCTTTGGTAAATCTTAATTTCTCAGTTATTTAACCTTACCTTCCTGGTCCATTTTCTCTTAGAGAAACTCAGAGTCATGGTTAGTCACCTTACGAGCTAATCACATGACATCATAGTGCTTTATGTGGTAATATGTGCAAGAAGGACAAGCAAAATGTCATCATAGTATGGGACTGTCATAGTACTGAATGTAGAATCTGTTTGAAAACATTGCTGCATCTTGACTGAAAAGGGACCTTTCATGTTTAGAATGTATTGTGATTAAAGAAAAAGAAATTAAGTTTGTATTAACTGTGAACTCCTTTTGTTCTTAGGTGAGAGTAACACTGAGGAAAATGTATTAACCCATATGGTATTTTTAGGATGTTTTAGGTGCATGAGGAGTAGGAGGTATCCTTTTGGGCGTGCTCCTGCGTCCATGACTGTCAGTGTGTAATGCAGATCTTCATGCGACAGAGTTTTCTTAAGCAGTGTAACCTGGGCTGGGATGAGCCTGTCTGGAACAAGGGGCTGGAGCTGGGTTTCACACCTGTGCCCACGCTGTATCACACTGCACAGGTGAAGGAAAAGATCTGTGACACTGCCTCTGTATCTAGGGACACTGCAAAGGCGAAGCAAAAGGCGAAGGAAAAGGCGAAGGAAAAAATGGCCCTGCAAAGGTGAAGGAAAAGATCTGTGACACTGCCTCTGTATCTAGGGACACTAGCTGTAACTGTAGGAAATTTGTGCTTTTATTTTCTTGCTCCCGAGTACTTAAAACTTTTCTGATTACTTTCATATAAGAGCATCCATGTTTGATGACAAATGCAGGTATTTGTCTTTAGGCAGGCAGTTGCCATTCATACAAGCTTCCTCACGCATCTGTGTGCCTTTCACTCCCATGGTATGTCTAGATGCCACAACTGCCTGCCAGGTGGAAATTCAAGTGCCAGTATGTGTACATGTTCATGGTGCTGTTCACTGCCTTGAATAGTGCTACAAATTCTGCACACTTTGATCTCAGTGCATATAGCACTTTTGCTCCCTATTGGTGCAACTATCAACAGTATTGCTGTTACAAAATCAGGGATCTTTCCTTATTTCTCTGCTACAGATACTGTAAAGGGAGTAAGAAAAACACCCCAAAGGTCAAGATGTTAGAAGATGAAACCAAATTTTTTAGTTTATGTTTATATATATTTAATGATACCCTATTTGTTTTAATGTAAAAGAGTAGTCATGAGCTTTTTTTGAAAATTGGGAAAACTATGCATGATTTTAGTTTGTTAAATATACTGCATAAAACCACTACTGGCCTAGTTTTACTTTAGATTTCAGGAGATGGATGTGTTTATGAGTTCAAATAATTGCAGACAAAATTTTGGACCTGCAGTTATGGCTGCCTGCAGTTCAGTTCAGTTCAAGTATCTACATCACTGATTGCATCTGTAAGTTAAAAACATCTAAGTAACCTAAATTACAAGCACAAATAATTGCAGGTGCAAAACTCATACAAACACAAAATGATCTCTAAATGTTGGTCTTCAGAATCTCATTGTGAGTTATTCACTGTATCATGAACCTAGATTCCTCTGGGAGAGTCACTAATCTGTATAATGACACTGAAGGCCTCTTAAATCTCATATTTAACTAGCATATGGGAAAGAACACATGGCGTCATATAACTCCCTAGGGATTATGCATGTGGATATTGAAGAGTATAACTTATTCCAATGAAGGCTAACATTAACTTGCAATCAAAAATTTCCTTCCTGAGCCCCATTTTTTTCTGATGGAATTAGAATAACCTAATGTTGTATTTTTATGAAGTCACAACTAATTTAAGTAGAACACATTCCCAGGGTAAGCACAGAAATTTTGCTAATCTCACGACTTTTCATTTAATGTATCACAGCATCACTTTAACACAGAGAAATGCTGTCACTCTTTTCCAGAAAACACATCTAATTATCCTCTTTGTGATTTTTTTTTTGTCAGATACAGGTTTCTAAGCTCATCTCCTAAAATATCTATTTTTTGCTCTGGTATCAAAATTAAAAATCATTTTCTTGCATTCTTTAGCTTCAATAGACATAGGTGTGGAGCTACTTTAAAAAGTGACTGCTTCCTGTCGTACCAGTTGCGGCAGTACTGTTGGCAAAAGGGGAAAAAAACCCGTAAAATCTCTTCTAGTGTTTGAACAACTAAAACTTCTGAACAAATGAAACATTCTGCCAATCCTGACAATCCAAAATGCAATGAAGAATTTTTCTGTTTCAGAAGCTCTAGGCAAAGCTGTTTTGGCATGTCCGTAGCTTGTTCCTCTTGCAAACAAAGGGGCAGCTAGAGGGAAAGTCTTTGGGGGAAGAAATGCTGTCAGTTGTAAGAAATGAGACACGCAGACCCATTCTACAGCCTGGCTAGTGATTACATGCAGGTAATTTTTAAGAGCCTAAACCAGCTGCCAGTGATAATAATGCTGCCATTTGCACTGATTTCAGCAGGAAATACATCAAACAGACCAGCTTAAGGCTTCTCAGAAGCACGGGCCAAACTGGAGTTTTGTTCATTGGTGTTGGGGCCAGAGCAGAGGAAAGTGCTCGGAAGGCAGAGGCAGCAGTGGCAGGAGCCCAGAGCAAGCTCTGCTGGGCTGGCAGCAGGGCAGCAGCAGAGGTGCTGCAGCAGAGGTGCTGCAGCTGGCAAGGTCCTGCCTCGCTGCCTGCCAGCTGCCACCACACTCCCAGGCAGCCCCATTACTCCCTGGAAGCATTGCCAGCCCTGCCTCACAGGCCCTCAGCAGTTACAGGGTAAGGAGCAGAGATGTGAGCCTATCTACATTTTTAAAAATCCTATATAACTTAGTTCACATTAATCTATTAGACAGGCAGTACAGAGTAGCAATGTACCACTTAAATAACTAATTTATAATCATCCTTAAGGACAAAAATCCGGAACAAGATGTCCTTTTTCCACCCATGGGAAACTGTTTAAGCTATGTTGCTTGTTACAATGCAAGGCTATGCCTTCACCTTCCTAGATTATTTTTTCTTTGCTTGCGTATAACAAAACACAGAAAGCATGTGAGAAATATGTAAATAGTATATCAAAGTGAAAAAGTATAAAAGACCATAATTTGAATGGAAATAAATTTTAACAAATATTCCTTTTTTAATTCTCACTTTTTTACTGCCACAGACAAAAGCAAGAAAGGAAAAAGTTTCATCTTCCAGTTTCTTGAGGGTTTTATATTTAGGTGTGTCCTGTAACTCATATAAATTCAGAGTGCATCTTAGAAAGCCAAAAAATTAGCAAGGGTTTTGACCAAGAGATTGGGAGGTGATTAAAACTCATGGAAGAAAGACATTTCTCAGTAAGAATAACAGTCACATGGATGATGGATCATAATAACTTCATAATCTGACCCACATGCAGTAAATACAGTGATGACTGTCATTTTGAATAAGTGAGAGGGATTGATGCTGATTATTAATCCATTTCTTGGCAAGTCTGATTGCTTCTGAGCCAGCTTCTCCACTGTTAGTACTTTCCTGAAGTATCTTAATAGCTTTCACCAAGAGCCTCTTCCTTTTTACCCAGTAACTTTTCATGCAGTGTGTTGTCCTAACTTATTTGACAGATTTCTTTCATTAATTGGTCTGCTTCTAGTATTCCTATAGCTGGAGGCTTGGTCTTCTTTTAGTATGTAGTGTAAGAGTGTTACTGCAGGCACAGGCTCACATATACTTCTGTTTTGCTTGCTGCAAAAAATATTTATGTTTTTCCCTATTTCCCAGGTGTTGCAATGAAAGCTTTGTTAAAAAAAAAAAAAGAAAAGAAAAGTTAAATATAATTTGAAAATAAGGACCTAGTATTTAGTGCCAGTGTCTAAAATGGCAGATATCTGTATAACAGACACAGAATAAAAAAAGAAATATAGTTGCATAATAGAAATTCAGAAGCCAGCTTAGCTAACTGTGTCATTGATAGGTTCATATGGGGCTCCTGTAGAGATGTGTATTTAACATTTGCAGTAGGATAATATACATAACATGCTTCACAAGAAAAAAATTATTTTTGGAGAGCAAGAGTGTCCAAGCCTGATTTTCTGTGAATGTGTCCAACCTTTAATATCTTTTCAAGTCTGCTGAACTCTGTGCCAGTTGTCCCAGAATGACACTCAGCCTCCCCTATAACATACCTCCTCAGCTGGGGAAATAGTTGTAAATGCTGGGATTGAGGGTGAACTACATGTGTGAACTGGTTAGTGGCTTGCAGCACTCAAAATAAATGCCTAAATATAAGTCCCTTAGTCTCAGTGGTAGGTACTAATTTGTGCCTGCCTTCGCTAAGCACTTGCTTGTTTTTCCACAACTTCTGGGAATTTAAAATCTTTTAAATATCCAGCTAGGTCAACACAAAGTTATGTTATAGTTATGTTAAAGTAACATTGCCCTGTGTCCAATTATTTATTTTCTATTAGTAATAAATTCATAACATGCTACATAGCATGAAAATGAAAGGTACCTTTTCCCTGATATAAATTAAATATTAAGCAAGTTTAATTATATTTAAACATACTTTCTTCCTCTTTTTGAACAACACCAAACTTTTTAACCAATCATGTCTTCATAATTCCTTCCCTTTGTTTAAATAAAACATTTCATAAAATCTGAAAGTTGTGCATTTGTTTCATGCAACTGATGTGGTCATGAAAGCCAGGTCTTTTATTTATACTTGGGATAATGCAGAGGTAATGAAAGCAGAATTGGACCTAAGAGGTTTTTTGTTTCAATTATAAAACAATGTGGGTAAATGCCTTGGGTTTGACAGCACCAAAAGAAAGGGAATATTGTGCTTATGCCTTCAATCAGCTTTATTAGATCCTTAAAGGGAAAATTATGTGAAAGGCAGAGGAAGAAAACAACAAGCTAAGCAAGATCGCAATTTCAGTATAATTCGGAGAAAATAACTGATTTAGGTTGGTCGTCTTGCCAGGGTGAATGACTCAAGGCTTCCAAACAAGAAATGGAAACCAGAAGGATAGGGAAAGCCTGCAAGAACAAATTGAGAAGATGTGATTGACTGTAATGTTTCAAAATCAACTGCTGCAAAGATGAGTTTGGGCTCTTGCCCAGAATACAATTGAATGGTGATGTTCATTTAGACCCTTAATGCTGAAACAAAATAAGATGTAGCTGTGTTTCTGTTAGAAATTTATTTGTTCTTTCCAGTGTCTCTAGCTGGGGATATGATGTCATCTCCTCTTTCTTCTATCAGACCCTGCAGTGATTGCTGTTGCTGCTGTTTCATAATTTTTCTGAACACTAGTTTTTTGAAGGAAGGCTTGAGTCCAGGTGATAATTTCTCTCAAATGTGAAATGTCATCATTGTTCATTGAAAAAATTTGAAAAAAATTCATACTCTGTGAGCAAATAGACTAACTCAATTGGCTAAGCAAAGCAGAAGGATAAGCTTGTTGTGTGTGTGTGTACTTTTTGACTGGCAAAGCCAGTCAAGTTTTTGTTACTATCATGCTAGTTTTTTTAATTAAGTAAATGGTTCATTCTGCAAAGATTGAAATAACTCTCTTTAATGCGTACAATTTGTAAAATGTTATTTGTAAAAGTTGTGGGCAGCTGCTTGTTCTCCACCTCAGGCACAGGAGGTTCCAAAAGCGACTACACTTTATGCAAAAAATTAGTCAGTTGACAATGGGCAGTGATGGGATGGCATTGTCTTTTACTTCCTCTTTTCATTTATTCCTTTCATCTTACTGGCTGTGCTTACTAACCTTTTTTCTGTTTCTATTTCAAATCAGGAAGGGAAAAAAACCCTAAACCACAGCTCATAATTAAATACTGAGCTAGCTCTTACCATGTTTACTGAATTACATATTGCATATATGGATGTATATCCTCAAAGTTTCATGTGTTTTTAGATTTCTAAACTTAATGTGTTCCATAGGAATAGACCTTAACTCCTTCTTGTCTGTTTTCCATGAAGAGATTTGCTTCCAAAGAGGAAGGAGGAATAAAGCAGTGAAAGCCACTTATGTGGCTATGAAATCCTTCACATTTTAGGGATTCATAGAGCCATGAATATGGTAACTCAGCTCTGCAGATTCTCCTCGTTCACAGTAGAGGTTCCTCCAGCAGAAAGTCTTCAGTGTCAGCCTTACAATAAGCGGATCAGCCTGACATCAGGTGCAGAGTGGTATCTTTGCACACCTATCTCTGCTGCAGTGCTCCTGGTAAAGTCCTTAAAAGGGAACTTCAAATCAGGAGCCCTGAGTGGGGGGGAGTTACTGCAGCTCTGAGGGAGCGATGGAGCCAAGCAAAGCCCCTGGGGTGCTGTGAACCACGAGGAACACACCGGGAATAAACAGGGCTCAGCTGGGTCACCTCAAGCATTTGCATGTGGGTGAGGAAGTTTCTCTGAAGAGCCTGCACACCAGGGCACACAACATGGGACACAAACATGAGGAGATCTGTGTGCTGCTGCAGGGGTAGGATCTCATCAGGACCCAGGGATACAGTGAATGCACTGAGTGCTGCTGTGGAGGGATACAGGCTGCTTAGGAAGGGCTGGCCAGGAAGACAACTGCAGTGCATGGAGCTCTGCCTTAAGTTGAATGATGAGAATAGAAGACATGGACATAACATAAAGAGTTCAGTTGAAGGACAACTAAAATGATTAAAGGACTGGAGCACTTTTCACATGAGAAAAGACTGAGAGAGACAGAACTGCATGGAGGAGAGAAGGCTCAGAGGGGAATCTGGAAGTACCTAAAGGAAAGGTCTCAGTGACAGGACCGGAGGCATGGACAACAATGGACATAAAGTGAAGCACAAGGGGGTCCGTATGAACATCAGGAATGTGTTCATTTTTACTATGAGGGTAACTAAGGACTGGCACAGGCTGCCCAGAGAATTTGAAGTCTCTCCTTCCTTTAAGTGTAGTCATTCTTTGGAAATACTTAGAAGCTGTCTGGACATGGTCCTGGACAACTGGCTCTAGGTTGCCCTTCCTGAGCAAAGGGTTGGGTCAGATGATCTCAAGAGGTCCCTTTCATCATCAACTTTTCTGTGATTCAGAAGCAATGGATAATTGCTTTTCATATTTTTAGTTCCCATTTCTTTAGAACTTTCAAATAATCCACTGCCTGGTCTAATGGTGGCCTAAATCACTGGTGTTTCAACATTGACTTGTGGTTTAATGCCGGATTGCTCTTTAGGAGCTGCTAACTGCCTTGCAATTTTGCTAAGATGACAAATGTACTGCTCAAATTCCTAGTATATCCTTTCTACATTCTCTCTGAAAAGTTTTCTCTAAGATCCTCAGAGACTGTGGAAATGTTACAAGGCTTATATATCCAATAGCTGCATGCATTTTGAATATACAAAAAGGCAACCTGGAAAAGGAACCTGTTCTGCTGTGTCAGGCTGGGTAATGCTGCAGCATGCTTTTAAAACTGACTTTTTGTTCTACACTGCATATTTCTCTGCTTAGGCATCTCTTACTAACGAACAAATCCAGACCAAGTCTCACTTTTTGTAGTGAGAGCTACACCAGTGAGTAAAGCACTGGCAGACAGTAATTCTCCAATTCCAATCGTGTGGAGGAGTAGAAATTGCAAGCGGGATGCCTGTTGTAGATATGCTTGCAGGGGTTTAGACTGAGCTGAAAGGAAGAAAGTGTTTACAGGGATCTGTGTTCTTGTAGCTGATCCTACTTGGACCTCAGTTTCATTTTGAACTCACATTAAAATGTATAAATCACCTTTTTTAAGGTATTTCAGATTTAAATTGCTTACTGAATCAGCAGTATGCTCTGCATATGTATGAACCATTAAAGACTAAAATGGGCCCAGCACTAAGAAAAAAGACCAAGACCAGGCTGGATGGGGCTCAGAGTAACCTGGTCTAGTGGAAGATTCCCTGCTTATGGCAGGCAGGTTGGAACTAAATTATTTTTAAAGTCCCTTCCAACCAAACCATTCTATGTTTCTATGTTGTAGGATTCTATGGATCCATTATATTTATATTGTTATATCCTTATCTATAGGTATCTGTAGGTATATCCATATCTATATTAATAGATACATAAATGTATATTTGTATGTTTATGTTTGGGAAGTAAGACTTTGGGAAAATTTAAACATCTGATGACAACTGAATTCCTTAATCTCCTACTTTTCAGTAGTTTGTCATGAAACCATCATTATGTTAAATGCTCAAAGTGTCCTTTTGTTGTGGACTGGAGTTCAAACATTGCTTTCTTCAGAGTAAGGATATGCCCAACCCAGAGCATATTACAAGGCCTAAATTACTTTATTTATGTTGGAGAAGCCCAAGCAGAGAACTCCAGAGAAGTGTTTGAAGAAGGATGGGCAAAATGGTATAGCATTTGTAGTATTTTAAATTCACATGGGGAATATGAATTTCATTGTTTTCTTTTGACATGTAGAGATCAACTGTAGGAGAATCTATTGATGTCATGTCTCTTACACACTCTGCAAAAATATTTCAAATATGAGGCTGCTTTAGAAAGATGAATCATCACATTCTGACATCACCACCTTTCAACATTTTTAAAAACACAAATGCTTTACTTTAGGTAATTTTTTTTTGTGTGTAGACAGAATCCTCTTACAGTCCCGAATAAATGTGTATACATTCTGAAGATGGACAAATTGGAGGATATATTCTTGTTGGCTAACAAGGTAACTTATGACCTTAAGCTAGACAGGAACAACACAAATTAGATATTGAAAAGCTTTTTTTTTTCATTGTTAAGGTGGTCAGCTATTGGAATAGTTTGCCCAGAAAGGTGGTGGAGTCACCATCCCTGGAGGTGGTGATCATTCTATGATTCTTCTTGGTGATTCCATTAAATTCCTTTCTGAACTCTCACCATGCACTATCCGGGTTAGTGTGCAGACCTAGAAGACAAGCACTGTGTCTATTTCTACCCCACATGGGGATTTTGAAAACTGCTTGTCATTTAAAGCATTCCCAAGACCCAGCATTGTGTATCTACACTGGCCTTATAAGCAGAGCTCAGGCTGCCTGAAAATGCCATGTGTGCTGGCATGCAGCAGGCTGTAGATAGATAGATAAGAGATATAGATACACACATACAGCAACAAGATACTGCCCAAATGTTTTTTCCCAGATGAAATACATACATTCTGTCATGGATCTCTGAATGGGTAACTTGGGTTAAAACTAGGTTGCTAAAAGAAAAAAACTTATTGCATTTTGAGACATGTTTAAAACTAAACTGCAAAATATGTCTCAGCTAGCATCTGAAGATGAGAAAGAAGTGGTTTTGTACACAACTTGCTGAAGTCACAGTTTTTTACAATCCTATATTTTGTGATTTTGTGACAAATTTCTGATGAAAACATTGTGTGGTGATGTAAATTTCTGATGTAAACATTGCTGTGGTAAGCAAATTAAAACAATGAAATAATACTTCTTTTTCATTGTCAAAAAAGTTCCTCACTTTTTAAATAGAATTTCTTGTATTTCAGAAAAAAGTTGATTGAATTTTTATGTATTTATTGCTGATTTCTTTATATCGTCTCACCAGCACATGATATAGTTGGTAGTACATTAGTTGTTTAGCAAGTAAGCATAGAGTATCATTATTTGTCTATATGCCTGGAAAGGCTGAAAGTTTAATTGCTTTACTCAAAAGTGAAAATAGAATTGGCAGTATGGTATTGATATATTTTTTATCCATATGAAAATAATTTCTTGTTTTTTTCTTCAATAGATTACTTGGCTTCTACAAAGGAATACTTCCTCCCGTTTTGGCTGAGACACCTAAAAGGGCAGTGAAGGTAAAAACCCCATGCTTTCTCCTTTAAAAGTATAACTAGAGACAGTGGCAGCTGTAAAACATTTTATTTCTCCCCCACTGACTGAGATTAGAATCTTAAACTTATTTGGCATATTAATCCTCTGATTTTTACTAGGAGGAAAGTTTCCTGTTGATAGCACAATAAAAACTGTCCTTAATGAAGAAGTGTAGGATAAGGCTCGTAAACATTAAGCTAATTTTGACCCGTGTATCAAATGTTACTGAAAAAAAAAGGTCGGAATTATTTTATATTGTCAGAATTAATAAAATGTTTAAGTTATATTTTAGCCTCATAAGTGCCTCTGGTTTACATATTTTGTTTTCCTGAAAATGCCTAGCAACTTGCAAAACAACTAACAGCTTAATAAATTAACACAAGAAGCCATTAAAGAAGCCACTAATAAGTACTTATTTAGTAGGTTTGAAGTGCTGCCCAGAGTTTTTTTGTGCTCCAAAGAGCACTCTGCTCAATACTCTATCTTTTTAAGAGATTGGAGATCGTAATGGATACAACTCCTCATTGTGCAAAACATTTTACTCCAGCTCTCTTACACTTATAGATGCCAGCCTATCAAAGTGTATTTTCTGTCAAATGCTGATCTGATTTTCTTTTATTATCCTTTATTTTGATTTGTAGAATAGGATTTTAGTAACATTCCTAAGCTAAATACTTCAATACATCAATTTTTTCAGTTGAGCCATTCAACCTTTTTAATTAAAGCCTAGTTATTAAGCGCATCATTCTAAAGTTCTAAACCTATCAAAGCAGCCATTGTGTTAAGAGCAAATGTTTCTTAGTCTTTTACTTCAGGACTTTGAAGTTTCCATAGTTGCAACAAATGTGTTTAAAAGCAGTTATTATACAGAATGTCTTGATTTTCCTTTCTTTCTTTTTGTTGTTTCTTTCTAAAAAGGCTGCATATGATTCTGGTCCTTAGTCTGCAATTAATCATTCACATTCCAATTCCTTTACAGAGGAATAATATTTGTATAAAGTGACAGGATGTGACCTTGTAACAGAATCCTAAAGGAGTTCTGGTAATGTCATCTTCTTGTTTGCACTGGCATTTTAGATACAAGTGACATATGTCACTTATCTCAAAATTATTTAATTAAACCAGGAAAACTAAAGTCCTATTTGCAGTCCCCCTGCAAAGTGGCAGTGAAGAATAGATGGATAATATTTAGAAGATTCCTAATAATTCATTTTCTTCATATTGTGATGCTTCCTCTGTCTCTCCGTTTAATTTCATTTGAAACAGGATAAAGTAAATCTGACTGTGCTTTTTAGAGTCCAACATGTATTAGTTAAAATACTAACCCATTTGATTTCTCCTACCATTTTCAGTCATTCATAAACTTCAAATCACTTTCCTTTACTCAAACTTATTAAATTTGCTTAAACCCCATGATATTCAATATAATTGTAGAATCATAAAAAGATTTTCAGTTGGGAAGGATCTCTGATCAAAGCAGAGCTGACTTCATGGTTACATCAGGATGTTCAGATGCCTTGTCTAGTTGAGTTCTGAAATCTTAAAGAATGGAGACTGCAGCCTCTCTGTGCTCATCCTCCAGTCCTTAATTCTTTTACTGTGAAGAATTTTCCCTTATATCCAGTCCAAATCCTCCTGTTGCAACCTTTGTGTGTTGCATCTCATGCTTCTGTTGCCGGCCTCTGAGAAAGTCTGACTTTTCTGTATAAAATTTGAATGGTGGAAAACAGAACTTAAATCACCTTAGTTTTCTTGTCTCCAGGCTAAACAGATTCAGTTCTCTCAAACTCTTTTACATCAAGAGCTCCTGGCTCCTTTATTGTCTTACTTGTCCTCTCTTTGTGGGATGCTCTCTACCTAGTTTTTGGACATTTATGTGAGAGCCGAGTTTTCTGCAAACATGAGAATCGAGCTTAAATGTTAAACATGAGAGGGTTTTAATTTAATAGTTGAATTCTTTTATTATTTACAATATTCCTTTAAATTTGCTGCTGCTCCAAGGACATCAGGATAACTTTTTTGAGACATCAGCTGTATTCTACATTAGAAGAATTCAGTGAGAGAACAGGGCTGAACAATAATGTAAGAACCAGTATAATGGAACAGTTCAATGTGAGATGTCATAGGCCAGTACAATTTTTAACATCCATAGTGGAATTTGTACCCACGCTTTGACCTGAAGAGAATCCAACCTATCTCAAATTTCCACTAACCTTATTTGGCTATGACCCCAAAGGAAAAATCATTGCTTTCTTTGGCCCACCCTCCAACCTTTATTCTTCTAATAGTTTTCCTCATTGAAACAAGCCTCAAGCTGTCCCTTCCTGACTGCCTAAATGACTAGTGAGATTTAGAGGAAGACTACATTCAGACCAATGATTCTGAGATTTGAGAAAGCACAAAAGGAAAAGAGGCATTTTCTAGGTTCCAGTAGCTTCTTTTTATGTTTGTAATGAAGTTTTTTGAAAGCTTCTAGTTATAGTGTCATAAAAGTGAGTAGAGAGTAGACAAGGGAGATTTTGTACTAAGAAGAAATGTACTTGTGCTACTGGAATATTCTATTTATCTGGTGTGTATTTTTGCAAGTAAAAATAAAGCTATTAAAATGAAGTTATTTAGCCCCAGTTTTTCAGTTAAGTGTTGAAGATAAAGATTCATTTTTAGTCAACTATGTTCCCATGTCTGTCTTAGTATTTCTTTTTTTCTCTCTTTTTATTTCCTTTCTAAAAAGAAAGCTGGTATTTCTGGAAGATGAAAAGTCAGAGTTTATAACTTTCTGTTAGATTGAACTTGGAGGAAAGAAATGATGGTGCCAATACAATGGTTAACAGATGAACTTTTGGGGCAAATTTATATTGCTCATGTGTTCCCAGACATCTTGTTTCAAGCATATATTTTTATCTTAGCATTATTGAGACATCTGGTAAGTACTTTGGCTATTTTCTGTGTAACTTCAATTAAAGTATATCTTTGCCAGATGGACAATATTGGTTGCTATATACACAAAAGAATGTTTTAAATACGCTTATTCTGAGAAATTTTTTTGCACAAAGCGATTAACTTAATGCAACTGTAGAGGAAAAGACAAATTATGCTGTGTTTTTAAAAACATTTTAGGTGGATGCATATAAAGTCATATGACACAGCATGAAATCATTCTGTTTTGAAAAATTGTATGTATACTAGCCACTCTAGTACACCCAGCAACATTTATATTAAATTTTATTGCTAGTGATTTTTTTCTTTTAAAAATTATTTAAAGCATAGTTACTATTAAGTAGTTATTTTATTTATGACTCTAGGAAGCTATTGATTTTAAAGTAACATTTTAAAGACCAGAAAAATTGCTGGGTAATGTAATTCTGCATTTATTACAACTATTTTACAGATCTGTAACACTATGGAAAACATTAAGGAATACCAGAAATTCCATTAAAGGTTAAGAGGGTAACAATGACTAGAAAGATGCTGGAGAGAGAATAAAGCAAATTTTATCACAATAAGAAATTAATTTAGTTCAGTGAAGCAGCTTACCCTCCCACTTCGGTAGACCTCTATTATACCTTCAAAAAGATAGAGCTAGAGTTTAAGTAACACTTCTATCTTTTTGATTATTGTCAAGGCCAATGCAAACATTTTAAACATATTTGCAAGATGCTTGCAAGGTTAATGTTCAATCTTTACACTCTTTGGAAGGTAGTCAAAATCTGGATCCCAGTTCTAGGACCTTTTCTGCAAAATGATATAATAATCCCAGCTGAGGATATAAAAAAATATCTGTCCAGTAACCAGAGTACCAGCCCATCAGTTTCCAGAATTTAACAACCCAATTTTGCTTATGTATACATATTCGCTCTTGCTTTAAGACAGTGGCATTATTAACACATTTACACCCACTTCTCAGATGGTTTTGGTATGATTCTAGTGACTTTTCATTTGAAGCAGGTCTTGATTGAAAAATTTTATTGACTTTGCCATAGGACAAGGTTCTAAACAAGTTCAAATGAAAATGTGGTGCTTATTACTTATGTTCCTGTACACGTGGTTTATGGAATAGCTGTTTTGTTCTGATAGGTCTGTAGTACTGAACCGTGAGGGACAGAGCTTGTCTTCTTTGGCTGAGACCCTGCACAGGCCACACAGTCTTTCTCGCTTGTCTTAAAAACTCTATTCCCTTATGTTTCTTATGATTCCCACATCTCCATTGGCCTCATTGCTCATTGCCTTCCTCTCATGGTGAAACAGTTTGGTTGTCTCATGCATCAGCAGATGCTGTGCGGAGGGATTTTAGTCCCCTCTGTGGTCACAGAATTCACCAACATTCCAAGGATCCCATCTTCATTTGAACCAGTTTGCTCTGAACTAATCACATGTCACAGGCCAACATTGGAAAGCAGACAGGAAAGTTAAAAGTTCTGGCTATTTACTTTTGCTAGACTGGGATGTGACAGCTCTTGTACTAGGAGATATGAACCTGCACTGATGCAGTGTTGGTGCAACTGGGACAGGTTTTTGTTCTTCATTCCCATCATGCCAGACATGCTGTGTAAAAGCTACTTTATTTTGCGTGCAAAGATGCGAATGTTTCTTAGACAGATTACAGGACTCACAAATAGCAAGCTGTGGTTAGGGACCTTGTGTTCTTCCATGTGTGAAAACTATGTGGAATAACACCTCCAATGTTTTTGGTGTTACCTAGGGTTCAAATACCTACTCTTTTTAGCCCACAATTTCTGCCGCCCTCATGCTAGAGGATCATTTTCACTGCGCTCAAATCTATCTTTTGTGATAGCAACTAGACTGCTTTTCCAGTGACTTCAGTAAAATGTTTGCAGAATATGAATTTAAGACACTATGGGGTTTGTTCTGTAATCTCCTTCATAAACTTATCAAACTCTCCCATTCACAACATAAGGATTTTTCCCCCATTTCTCTTCTTGGAAGACTGTTTCAAGATTCTTTTAGTTGCTAGAAAGCTTCATCAGCTCTCTAGTCACATTGTATTTATATTTTGTTTTTACACCTAGTTTCTTTATGTTACTTATTTTCCTTGTGTTACATTCTCTTGCAGCATCTCTTTTGCTAAACTAAACAAGGAAAGCAGTCGTTCTCCTTTAGTCTTTGTTCTTAAAGCAATCTCTAACTTCTCCTTAATGGTCCTGGTTGCCCTGTTTTGAATATGATGTAATCTGAGTTGGTTTTTAAATAGTAACCTAGATTGTGTGTTGTATTTCAGAGGGCACCTTCCCAATAATTTGTAAAATGTCACATATACTCTTTCTCTAGAGTATATCTTGACCCATGTATCTTAGACTTCGTGTCCACAGACAAGGAGCTAGGCAGCAAAAGTCTGTTTGCCTGTGCCACCAGGAAGCTTCCTCCTGCTTCAGTGCAGTCAGAGCTAGTCTAAACCTTCTTCTTGGAAGAACAAATCCATTCATTTATTATGCTTTGATTTTTATAAGAATTCACAGAAGTAATTCTTAAAACTAATGGGTTTGGGTGTCAAGATATGGTAGGTTGCAAAGTGAGCCTTTGCAAATGCCTTTCACCATGTTGGTGCAGGTGAAGCTGATTTTACTTCTTTCTTGAGATTCAAACACCCATGAGCACAGCTTTCGAGACATCCTCTAAAGGATTGCAGATGCTCAGAACTTTGAAGTGCCACTGTTTGAAAGCAGACAATTGACTGAAAGATTTATTCGTAAAGAGAGAACAGGAAAAAAAATGTACCTGTTGACAGTAGAAGATTATGAAAATGGCAGACTTTCCATCTTCAAAATACACAATTATATCTCTCTGATGAGAAGCAGACTAGTGCTTGAGAAATGCAAAAGTGATTGCATCACATTACATAAAGAATGTGGGGGTGATTTCTTGGGAAAACTGTAATATCTGCTACTACACTTACATTAGTATATGAAAGTTAATGCCAGAGGCAAAAATTTTATGAATTTAAATTGGTCCTAAATGATGTAAGTGAACTCTTAGATGAAGCACTACTTGAATTGCATTTATGCTGCCGTTATGCATGACACACTAATAAAATCAGTTCTGAAGCCTGATTGTCTACTCTTGCACATCTAACACAGCTACAGAAAGTGTGAAATAAAAGTGGCTTACGTTTATTTTGCAGAACTGTGTGCAGCTGCTCAGGATATGAGGTAGTTAAACTCCATTGTAGTCTGCTTTTTACTAATTTGTATAAGTAACTAATAATTTTTTTCAATTCAATTTCAATCTATCTTCTATTCACAGTTTTTTACCTTTGAACAATACAAGAAGCTTTTGGGATATGCATCATTGCAACCAGGGCTGGTATGTATGGATACAGAACTTTGTGTTCTGATATAATATGTGTCTGCTGAACAGTCTGTCTCATCTGCTTCCTCCCACAGAAGAAGCCCAAAATTAAAGGGTCCAGCTCAATCCAGAGTTTTTTAAAACAGACCTGTCCCTTGATAAAAAAATATTGATAAGAATATATCAACATTGATAAATTATGTTTTATATCAAATGTCCTCAAAATAATTCCCTACAACATCTTAACATTCATGAACATGGATAACAACAGCCGCCATGGAAGAGAATGTTTAAGCTTGTCATTCTTAATTCTTATGAAATAACAAAAAAAGTTGAACATTATCAATATTTATTTATTCATGTCATTGTGTATAGTTTAACACTTCAACCTCACAGTGCTATTCTCCAAGGCACAGTACACCTATAGCAAAAATAGAGATCTCAGTCTTATTTTAAAAACTTTATAAAAGAAACAATTATTGATAAGAAATTGTTACTTCCTTTGAAGTCCTTTGCTACTTCCTTGGTTTAAAAACAAAATGCAGGTCATACATATACACAGAAATGTTTTAATGCGAAGATGCAGCTTGCATGTGTAATCTGCATTCTCATGTGTAGATCTTAATTCTGCCATTGTGCATTAGGACTAAAATACTTTTTATAAGAGCTACTGCTCCTTGTGGTGTAAGAACGTAAATCATAGTAAATATCTATTTTTCATGATGATGACTTCACAACTTTAGGAAACAATTGATCTTTTTAAGGCTGTGCTATAAAGGTTTTGGCAATTTCAAGTCTCTTTTAAAGAGTATTGCTTCCAGTTACATCTCCCTTTAATTGCAGTGAGTGAAAGGTCACGGAATTCTATTAACCAGGTTAAAGCAAGTCTCCACTTCCTCTTAGTCATTCCACTGGCCCTATAGCTGTTTGCAGTCTCTCCTATTTTATCTGGTATTTTTCATCAGTTGTCATCCCTAGGTGTATATAGAGAGACTGATGCTTGTTCTCTAGCAAGTGGAAAGAACAGAGTTGAAGGTTCTATGGTACCCCAGCACCTTTTTTTGGGCGGGGGGGAATAGGCTGAAAACTTGTAAACATGCTATTGCATGTTTACAGGCTGCCCAAAAACTGTTGTGATTCATAGAACAGATACAGCAATGCTTAGAAAATCAGAAATCCCTCATATTTTTGGTGCAGTACTATTATTATAGAGGCATTTTGGTCCTAAGGTAGTGAGGGAAAAAGAAGACTAAGGGGGATTCTGGTCTAAGCCAGGCAGAATGTTTCTATGTACCTCAACAGACCTCATATCAAGGCAATATTTATTATTAAAAGACAGGTGCATACATTAGCACCATCTTCCTACTGGTTTCCATCTCATGGTTGATGATGAAATGTTCCCATCTTACTGGAAAAATCAATTTGTCCGTAACACCATCTTCTCCAAAGGCAGTAAGACTGGTGTTTGCCATTGCCCCTCTAACTTTTCATTCCTGTCTTTCTTGAGCTCTCAGGAGTCCCTGCTCAAATCCCTCTGCATTAAGTAAGTTTTTTCTCACTATTGTTTTTTCCCTTACTATTGTTTCTTTGAATTTCAGCAAATGGATTCATTATTATGTATTTTGGTCCTGAGACTTTTTTCAGCACCTAGAGAGTTTGGGGATGTTAAGTGAAGGCAATAAATGTGTAAGGCGATCATTAAACTTAACTCTCTGAATTTTCTCAATTGACCTAAATATTTTAATACTATTTTTTGTTAAAAAAAATCTTTAAATGTTCTGCCATGATGGAAAGCAAAGCAGTGAATATTTCCATGTCTATGGCTGAAATGCCACCAGCTTCTAAGTAAATGGAGTTAATTTGTCCTTGCAATGAATGCTGACATTTCCCCATGTGCCACTCATTCCCATTTCAACCTTTCTAGGATTTTTAACTACTAGGTGAACATTCCTACTTGTGCAATTTGCTTAAGTACTGAACTATTTTAGTTTTTTACATGTATTTTTAAGTTAATATGTTAGCGTTATGTCCTTAATGCTCAGTTCAGGGATTTTATTTTTTCCAGTGCTGCATAACTACACTTATATTTGTGTTATTATTCAGAGTCCACCCAAAGATAACATGAGGACATTCTTTTGCCACTTTTTCCATGTTTGCGCAATAATTTGGTACCATATTTTCCCTTCCAGCTGAAAAGAGAATACATGGACATGAAGTGCTACAATATTTTGTTTTGATTGTTTTGGAATATGGTTTATGGCTATTGTCATATTGTCTTCATGAACTGTCAACATCTATCAAGGGCTAAAGTTGTTTAGCAATAGAATACTGATGCATTACTGTAGTCTTACAGTTTGCATTGTATGCCTCAGTTTCACAATCTGATGTAGAGGAAGTATTACTCCTTAATACTCAATTTTCATTTGAACTTTCCTAGGCATTTGCAGTTGCTGGCTTGGGATCTGGGTTGACAGAGGCAGTTGTGGTTAACCCATTTGAAGTAGTGAAGGTTACCTTACAGACCAATCAGAATGCTTTCACAGAGGTAGGAAAACTGCTTCCTTCTCCTTTTTCTATTTTATTTAGCATATTGCATTTTGAGGTTCATATTTAGTGCAGAATGTCTGTAATATATTGGTGGATGCAAATGATTTCCCCACAAGCTCAACAGAAATGGAAGAGACCCAATAGCCACTGCCCTCAGGTATGCAGAGATGCCTGCAGTATTGTCAGAGGCATCAGCACCTCCCCTGTAAATATTCTGTGCCTGAAATGCACCTTCATTCCTCCTGAGCAGCCAGCAACCCAGCACTGTGAGGAATTGCAATCCAGGAGTACAAACCTGAGCCCCTTGGATACAGCACACTTACCCCAGCAAGCTCCAGATTTCAAGTGAGCCCTGGAGGTTAGCATAAAACACCACAGCCCTGTGCCCTAGACAGAGTCCAGCTGCTGTACTTTATGCAATGTTTCTTGGATGAAATTACTTACAAGACTTCACTTTTATTAGCACAAACTGGAAAATTGTTATATAACAAGTACATTGATAATTTAAATTCTTGCCCAACTTCAGAGTTTTGTTATTCAAATATTGTTTCGTCCAAAGGAGTAATTGCACAAAACATTGGCCACGATTCTGGGTACTGCTGAAAGGGGGAAAATATTAAACTGGAAAACAGTGATTCATGAAAATCAAGTGTTCTCAGGAATGCACTAGCTTCTATTAATTTTAATGCAGAACATGTTCCAGGATAAAGGGAAGGAAGGCAGTAATGAAGTTCCTTTTTCCTTTACTCATTTATGAAAAATAACAATTGTCAAACCATCTTTTTCAAAATCTTTTGAGGAATCAGCTGTACCATGGTAGAAGTGCCAAATCACATTAAGCATTCACATGAAAAGGTTAGCTGAATCCCTGGTGGGACATGATTTTTGCATATTCTACTATTAAGTTTTGACTGATTTAATACTTGCATGCCTTGTAGCAATCATCTGCACAAATTGAACAGTTTTGGGGGCTGCACAGTAAAGAGATTTATGACCCGGACATTTACATAATCTGTTGGGGCCAAGCTCCTCAGGTACACTCTGGAAAAATACAGCTACTGATTTCTACATGTCATAGAGTAACTGGTACCTACTCCATAACTCATCCAGAAAAGCACTTTCTTCCAGAATAAATTTTAAAATGTTTGGTATACTCCTGTTCAATTCTCAATGCATATGAAAGACATGTTTATTTGCTGCAAGTCTCCAGTCTAGACATTTTTTAAACTTGGGCAGCAAAGCCACTGAACAGATAAATAATGCAGAGCAGGAGTTTAGGATCCTGGAAGAAGAGAGACTGAAAGTAGGAAAAAGCAATGTGTGAGAGGATCTGTCTCTCAAGAAGATGAAGTGATAAAAGTTATTATCTATTACTCCTCCAGCAGTAGTGAACAGATATTCTGGATCTTTCTGTTTCACAATTGTGAAGATGTAATTATCCTAGCTTAAAAAAAGCTTTTAAGTATACACAAACCACCATTATATTTTGAACAAACTATTCCTTGTAAAGTTGAAAAAGACCAATGTATCCTTTCACTTCATACATTTTAATTTTTTCTCTACTGCAAAATTTATAAACCACCCCAAAGTCTGGGGTGGTTTAGTTTGTATATTTTAGCCAATTATTTTCTTTCGTTACAGCACCCCTTCCTTGCTGACCTTCAGAATGATACAATAATCGAACTGTAGCTGTCCAAAAGCATTCTGAGTTGTTTTTGTTCAGGTGAATATTCTCTAATTTAATTTAAATGCAAAATTTCACAAAATCCAAATAATAGTATATTATCATACAAATAAAATTGTGACAGAATGGTATTTGGACCCTACTAGAAACCTAGTTTACATTGAAAATATTAACTACTTGCTTTAGGGAAAAAAATCCAAGCAAAATTAAGTTCTTAAATCACAAAGATTATTCTATCATGGACATGTTAATTTTTAATATATCTTTCCAAAGTGTTAGAACTTCAAAATTTGCTGTAAATTAGAAAAAGCTCCAGTGATTTAATACCTTGACATCAAGTTCTCATTAAGAAAATGTTAAAGAACATTCCACAATAAAGCATGTAAACTCAAGCCCATTGGAAGAAGCATGTCCAGAGGTTATATTATACGGCACAAGGCATTACCATGCACTGTTTTTCTAAAAGGTTTAAGTAAAGTGTGTACCTATCCCATTGTGGAGCTTTCATACTACATGATGAAACCTAATGCAATTCACATATTTCTTTGACTATTGTATAGAAATAATAAATATATCTTGTTTAAAAGGAACAAGGAAGAGCATGAGCACATACACTCACACCCAGACTCCAGCACACCCCCAAAGCAAATATTCACACCCTGCAGTGACAGCTGAATTGTTCTGTGGTAGCAGATCATCTTTCCAGGGTTGAGAGATTTAAAGAGGAAGGCCACTACAAATCACGTATCAGCCCTTTTGTAATGTGGATTGCTGTGGGTAAAAATAATGGTGGCTTTTTGTTAAAGTAGACTGCAAGAAGTCCAACACCATGTTGTTTGGTTTTCCTTTTTTTTTCCCTTTCCCTGTAGCCTTGGATAACTCACTGGCTATAGAAGATGGTGTGATGATTAAAATCTTCTCACCTGACATAAGAGTTATGATTAATTAAACAAATACATTTTTCTGCTTTATGATGAGAAGAATCTGACTCCAGATTCCACTGCATAGGTCTATATTAAGTTAGAATCAACGGCTATGTGAGGTGCATTAACTCCAGATGTTTGTACAATAAATTCCTCTGTCTAAGGTCCTTCCATCATCAATGATGAACCGCAAACCTTCTATGGCTTGATCAGTTGACATGATGACACCTCCTTTGGTAGAAGGGAAGTGCTGCCAAAGAGAGTCTTCTTTCTTACTATAGGACTGAAAAGGGAAGTCAGGTGTAGACATTGCAGATGTCTATATTTGGGCTTATTAATCCCATCTCAGGTGTTCAGCAAGTGAGAGGCTTAGCCTCTAAGGCATGAGTAAATCCATACTCAAGACAAGGGATACCAGGGGATACCTTAATATTGAAGGTTGCAGTATTATTTCTTAAAGATCTAATGTCCATTTTTGGAGCACAAAAAAGGATGTCATTGCTAGTACCCATGTTTTGCATTTCTGTTTTAGAATAGATTCTGACTTGAATTCTTGGGAGCAGATAGAAAAGTAAACTCCAATAAAATATATGCAGAACATTAGCAGGATAATATTAGTTGCAAAATATGAAAAAAAAAAAACCAAAATGAAACTTTGTATTAAAGGTTAAACTCATCAGTCACCTAAATAATTGGTAATATGCTGTGTCAGATATAGTAGCATCATTTGGCTGATGCTGTGGATCTACCACAGTGGTATTTTGAAATGGAAAGCTGTTAAACAAATAAGTATATTGAAATTAGTGGTATTCACAGTGGTGTAGTCAAAATTCTTCTATATTTTCATGTTTGAACCTCCTAGTGGAAGTCATGTTTTGCCTTTCTAATTATAGATTTGGTTACCCCGAGCTTTATGGCTTTATGGCTTTTTTTGGCTTTCTACTTTGGAGAAAGCCAAACTCTATTCACCAACTTTTTGGAAGTAATGTTTCTATAAAGCTGCTAAAAATGTAAAATATTCAGAAGGGGAATAGCTAATTCTGAATATCATGGTATATTCAAAAAAAGTTCAAAGGTGCATGTAGTCAGGCAGATTCTGTCTGATATGAGACAGTTTCTTCCTTTTTGTCTTTTGTGAAATGACAGTCTGTTACAGTACTACTCTTTTACAGTACTCAAGTCCTGCTTACATCTTATTCTGCAATCAGAAAAATGAGGAATCTTTTTTTAATTAAAGTTTTGTTTTTTATTGGTCACAGGAAAGGGAAAATAACAAATATGGTGATACTTAATATAAAATTATAAGAATAAGGCAACACTGTGTTTGTCAACAGCATGGAAATTATGCTATGTTTATTGTTTTCTTTTTGTAAAGATGATCTCTTCTTTCTTTTGCTTAACTTGTGTAGCAGCCATCTAGCTTTGTTCAAGCTCAGCAGATCATTAAAACCGGTGGTCTGGGCTTCCAAGGACTCAACAAAGGCCTCACTGCAACACTGGGCCGTCACGGAGTTTTTAACATGGTTTACTTTGGATTCTACTTCAATGTGAAAAACATTCTTCCAGTCAATAAAGTAAGTTCTTCATACAATGCAATAGACAATCGGATAAGAAGTTTGACATTTTTATTCACACTATTTTTCTGTGCAAAGCTGTGGTATTTAGTGATCAACACTGACTAACCTAGCTCTGTTTTGCAGAAATCCATAGCATTTTAATGGAAGCAAATTAAGGACTCAATCTTCTCACTTTTTAAGCAAAGCTGAGTGTAGTCATATTTGAATTATAATTTTTATGAATTCCCCTTTATAGCATGGTAGCAGTGCAAAAAGGTAGCAAATGAGATACAGACATGTTGGGTATGTATGCAATTTTTTTTGTGGAAAACTGGCCTAGAAGAGAAAAATCAGTTTCTAGAAATTCTGTCAGTACTCACATAGGGGCTAAGCTTGCAGAGCTGCAGGATTTAGGTTATTTTGGCCAGGCACAGGACCTATTTACTCAGAGTGTTCAACCTAGTATTGAAGGATGACAGGGAAGTTTCATCCTTATGGGAAAGAGACAGTCCAAAAGAGGATGTAAAGGGTCATGCACAGGGACTTTATATCATTTATAATTAAAGAAAAAAAATCATTATAGCTGTAATTTCACTTAAAGAAGTTTTGATAGTCCTATATTACTTTAAATAACAAAGGAAGCAAATATTCCCTTTACAACAAAAGGAAATTTTACAAATGAAAACGTGGTAATATCAGCAACTTTTGAAATGACTGTGTGAGAAACAACTAATGGTTTATTAATGATTCCAGTATGCTACTTATTGAAGTCTGTTTTTACTAATGTGATTTTTAGATGATGACAGTTAAACAGTCACAGGTGTAATATGCAGTGATATACATGTAAGAAGGTGCAATTCACATCAAAAGGGATCATTTTCTATTCCCATATGAAGTAACACCTCTTTTTTTTCTGCACTTCTGAGTAGCCTGGTATTTTTGTTGGCAGCGTTGTGTAAATGGAGAAAACCTCCACTTCTTATTTGCAGATTATTACAGTAAATTGAATTGTTCAAGAGCAGCTGACCCACAAGTTTCTACAAGTTTCTTAGAGTGTATCTAAGCATATTTTACAGTGCACTTTAGTCACACATTCTAAGACTCAAGGCGCAGGAACAGCTTGTTACTAAGATAGGAGTAAACACTTTTGTGTTGATCAGAAGATTAAAAAATTATAATCACAATGCAGAAAATTCAGGAAAATATGCAGGTAAGGACAGAGACTAGTATGTAGCTTCTGTGGGAATCATGGGAGATGTTCTTGCATAGGAATTGAACAGTAAGCATGTTGAACAGTAAACATGGCATAAGCATGCTTTCCTAGCCTTTCAGATTTTAAAAAATAGGAAACAAGTATTTCATTATTAGAAAGAGCCAGAGCTTTATGATCTAAAGGAAATTGGTACTTTATACATATTTTGTATGATGCAGAAAAATTTTAACATCTACAACATGGGTTTAAATATATGTAGAAAACAAAAGGGAAATTACTTCAATGTCAGCGACCCAGCTGTCCTCAAATATTAGCAAAATGAAAAGGCAATTTAATCAGTGTGGGATTAACTGCAAAAAACGTGGTGTTTGCCTGATGCTTAACCACTGCACAGTGCCTTACATGGTGGCTTGCACAGTGGCTACATCTGTGCTGGTAAATGGAGTGGCAATGCTGAAACTCAGCTGCCTGTGCTGTTAAACATTCCCTGGCACAGCTTTGGCCCTGGCCAGCCAGAACAGTGCCTGGGTGTGGCTTAGGAGCCAGTGAAGGCAAGGAACCCTTCCTAATGGGCTGGCTTCAGGCAGCCAGTCTGTTTTGAATGGTGACAGCATTCTATAGTGCTAATAAAGCTAAGAGCACTCCCCAGACCAGCCAGTGTCAGTGCCATAGACAGTCTGTACAGAGATATATAGCCAATAATTCAGATCAAACTTCCATTAAAATCAATGCAAAACTTACCCTGAATTTAAGAAGACAAAGATCAAGCTTCATCTGGCTGATGCTAGCCAACATTATGTCTCAGGTACTTACATGCATTGAATTTCACTTCAGTCACTGCTAAATGGAAGTATTTGACAATAATTTATGACCTGTAACAAATCTCTTCTGTCAGTAGGCAGGTACTAGAGGCTTAGAGATATCAAACCTTTACAAGGAATTTGGTAGAAGCTGGTTTGCAGTTAGTCTGAAAAATACTTAACATTTGTTACTTTGTCTAGATTTCTCACATACTTGATTTCATTACAAAATCTAGTTTGTTAACTTTGTATATTTTGCCAGAAAAGAAAGTCTTAAAGCCAGTCTTGTAATATTGGCAAATATATAAAAATTACAATATATAAAAATTGTGAAATTAGAATACTACACTTGTGAAATAATTTTGACTATTTGCTGTCCACTATCTGTAACATGTGGAAAAATATATTAAAATCTCTGAATGAGCCTTTTAGCTGTCAGCTAAACTGTGCATTAAATTTGCATCCTAGTTAGTGATGTTTGCTGCCTATTTTGCCAAAAACAATAAATCTTGTAGGTTGAGTGCTCAAATGATATCAATGACATGTGTGGGTTGTAAATGTCCACAATTAATAATTTCTCATATATTCAGTCGATTCTGCTAAACAGATCATTTACAGCCAACCCTGTCCTCTGTTTTCTGAAAATGGAATAAGCCAGATTTTTCAGTTGCCACTAATGTACCAACCATAGAGAATTAGCAGCTATGCCTCTGCCCTAGCAATGAAATTATTTTTCAGATGGCATCTACTTTTATAGCGCATTTCATAGGTGTCCAGCAGCTTTGCAATTTTTTATCATAATTAGATTTTCTTTTAAACATTAGTTTCATTAAAACCTTTGCTCACTACCACCTCCAAGTGGCTGCCACATTTCTCAACAGTATGAAATTTCCTACACCTGTTAAAAGCCCCCTTTGAAATGTGGCCAACTGCAGGACTCATTTCAAGTTGGGCACTGCCAGCCCCAGCCACTGCAGATGTGCCTCCTATTACAAGGGCTGCAGCATCAGACCAGGGGTGCTGAGCAGTGCATTGTCTTGTAAGAGAAAGGGGCTCTGAACTTCCAGAGGCAAAGAAGAGATGGGAAACTCAAATGGGCTCTTCAACTTGGTGGGTAAGTAAAATAGCAGACAATAGTTTTATTTTAGTAGCTTTTGGATCCATGCCAACATAGAAATTCTGTGTAGGAATAGAGTGAAAAGCAGATGAGGTGCAATGGACTTGAAGAAATAGCAAGCCAAGGTGATTTAGGAGAAGCCTGGATCAGAAGGAGTAGTGGAATAACCTCAGAGTCACTGAGCTTGGCTTTCAGAAAAAAAAAAAAATTGACACCCCTATTTATATTGAATCTTTATAATGAAATTACCCAGATATTACAGTGATGAATTTCATAGGAAAACCTTTCCCATGAGGTTTATGATAAAAAGAAAAAATCAAGTTATAGCAAAGCTGGTGTTGATTATGGTACATTTGGTTAGAGTCCAGTTTTGTAAATGGGCAAAAGGGATCTTCTCTTCTTCTCTAGATACCAGAAATATTGGCTTTATTCTATTTGCATTTAAATCACTGTATGTACAGAATGAAAATAATTTTTTGCTAAGATCTTTGCTAAAAAAGGGCTACAATTCTTGTACCACCAGCAATTCTAATTTTTAAGTTGTTATCAGTATGTTTCATGTTTTGTGAAATCAAGGTGGGAGTTTTTCTGCACATAATAAAGAGCTCTGTTTATTTGACATTTCTTTCTTAACACCTGTATGGACTTCACTCAATGTATATTATGGAAGTTTTAATTTATTTTTCTTATCGCTAATCTGGAAACAAAAACTTCTTTCTTGGTTTCTGTTTCATTTAAAACCATACAGGTTTAGGGAAAAAAAACTGTCTTATTTTAACATTGTGCCGATGTTATAACACAGCAAGGTCATTTGTTATTTTAATAATGATTTTCTATAGTTAAAGCACCTTCATGACAGAAGTAAGCTGTATATAAAGAATCTGATGTAGCAAAAATGTGTCCTTCTGTTAAAAACCAATTGCAAAACCAAATTATGTGTATAGGAAATGTTCTGGAACACGCTTGCCTGTGACTTCCACTACTTAGAGAAATAGGATTAAACCTGCTTCAAGGGACTTTGACTCCCAGATAAACTCTGGGTTCTTTGATGTCATAGAAATGCCAAAGTAGGAGGTCTTTCTAAAAGATCAAATAAAACCCAGTTGAACTGTGAACTGCGAGTGAGCAAAGTTTTCAGATGCACTTCTAACCTACTTCTAACTTTTACCGTGTGCATATAGTAGGGTTCAGAAACAATCTGTTGTAAATTCTTCAGCCAATTAGCTGAGTGAATTACCACCGTTTATAATGCGCAGAACGTGGAGGCTCTCTTGCCGTTGTGCCGAGTTGGATTGTTAATAACAGGAAGCTAGCACTTCTCAGTACAGTGGATCAGCTACATGTGAAAATAAATGTAAAAAACCTGGAGGGGAATGGCAGCAGACTGAGATTAGTCTTTATTTAATTTAGCATTTGGGGGTCCAACACACAAATGAGTGTTTTAGTAGGCTTCATGGTGGAAGTTGCTGTCATTTGTAAAATATTCTGGCCAATTAGCTAATAGTGTGCTTGGATTTCTCCTGTTTTGATACAGTAATACTAAGTACATTGTGAAGCCCAATTATACAAATCATCCCCATATGCCATACCAGTCTTTCTTTATGAACTGTGTTTATAAATCCTGTGTGAGGAAATGTGTACTTCAGCAATTTAGACCATGTGTAAAAACATAGCCAATAGGATTGTCAAGAAAACAAGTTCCAGCATAGGAAATCCTAATGTGTTCCGCTAAAATAACACGAGTGTGCTGTGTGAGTTTTCTGATTAAATGCTTATTACTTTATAGTGCTTAACCTGCACAGGTCTTCCCATTTCCCTTTTTATTCTTTCTTTCCTTTTTTTTTTTTTTTTCAGGATCCGAATTTGGAGTTTTTGAGGAAATTTGGAATTGGGCTAGTCTCAGGAACAATAGCCTCAATTATTAACATTCCTTTTGATGTTGCAAAAAGTAGGATTCAAGGACCACAGCCAGTTCCTGGAGAGATCAAGTACAGAACCTGTTTTAAAACTATGGCAACAGTCTATAAAGAGGAAGGGTAAAACATTCTTATTTTAATAAATGTCCTGACCTCTGTTTTAGTTTGTATGGGTCCATAAAACCACGTTGTTGTATTTCAGATTTGATGAGGACCATTAAACCATCCTGAATTCACATATCAAAAGAACCCAATGTAGCATTTTGAAAATTTATTTTAGCATTACAAGGATATATCTTCCTACTACATATGAACTTCTACAAGTGACTTACAAAATTATTATTACATTGTCAAAATTTATGTTCCCCAAGTAAATGCTTCATATATCTCATGTGTAAATTTTTCCATTCTTCATTTTGCAAAAGGAAAATATGAACAGAAAACAGACTATTTCTCAATTTAATTTAATTTTAATAATGCAGGCCTCTGTACCTTTAAAATTATTGCTGAAATAATTAAACTGGGGACAGATCCTTTTGGTAATAACATTTTCCAACTTTTAAAAATATTTCTCAAGTAGTGACTGAGTTGTGGCTTTGATATTCAATTATATCAGTCATTTTGTCTCTATATGCAGCTGTTGTTAACAGACTTGTCTTGAAAGTAAACCCATCTCACTGATTAAAGTCATATTTCTGATTGGCTAGGCTTACAACATTGCTTTTGTGACTGAACATTGATTAACTTTTTCTCTTCATCTGATCTGCCTCTGTAAAATGTTAAAATCCAGATACAGCCTGCTATTGAACATGTGTAATTTCAAATAATTGCCTCTAAGTGCTTTGCCAGCATTTTAACAAACATATGCTACAATTCCGTTCTTCTTTTAGAGCAAGAATATTGTTTGAAATGTTTTGTTTGTTATTCTTCTGCTACAGATTTCTGGCTCTGTACAAAGGCTTGCTTCCCAAGATCATGAGGCTCGGTCCAGGTAATTTTCCTTCTGTCATTTCTATTTTGCTTTTGTTCTGGCTTTCTCTTCCCATTTTTACAGTTTCTTGAGAAAATGTAGTAAGTATCAGTCAAATAAATGAATCAAAATATCTGTCAGTTTGAATGGTTTCTTTTTAAAATAGCATCATCTAGTAGTATCACAGATGGATTTGGCTAAATATGTGTCTAAAAAGAATAATTTACACGTATACATCAGAGAATTGCAGGTTCAAGTAAATGCTGGTTTGTGCAACTGTTTTATTTATTAACAAACCAAAGCACATGCAAATCACAGACTGTAAAACTTTTGGATGTTTCTTTAAGTTTCCTATTCCTCCTTATGTGATATTTTGAGTCCATTAACACTATTCCATACCTATGTGAAGTCAGCCTAAAATGCAGGTTAGAGTCTCGCCGTAAAATGCACTCAACTAGTCAAGGCACAGCCCAAGCATATCAAATTCCAGTTACTTTCTTCTCTCATGCACTATGGGGGCAGACACTAAAAAGCTGATAGCAGAGCTGGGAAGAGACTTGTATGGCTCTGGAAAACGAAGAGGACAAGGACATCTTAAAACTGGGGTTGTTGCTTGACCCCTTCTTAGTAATTGTTACTCCAAATGTGGGAGCACGGTGGTTGAAAGCTGTATCTTCCTTGGCTTTTAGAGTTTTTTTTTTTTTCCTGACTGGTTTTGATTAATCATGAAAGCAAAGCACTGGGCCCTCAGACTTTGTCAGCCCACAAAGGCTGTCTGCGTCAAAAAGAGCAGAAGCCCAATTTGAGCAGTATCCCATTCCCATTAAATTGCATTTCCAGTTGTTCAAGCTGGTTGTTTAATATGCAAGAACACACATAGGTAAAGCAAGTAGGTACAGAGCCTGTTCTGCAGTATAAAGGAGGCATTAGGTTTGTCTGTAAATGTTTGCATATCCAATCCATCTGGCTAAGTACTAGACCATGCCTGGTTATTGTGCAGGACGAGGAAGGTGGGGAGGAGAAACAAGGAGCTCTGGAGCTAAAAGCCTTTTCCCTCACACTCCAAAGATACTAGATTACATACAAGACAAAGAGAAGGCCGTGTTTAGCTTTCCCAGTACCTCTTAGCACAGCAGATTTTGGAATAAAGTTTTCCATCTCACAAATGACTATGCATTCTGGCCCACATCCAGCAAGTCAGTTACATGTGAACTTCATTCTAAATACTTCTGTAGTTATATTGGCTAACTAACATATAGGTTTAACTTTCTGATGAAACAATAATACAGTCTTTATTATGACTGGGAAGGTAATTCCTTCTTCCAGCATGTGAGTGTTTACAGGAAAAGAGATACACAAATAGATCACACAGTATGAGATTTGGAATCAGCCTTGATTTGAGTTCAAATCACATCTTAGACATTTTGTCTATGATTTGTTTGTTGGTCAAAGCCTTTTGCAAACATCTGTTCTGTCTAGCTCTCTGTGAGTTCCTTTTCATAGAGAGTTTCAAGTCTGGTGATGCTTCCTTGGGACAAATGATATGGAGAAATTCATGTAGTAATTCTGTGTGCCTGGTTGTCTTAGCCTATCCCTAGAAAGGAGAGCCCAGTTCAGCAGAAGCCTCATTTGTTAGAGGTGCCTCTCCAAGCCACCAACTGAACCAACAGGCAAAGGCAAGATCATATTTATGCCCCAGTGCTGGAACCCACAAATAATATATTTTTAATCATGCAGCCTGGTTCCCTTTATCCAGTTCTCCATCTAGAAGCTTCTCTATCTGTTTAGTTATATATATATATATATATATATATATATATATATATATATATATACCTTCTGAAATGTTCTCTTTCTTTATCTCACATAGTAATACAGCCCAGTTACAGTCTGTCTTCACTAACAGTAAAGATATTTTATGGCTTTCAAGCTGGGATTTTATACTGTTACCAATTCTAGCAAATAATGCCATTTCATTAGATCAAAACTTTGCCTGTGGATTTGTAGCCAGGAAAGATTATACTCACTTCCACACCATGATTTTCTGCTTTAGACATGGTGAGAAAACAGGTAAAAACCTCTCTTGACTCTTACCTGGAAATGTTTTTATCATCCTGAAGATGAATTTTTGCCATTCCACCAGTCAAGTTGCTCTTTCATGGCCAAATCTTTTTAAACAGGCACACAAATATACATATATTCAGACTAAAAGTGTCACTTTTAGAAGAACAAAGCAAAACATTAATCTTGAAAAAGTATTAGGAAAAATCACACTGAGAGTGAATTTTATTTAATATACAAGCTATTTACATAAACTTTATGATCTAATATTAAGTAAAATTGGTATGGTTTATGAATTGGTGAATTTTTAGTGAACTCAGGAAATAGACTTATCCATTTTGTAAATAAGGCTTTGCCATATTCTTGTTTATGTTACACTAGAAGTGCTCTATAATATCTTGCAAATACTGGATTTTCTATGTAGTAAAATAATATCTTTTCTTCCAGGTGGTGCAGTGATGCTTTTGGTTTACGAATATGTTTATGCATGGCTCCAGGACACAGTTAATCACAAGGAGCATTTCTGAAAAAACGTACTCTTTAAAATTGCGTGCATTCTAAAATACCCTATAATAAAGCAAAAGTGATTCTTATCCTTTATGGTGTTGAATACCCTCAGATTGCACTGATGTTAATACAATTCCAAACAAATATGGTCTCTAGGTCCTGATCCAAGAAAACATTTAAGTACATGTTTTTCTGTAAGTGCATAATTAAATAGCCCTTGACATTTGTAATTGTTTTACTGGACCAAGAGAAAATATAAAGCAGACTTAAGACTGAGTTTTCAAAGGACAAACTGAAATTTTGTCGACACAGAATCATCCTATGCATACTTCTTAAAAAGTTTCAGCTGAAATGGCAAAATAGAAACTATCAGGGTATTTTAAAGTTAAAAAAGGAATAATCCTGGGGGGGGGCAGATACTAAGCTAATGTAAACTGACAGCTCCATTTACTCCACATTAAGAAAATGATCCATACTCTGCAACTCTTCAATCAGTCTTGGGTCCAGTTTCAATTCAGCCCAGTATGATTTCAGCATTCATATAAGAGATTTTCAAGTTCTTTGGAGTTTGGATAGAAAGGAACAGCACAAGTAGCCACAACCTTAAAAACATGCATACTGCTAAATATCCTACATGTTCTTAGCCATATATATTATATAAATCTCATTCAGATCAAAGATACTGAAAGTAATTAGAATGCATCAAGTAGCATAAAAAGACAAACCAACATGGGATTCATAGAAGAAATGAGTAAATAAATTAACAGAAAGAAATCATTTTAGGCATATGACACTCTACTGCAAATTTTTTTTTTCACTTTGACATACTATCCCAAAAGAGCTGTCCTGTGATAAAAATGCTCAGTGCACCCTGACTGCCCCTTTAGCCTTTCATTTCCACCATGGAATGGTGAAACAAGGTAGCCTATCTGCAGTTTTATATTGCTAGCCATACACCTCGAAGAAATGCACCTTTCTGTAGATAAAAAAATGTTGCTCTGAAGCTAAAATTTTTCCTTTTCCCAGTCACTGTAAATATAAATATTCCAGGGATGTACTTGCATTCTTACTAGCCATTCCAACTCTGTGAAATACAGTAAATTCTGTTATGCTGACTCAAGACATAGTTTTTGTTCATGCAGTTGTGCCATTCTACATTTTCTCTTTAAAAACTCCTTAAATAATTAAAAATCACACATCATTCTCTTAAAATATATAAAATATATAGATATATATAAAATATAAAAGTGTCTTCATTATCAAACTTGGTTTGATATCAAACAAGCATATATCTTGCAAAGTTTCAGTATCTCCCCCATACTACATTCACTCTGTTGGCAATAATGTTCTTTCTATGAAGGAGGGACAACCCTTTTCCTTGGCAGTCCTAAAGAAGCACCTTTCTGCGTTGTTACCTGAAAATGGCAGTTCACATGTGAAGTCTCATCTCACAAGTGTTTTTAATGCATTGGAAAAGCAACAAAAAGCTAAAAATAGAAATGTGTTTTCAGCACTTTCAAGGATGCCTGTATTAACATGCTCAATAAGCCTCTCTTTTGTCTGAATTTGGCAATGGTGGTTTTTCATACCTATGCTATTTCATAGCTAAAAATCAATAAAATTAGCTCTGTTAAAGTTTATGGTTTTAAGGAAAGTGTTCCTTGTTACAGCATTTTATTATCAGTATTTGGCCAAAGAGAAGACAATACTAAGATAATTTCAAAAACTAAAGCAAAACGCTTTATAATTTGTCTTTTATTAATTTAGAGCATTCAAAATATAAAAATAAAATGCTTTAAACATACTTTATATACATATATAGCCTTTGGTTTAACATCCTTTCCAACATGATTTTTTTCAGTTCAAAGCTCAGCCTGATCTTGGATAAAAGGAGAAACATTCAAAAACAGAAAACAGCATGGTATGGGGAAACAAACCTATGAATGTGCCAGCCCAATGCCCCATTACTCCTTGTATAATATGGGCTGGAATTCAGATTTACACCAAAGATCTTCTGAACTGGGACCATGCAAACACGGTTGAGTTGAAGAGAGTACTGTTGGGCTTCACTTATTTCTTTGGAAACATGTAACACTCTGGAAACGAAGTGTAGACTTTTCAGATTAAAAAAATTAATTCTGCACCCACATATACAGAATATTTCCCAAAGGTACCCATTCACCTCAGTGGGTTCACTCCAGATTTACACCCAGGTACCTGACAGCAGCAGTTAACCCTTATTTATTATTTTTTAGGAAACAATTCCCTTTTTCTTTTTAATTTCATGTAAAATGGTTTAGAGTTGTGTGATAAGTGAACATATTGCAGTTTTCAGTTTACCCGTTAGTATAAGCAGTGAAATAGTCCTTGGGCAAAGGAGTATTCTACATAGTAGGTTTACATTAAAAAAAAAAAAGGGAAACTTCACACTAAAAAACTCCATGACAGGCAGTTCACCAAGAGCCAAGGTCAGGCACTGTTGCTCACTCTGAGCAACACTTTCTGCACGCAGCCCCACTGACTTCCCAATCAGGGGTAAGGAATCATGTACAGCAGGCAGATGCATGGAGAGCTGTACCTAAACAAACACAAAACAAAAATGGTTTATGATGGTGTATCCCATGGGAGGAATAATTAACATCATGTCTGTCCTTGTTTTATAAATTATCCTGGTTTAGCTGAGGATAATGAAAATAACTGATACAAGCTAAGGATCTGTCTGTCTCCCAAAACACACTAATTCCTCATTGGAATGTCAGGAAAGACAACTCTTATTCCAGAAATGACCTCATGTTACTCAAGAAAATTTGGAAAAGTTTTAACACAGGCACACTTTGTTACAGGCTTGCAAAGTCTTGAAGCTCAAAAAAACTGTGCTTTGAAAAGCTTCTCTTCCTTAGTTTTTTGTTTTCTTTTCCCTTTGGTGCCCCTTGTTTGAGTTCTATGGAAAACAATAGGTAGACTCACTCAATAATTCTGTAATCCAGTAGAACAACTAAGTTGAAAGATAAAATCCTCTTGCCAACTTAATCACTTATCTATTTATGAGCTTTTTCTTATCTTTTTTACCCATTTTGTCTTTAGTAAAGAGCTTATCTAGTATTAAATTAAATTCTTATTTCTTTTTCATGTTGTTAAGGCTCATCTTATTTCAACTATAACAGCATAAAGGCAGAACAACATCCATCATGTCACTAACAGTGTGGCAGAGTGGAAATGCACTTGTGTGCACTTTAACTTTAGTGGTTTCAAAGAAACATTCTTGAAAAAGTGTTCTACTGAATAACGAGGGTTTCAGCATCTCATTAAAGCTAAACAGCTGTTGGATATCTTTGAGGCTGAAGAAAATTAATCGCATCCAAGATCAGATCTTTGTTTCCTTGGGGCAAAAATATAATATCTGTGTTCTTTACAGAAATGTAGTTCTGTTAGCAATTTTTTAGTGCAAGAAGCAAAGGTGGCAGTAGCCAGAGAAGTCCATCCATATTTCAGTGGACATACTGCACATGACATAAATACTGATTACTTAGATTGTTATGAAAATTTACCCACAGTTGTCTTGGTGATGAAAGCTGGAAACCCACAAAAAGATAACTATATTTTAAGAGGGAAATGTATTTTACTTTCTCACTGAATTAGTGTTTAATATGGGATGCAGATAGAACAATATATGAAGAATAGTATTTTCTTCTTTGCTTTAACTATGTCTACAGTAATTTAAGTTATTGCAAAACACTTTTAAAAATACACAATATATTAATAGTCTATGATGGATATGAAATGTCACACCAGGCTTTTTTTTTCCACATTCATATTCTGAACATACCTACAGCATGGGAAAATCATAACAATAGTCAGAACTTTATTATTGCCCAAGGAAAACAGGTAAATTTTCAAAAATCAGAATTTTAGCTCTCTTGGGATTAAAGTTGAAAGCAAAATAACTGGCATGGAGTACTTGCCACTGCATACAGAAATGTAGAGAGGAAATTTGCTAATATTAAATAATATCTCTGTTTGTAGCACCACCACCAGTATACCTATAAGGGGAAAAAATGCTTCAGAACAACAATGTAAACTTTACCAAGAGCCATACTTTACATTCATTAAAGCAGAAAGTAAAGACAAGGTCCTCTTTAAAAATTACAACATAATCTGGACACAAGTGAGCTGAAAATGATGGTACAATTCTGTTTCTCAGTAGAGTTTTTGACTGATAGGGCTTTTTAAGCATCTCCGCACAGGTTGCACACTAACAGCATTTTCCTCTACAGTTTTCTGTTTTATTCAGGTATTTCCCACCCATATTTCTGTTTGTATACCTCATATGAATGTGTTGTTTCATGAATCTGGGAGGCTGGGTATAACTGGAGAGTTACTTAGCTGGATTTCTGCCTTTGACTCTTCTGCCAAAGAGATAACTATCTCATAAGATGATGAAGCCTCCGCTGTAGGCACAAAAACATGACCAAAAACCCCTACCTAAAACCTCATCACCCATCACCCCACCATGCAACGACATAGAAAATAACTAGAAATCTCCTTAACTTAAAAAAAATAAGAAAAAGAACAAAGAAAAAGGTAAGAAATGTACTGGAAGTTGAAAACAAATGCTGTCAAAAGCCTCTATTTACAAATGGATAAAATCACAAAGATCTTACTACTGCCTGACGATGGCAACATGCCAGAAGAATCTGAAAGCCACCTATTGCCTTCATTCTATGTTTGATTACCAAAACCCAATAAAACAACAATAAGGGACCTCATAATAACAGTGGATTGTATAATCTCATCAATTAAAGGGTTGGTCTCTAGGCATTTGGCAAACACTTCCCATTCAGCCACCTTTGCTGATTCAAGGCATAGCAGAATTTTCTGTAGTGATTTTTCTTTATTGATTTTTGCACAAATCTTAGTAACAATTGCACATTTAGAAAGTTTGTGATGATTAAGAATAAATATGTGTGGTTTGACCAGGAGAGAGTGGAACAAGGCTCCATGAGCCCTTTGAGGGACACAAAGTCTTTAAGAGCGCAACACCACACTTCTCTCAGTTTCTGATGTTGTCTTCAGCTCTTTAATCCCAAAAGCTTTAGGGAAGACAAGTCACAAGGAGAAACGCCAGGTGTGGCCAGCATGAGGAGAGCAGTCCGTGAGCTGGGCTCAGGGGCCGAGGAGCCGGCAAGCTCATGGTGCTCCTGGAGCAGCTCCTGCATCAGAGAGCGGAGGCCGTGACGGAGTGGCTGCCCTCCCTGGCAGTCTGCATGCCCTTGAAGGCCAGCGAGGCGGGGATGTCACAGCTGTGAGGGGACAGTGGGGTGCCCCCGGCATGCTGCCAGCCATGACTCGCCATGTAGCTGGATGGAGCGGCGCTGTACGTCATGTAAGGTGACACCTGGGCCGGCGTGGCATACGGAGGCATGGCCGGTGCGGACACGAAACTGCTGACGGCTGGGAGGCCATTGGGTGCCTGAAAGGAGAGGGAAAGGAAAAGGATTTCTAAGAGAGTAAGACACGTTGGATTTGGTGTAAAATAAGCTGCCCTCAGATGCTGCTGGGGCTTTGTACCAAAACTAGGAACAGTGGGGACACCAAGAAAGAAACCCATAATCATTCCCCTGAATTTCATGGGCTCAGTGGCCCCTTCTGCTTTTCTTTTAAGACCAGTTACCCCACTGTGATCAGTACTTCACACCTCTCCCAGCAACCTGTCCCAGACAGGGACCATCATCAGATGATGAGGAAACACACACCAAGAGCAAGGCAGGAACTGCTAAGGCCCCTGTACACCTGCCTACCTTGCCGCAAGCTGTTGTTCGTGGACCCCTCAAAGTCCATGGTTGCATCTAGTCATTACACTTGAGAGCTATTGGAGGGATTTGTAATGAGTCTCCCCCTTCTCTCTCACCTTGATGCACTTGGCAATGATTTCCACAGGTTGGAATAAATGAACTGCAACATTTACCTACCTTTCCTGAATTTCACACAGGGTGTTGGTCACTGTTGCAAGCCCAGCTGGGGAGTGCTGTGGCAGTTTAAGCTGAGTGTGCAGTGACCACAGCCATCCCAGTGGCAGGAGAGACAGACCCATCCCTGTGCCTCTCCTCTCCTGGCCCCGAAGGAGGGTGGGCTCAGCCTGAGCTGCCGTGGGCAGGTGTGGGCACAGATTTGAAAGCAACACTCCTTGGAGTGAAGAGGTAACAGTGGCTGGGGGAGGTGGAACATCTTAAACTCTTTGGTAACTGTTTGTTCAGAGCATGAGTCAGAACTTTAATAGTAGTATTATTGATGGTGACTTTTAAAAATCTGTTTTCTAGATACTTGGGATAAAAAACTTGCAAATGTTCTTTGCTCATAGTTCCCCCTGGTTTCAATAGGGCTTCTGTACACAAAACAATTGCAGGGCTGGGTCCTTTCCTGCAAGCTATTTTCCTAGGTCCTTCTGTAGGCTGGAGAGAAGAGTTTCTATTTAAATAGAGAAGGGAGAGTCCTTCAGTCAGCTATGCTATGATTTCACAATTAATGACTCCTTATTCAACTAAAAACTGTTTGGTGGTTTATTTCACACCCATAAATATTTCTTCAGCTCAACAGGTACAAACCAAGATCATTTATCTTGCTTCAGTTTCAATTTGTGTAGTGTTTGTTTTAGGATTTGGAGTGGCATTTTTTCTCAAAAATGTTTCCTATCTGGATATAAAAGAAGAGTATTGATTCATCAAGTCCTGTAGCATCATCACATGGTACAACTGGACACAAGCTGAATAGTGCAAAGCTAAAAAATTAAACAGACTTTTGTTCCTGCTAAAACTTCACGTGGAGTTAACATTTCACTTGTCAAATTTCTGCCTGATTTCCAGTATTCACCTTTAAAAAGGGCACTGGCCTATTTTCAGGCTCATGAGTTACCTACCCATGTAGCTCACAGTTCCACTGTCTAGACTATCCTCTCATTGTCATTTGGGAAACAGAGCAGTAATTCTGCTGGTCTCTGTCAATATAAACCTGTACAGCAATCTAGAGCAGCAGGACACAGCAACGGGATCCTGGCCACAAGCTTCCAATAGGAACATTAACTAGTACAAAACTTACAGCTGCATCAGCAACATAGTTGTCATTCAAAATAATTAAATACTTTGTTGAAGCTGAACTTGCTTTATTCTTCTGAAAATCCAAATATGTGATCTGACCAGTAACTTGTATTATGTGCCCCCTACTATGACTCAGAATTACTTTAGCCTCAGCTTTAAATATCAGTTCTTGCAACTAATTAATACAAACCTGCAAATAATTGCACTGCAAATCAGTAAAATTCTTGAATCACATGGAAAATTATGTCATTGAATTCACGGGAAATAAAAAGTGTGGCCCTAAAAAGCTGCTTTTCCAATGTGCAAACATGAAACAAGAATGAGCACCTCTGTTTTTTGTAACAAGCACCAACAAAAAGCTTTGCACAGGCGCAGTAGATTCATTGAAGCCAGGTTGTAACACTGGGATATCAAGAGCCACAACCCAAATATATTCTGCACAGAGGAGTACAGAAACCCTGGAGGGGTGGGTGCTGAAAAGAGAAAATATATGGGACAAGTCCCTGAAGTCTCATAGCCATTGAGACAGCACAATCCTTCAGGTTCTAGACCTCAAAAGAGGTTTTTTGGGCTCTGTGAATCCACCCTGTTCCTCAGGCTTTCCCACTCCCAAGGAGGCTGGCTACCAAGCAGTGGGCTTAAGGCTGTGCCTGGAAGCCCATTTTAAGTAGGATTCCTCATTATGAGTTCTCATCTTCTGTGACCCCTTAGCTGTGCTTTGAGAAGTGTGTTAGTAGGTATGGGGTAGATCTGTGCCAGGCAATGTGCCAACAAGGCATCTCTTTGCTGGTCCACCAATGTTCCAGCCCATGTCCTGGCCTACTGCATCTCCTACAGACAAGGCCTCCAGGGGTTCCTCAGCAGCCATAAGCAGATGACTTTGCATGATCTGAGGCAAATCTGAGCTTCTGAACACCTCACATTAATGCAGACATTATTGATAAATTCTTTATCAACAGGCTTGTTGAGAAATATTCCAATCACACATATGTTCTGTGGCCTTCTGGCACAGTCTTCAAACTATAATTCATGAAGAAGCCCAGGTTTCCTATTGAATCATACTGTAGGTGCCACTTGGGTTGTTGTTGATAAAACAGATGGAAATTAACTAAAGATTCACTAGTTTTTGTAAAAGCTTAATTTAAAAGAATACCCATACATATTTATGGCAGCCAGAACAACCTTTTTTTACACACACACACACACACACACACACACACACACACGCTCTTATTCAAAATAAAGTTGTGAAAACTGTTCTTTTTATAGCCTATTCTGAATGTGAGAAAGATCTTGCCCCAACTACTGAGGGCAGGATGTGGAGACAGTTGTGTATGGACCACCAGCTGCAACCTGTCAGAGGCCACCAATGCTGTCTGTCATCACTGCCTCACTGAATTGGTGAATCATTCTTATTTTTGTTGCACTGCTACAAAGGTTTACCACTCCAAACCATGATTCTGTGGGTGCCACAGATGCCCTCAGCCAAGCAGGCACCACTGGGATGGGCAGGCACTGGCCCAGCACAGAGTGCAATTGTGCCTCAGGGGAGGTTTGAGCCATACCCACAAAGCAGTCAGAGGCTTCCTCTGACCTGAATTGAAAGATGAGGGGATAGAGAAAATCTCACTCTATATGATTTTAAAGTATGCTACTCAAAAAACCCCAACACCCAAATTTTCATCTGACTTTCATCTGTGAAAGACTTGACCTAATAGTCTTGACACAAGCATTTTTATTTCTGAACAGCCTTAGATACAAAGCATAGGTTATCAGAAGGGTTGAATCTTGTCTGTCAATCTGGCACGTTTTACAAACATGACATTCACTTAAAATAAATGGAGGGGATTGAGTTCCATGACCCTGTATATACTGGATGAATAATTCATCCTGCAGTATTTCAATCAGAGGAAATGAACAGCAAAATCTAAACATTTGTAATTAGGAGTGCAAGAACCCCATGGTGTTTATGGATTTTTAAAACCCTAAGAATTTGTTTTAAGTGCAGAGGTTCTTGAACTTGGCTTTTAAGTTTTATAAATATTTTTTTTCTTAATTTGAACCATCGTTTTTCAAGGGAAATCTAATTTTTTTAAGCAAACAAACAAACATTTAGTTATAGCTGAACAAGAACCTTTGCTGTGTAAGAGATAAGGGTTCCCATTTGAAAGTGCCTACTTTCTGGCTTCTACAAATATCAATTGCTCTCAATTGCTGCTTCTATCAATGTTTTCAGACAACTAATGGAATAAGTATTTCCAAACTTTAGAGCTGCATTTGAAACCTAGAACACATGACCTCCCACCAACTCACAAATTCATTTAAACCTGTTCTTGCAAAGCTACCAGCAAAACAAGAGTAATTGGGTCAGGATAACAAGTTGGGTCTGGTGCCTTTCTGCCAAGTTGCTGCTGATACCTGCCAGTGACAGTAAAGGAATATTGAGGTAAGAAATCAAAACCAGGGTGGACATAAAACCTTGCTTTATGTCACACAAAATTGTCCTACTGAAACAAGCAGACTGCACGTTTTCACCAGTAAAGGAGTTGGTTGAGTAGTTTTAACAGATGGAATCTTTAGTTTTGGTCACTTTAGATACAATACTAACTAGAGACAACTTTTTTTGTCATTATTTTCAGTCTGTTTGTGATTTGCAACACAGTGGGAGTGGGTGGATGAAAAGCAAGTCTAGAACCAAGCTAATGTAGGAATGTCTTTGGAATAAGTAATTTCCATTAGTTGCTTGGACTCCTAAAAGTCAGAGCAATTCTTTCACAACCAGAGATAACCACCACATACACCTTAATATATGTTTTGAAGGTTATGCTTGTATAATGTGTTGCAGAGCTTCAGCCTCTTCTCTCCTTCATGATAAGAAGACACAAGGGTACAAGCTTTCCGGACAAACTTCTCAGTCAGCCCGTGTCAGAAAAACTACCTGATTTTGGTTTCTTCTATCTTGATCAAGAAGAACCAGAGAAAAATGCAAGCTAAATTTCACTTTTGATCCTCATGGTATAAATTCTAATTATATATTGTAATGAATTTATATTATTTTGTATCATTCTTTTCCTTCTCTGACTTTTGCTTGCTAGATATGTGTTCTCTCAGTATCAAAATTAGTTCATCTCCCATGTTCTCTTCCCATGTTGATTCTAAATATTTCAGAAAATGACCAGGAATGTAACATTCAAAATCACAGTCTCGTATTTAGGTTAGCTATCATTAATGGCAGTAATGTAAAGGATCTCATTTCAGTTTTATGTGAATGCAAACACGAGCAGATTTGATGCCACAGGTGAATGCCACCTCAATTTTACACTCTAACTCTAAAGTCAGTGTCCAAAAGAAGAATGTTTATTATTATTATTATTATTATTATTATCATTATCATTATCATTATCATTATCATTATCATTATCATTATCATTATTATTCCATTGTAAGATAATTGCTACAGTATTTAATTAAATAGGTCATGTATTGCATGGACTGAGAATGCAGACTTTGTAGAAGTATTTTAAATTCTATTTTAAAAAATGTTTCTGGAGAAACATCATAGCCTTCAAGTTGGAGTTACCTAATTGAGCAGCCTGAATGAGCTTGGACAGTGACTCAGCCCAAAATTCCCTGCTGCAGTCATCAGAAGTTCAGTCTGTGACACGGCTTAAGGGACACACCTCTGGTGAATAAGGTTGCTGTTTCCGTTTGTATCTCGCAATTCTAACACTGACTTGGATGGAATGAATCCTTCCTGTCCTTGGATCAGCAAGCTCAGCACGTTGCCTTGATCCTGCAGCACAGCCCTTCCCTGAGAGCCACTGAAACCAACCAGCAGAGGTACCAGGGAGCAGGAGCTGGGAGCACAGCAGAGTGCAGGCAGCAGCTTTCTCTGCAGGGATGCTGCCGCGGCCCCAAACACACACAGATACCCTCTCGCTGCTGGTTTTCACAATGAAAACCTTCAAACATTTTCTGGAAATGATGGCTCTTTCCCAAATGGCCTGAAAACACAGTCATGAAGAAGCTATTGCAGCAGTTGTTCTTTCCTCAGCAAGAAAAAGCATAGCAGGAAGCAAAATATCTAGTCTTTCAATCAGAAGAGCAAATCAGCACAAAAATCCAGAGGATATCTCATTTTTAGGGACATGCACATAATCAGTTAAAACGATTATGACAACAAGACAAGGAGCAATCAAACACAAACTGCAAACATCAAGGAAGCAAACATGCTAAATCTCTCTTTATAATTGGAGGTTAAATATGATTCATAAATCAAGTCAACATATGGGATCCCGAGGGAAGAGCAAACAAATTTTCCAAGTAAAACAGCAGCAGCAGGCGTGAAATGGAAATATCATTTAGGAAAATGGCATTACTAAATTATCTAAGTAATAAAAATGGAGGGTTTTTAGGTTTTAAAATCAATAAACTTAAGTAATATTTTTGTATAAATTGTAATTACTAAATTAGAGCTAAATTCTGAAACTGCAATTCAGTGCTACAGGATCAACAGGAAAAATGACGCTACCACAAATCAATTCAGACCAGTGTTCCACTAAAATTAATGTGCCTACACAGGTAAGTCACAATTACCTAAAGAAGGGTTGCAGAAGTGAACACTGAGTAAATTTCTCCAGTTTATGATAATGGGTTTTATTAGAAATATTTTTAAGAAAAAATGAGACAAAATTGCTAAGGTGTATCTGAGGTGTAAGCTAGCCAGAGTTAATCCTGCAAGTCATGGTTTGCTTTTTATAGTGCTGGAAAATATTCTTACAAAAATATTTTCATATTAGACTAAATATCCATATTCTTAGATGAATTAACTTATTTTATTGAACATATTCCTTAATTTCACTGCAATCAGCTTAAAATGAGACTCTGAAAAATTAGGACACAGACATTAAATAATTTTGATATACAAAAAAAACTTAGAAGAGGCAATATTTTGTATGTAAGATATTAATTTGGCATAATATTATAAAATATAATATTTGCCTTTATTTTCAAGAAAGAATGAATAGTGATAATGCATTGGAATTGAGAAGCTTTTAAAAATTACACATGGGCAAGGGGCTTACATAGCTGCTCTGTTGCTCAGCTGAACTGAGTTGATTTCCAGAAGACTGTGATTTGAAAAAGAGACCTTTCAAGAATGGAGAATTACACTATTTCTCTTTCACTGTAAGTTGAGCAAAGTAATGCTGGTATTCTAGTTGAAGTCACAAATAAAACAGACTTATTCTTAGAGCTGAAGTGCTCTAATATTTCAGACATAGTTAGCTACCCAATCCTTTACATTATCTCTTTAAAAGATGCCATTTTCTTTGCAGCTATTTCTCCTATTGTTAAATTCAATTCACAGCAATGTACTGCATAAGAAAATCACACTACTTCCTTCTAAAATAAAGTTCAGTCCTTTCATAATGAGCAGATCCCATTCCCTGTGTTTAATGTGCTTTTTTATTAACTTAAAGTTGTTTCCTTTACCTAAAGCCATCCCCAGCTGCAGTGAATAACACAGAAACCAGATAATATCAACTGAGTGTTTTAACTATAGTTGGGACATGCATCAAGATCACTCTAAATGATATTTTCTTATCCAGTTTTAAATCTCAGCCTCTTCAGGGAAATAAAATCCCAGTTTTGGAAATAGTAATAGTAACTTGAATTTACACACCATCACCAATCCTTTCCTGAAGGAGCCAGGGGCATTTTATGTCTTTCCCAAAGCAAACTACAGCAGAAACAGAAGAAAAGAAAAAAAAATGTGAGGGGGAAGACGGGGGGAAGGAAAAGAGGAAAAAAACACCACTCAGTCTCTGACACTGAGTAATCTACCACAAAAACAACGGAGGAAAAGAGAGAGGAGAAAAAGGCATGGTGGATAAAGGCAGACAGAGGTTGCTGTAAAACCTCAGCACATTCTGAGGGAAAAGCAGGGAGCAAGAGCTTCCAGTGCTTCTTCAGAAGTGCAGTTGGTTTAGACAGCTTTCACAGTGAAGTGAGATCTACCATGGCCACCAGGCACACACTAATATGTCCACCTAAACATCTCCAGTGTAGATTATCGTTCAAGGTCTGCACTGTCATTGAATGGTTGCTTCCCTCTCATACGCCAGGTTTAGAAGGATGATATAAATCAAAGTCACTGCCTTTCCAGTGAAGATGCTGAATCTTGGGGTATGTTCTACTATTTAACAAACTTCACAACCAGACTATTTCAAAGTGTGGTGAAAACAAATTCTGGTTGCTTTAAGCACAAAGCCTTGTTCTGATGACAAAAGCACAACTTAAATTTGTCCTTAGACAGATATGCTGGCCTTATGAGGACAATAGGAAAGCACAGGAAAAACAATCATGTCATATAAGCAAACTCCTTTGAGTTGGAATTAACAACAGATTCCCATAGTTTTAGAACAGATTTGCACAATAATTCCCCCTTGGTATTTTGGCAAAATCTGGAATTGGGCAGGGCACACATGGACTCTAAACAAGCAAATACACTGGAAGAAATAAACATTTGTTCTTTTCTATGCCATTGGTTAACACCATAATGCCTTACTGAAAGGTTCTATGAAAAACGCCTTCTTAATATTATATACTTAGCAATATATTGTAATTTCAATATGCTATTATTTAAATGAAACTGGAGGAGGAGACTTATGGACACAGACCTTCAAAGGGATTCTAGATGTCTAGAAACTAGGCAAATATGGTAAAGTCTTCACCTTGTTCTCTTCGTGGACAGCCAAAACAGCAGTCTCCTATGTCTGCTGCAGTTACTGGGAAGCTGGTACACTAAGAAGGGTGAACCCATAACCCATCAATTGTTAAATGCCCACAGTTGTTACGACTAGTTGTGTAGGCAATTCCTAAAAGCTGATAAATTGCCACAACAGACAAATTCAAACACACTATACAGTCTTTATATACTTGCCAATCTACTGCAAGAACCAAGACTGAACGGGTCAAATCACATCCAATACCCCTGCTCCTGGCACTCTGCTTCCTAGCTGTGACAAGTATCTCCCATCACTCCCACTTCATGGTCCCTGATCATGTTCGTCATGGCAGACCTCCTGGTGGGTTGGGGTCCTTTGAGCAGAAGGTGCTTAGAGTGCAGTTTGAGTGTCATCATTCCATTCACTCACCTCTCTGACTTTCTTTATTAGTTTCATCCGGGTGGAGTGCCCTGAAGCCATGTGGGTTGGTGGACAGGGCACTGTGTTTTGGCCGTGGAAGCAGGTGGCCAGTAAGAGGCAGGTCTCACAAATGGGGTTCGAATTGGGTGCCATCCAGATCACCTGGGGAGGAATCGGGTGCATGTAGTGGGATCAGCTCATGCCCCTCACCCACAACATGCAATGACAAGGATGCCTAGACCTTGAGCAAGCTGTCTTAGTGGCAATGCTTTGATAGCAGGCCTGGTCTGGAGATCCTAGTGAGAGCAACAGTGAACCAGACGGTTCCAAGCCAAGGTCTCAACCCTTGCACCAGACTCTGCTAACAATGCTTCTGGCTACTATGGCAAGAAAGCAAATAAACACCACTCCTTCACAGCTTCACCCCCCTGCTGCCTGGGTATGACTGAAGAGCAGTAGGTCCAGACCTTTGTCATTGATGGATTTTGCACAGACCCATAGCAGGAATCCAGCTGCCTGGATCCAAAGATGCCAAATCGGTAAATTTGCTAATTATTTTTTTTCAGTAAATCATGTGTGTAGGAGGACTATGTAATTTGCCATAATATTTAAGGCTTCATTTTTATGTTCTCCCCAAGTAAGTTACCCTATGTTGTGGCTTCTAAGCACTGCAGATGCAGTTGCAGATGCATGGGCACCAAATACACTTTTTTTAGTGTTCATCTATAAATGAAAGATCAGGAACTAAATGTTTGCATTATCTACATTTTCTGTGCAAGTCATTGTCCAGAGTTGCACCTACATTTGCAATCACTTGCCCTAAAATGGAGCCTTCCCTTGATGCTCTTGCAGCACACAGAGCTCACGGCCCCGGTCAGAATGCAGCCGAGGGACAGGGAGTGATATCCCAGCAATGCCAGAATCTCAATCCCCTAACAGCTGAGGAAGTTCAGCTGAGACAGACCTGAGGTAGCTGCTGCTTAGGGGTTTGGCCAGCGTGTCAGAGGAAGACTTCACTCAAACTATGTTCACAAACCCCTCTGAATTAGGAGGAGTATTTTCTGCAGCTCCAGTAGGTTTGGGATGAGGCCTCCAAACAGCACACCTTTTCCAGGGCGAGCTTGCCCTTAGAACCCCCACTTACAAGCTTTTTCCCATTAATGAGTATCAGCTCCCTTTGGCAATATGTACATCTGCTTCCTGCAATGCACACAGAAAGTCATTCTGAAAAGAAATTATTTCCAAGCTATTTGCCTCTCAGCAAATCATACAGACATATATCAGGTCTTCTTCATTTTCATACATGTGTAATTACAGATCACAACTTTTTTTTGCTTTGAACATTCATGATGTTAGTCCAGCAAGTCACAAGCATCAGATGTCTGAGGTCTGCATTTTAAATACAGTACATGTTTATTAAGCGGCTTGATTTCAAATGCAGGTTACAAATGTGTTCATATTGCAGTCATTTCAGCTATTTTTTCTTAATGAAGTAGTCAGTATAAGCTGTGCAATGCAAAAGAAAATACTCAGAATATTCATCCTTTGTAACAATAACATAATTATCTGTAGAAGCACCTGAACATCGCACTGAATGTGCCTCCCTGCCTAAATAATGCAATATAACTGAGCTCTGTATGAAATGTGTGTGACACAATACTGTCAAACTCTTGGAAAAATCTATTCTCCTTTTCAGTTTCTCTGATTCACAGTCACCCTGTTTGAAAGCCATATGACAAACCTGTGAGTGTGATACACCAGGGAAATTATGCAACTGCTTAGGTATAAATGACAACCTGGGACATCATGTAATTAAACCTAAATAGAAACTTGACATGGTATCTTTTGGTTTCCTGTGGAATGTTTTGTACAAAATCACAGTCTGCGAGGCTGAACTTTCAACTCCCAAAACCCAAATATGAATAGCATTGCAAACAAAAGCCCCAGGAAATCCATAATACATAAAATGAAAAATGTTCTACATCCAGAGGTTCAGTTTCATGTTAAACTAGTGTGACTGCATATTGTCAAGGCAAAAATGTGAAGTCCTCCTGCATTTTTTGTGGGTGAACTCCCATTGATCTGTGGGAGAAGGGCTGAAACGTAGCCATTGGAATCGATTGGAGAGGTCAACCTTGACTGCTGCCTGACAAGTCTGGGATGTCAATAAGAGTTTTGCCTACAAAAAGGCTACAGTATCCTATGTCTTAAAACAAATGTATATCATTTAAAAGAAGTGATCAAACAAATTTACTGTAAAAGTACACGAGACGTCGTTCTTTGGTCTCAATTTTTCTGGTCTTTCTCACACAGAGGGATTTCCTGGGGGGATTTCTTGAGAAGCAAAATATTATCTTCCATGATTAAGGCTGAGTGACAAGTCCTTCACTTGCCTAGTAGTTATGGAGCTATTTGCAAGCTTTGGACAGGTGAACTTTGGATGTTGGTGATGCTTAAATACATAGATGAAATTTGTTGGAAAATGCAGAATTAGCCATCACTCACACAAAATCCAATATTAATGTGCTTCAGAGCACATTTCCTCTGCTCCTGTGGTGGAATTGGGAAGCCTAAGCTAAACATCCACACTTGATTCCCTCCTTTTGTAGGCACCTCTGATTTTGATAATATAAAACATAAAACTGGAACATCACAGAACGATCACTTCTCTTCTCTGAGGGAAATCTGATGTCTGCCTCCTTAAGACCCTTAAGAGTCTTTGTAACAAGCTTTGCCCAAAAGAGATAAGAAAATAGCAATTACCCCAAAGTACAACGACAGAGCCTATTTCACCAGAGTCCTTCTGGCATATTAAGTATCTCTGAGACTTCCCCATTTTCCCACCACTCCAGATACCCCCCTACTAGATTCACAAATGAACCAACATTCTCTCATATCTCCTGCTCACCTCTTTACACCCAAAACCATACACATTGCAAGACACCATGGATCCCATGATGTCAGAGAATTTTGTAAATCTTTACTGTCACAGGCTGTCACTTCAGACTCAGTACACTTCAGTGAAAAGACAGTAAGTCAGCACTATTTGCAGCAGGAATTTGGTTCATAAATTTCACACTGTCTGGAATAAATATTTTGGCAAAAGGAATGTGGCAAAAACTGCAAATAATCACGTTTTCCCATCCTTATTTAGCATGATTTTTTTAACATATTCTTAATTAGCAAGGTAGTGAACTTGTGACAGACAAAGCAATTAATGCACATTCAAATTAATTCTCTGGATAACAATTCTGAATACTATATCAATAGACTGGTCTATGTGTTAGAACTTTCCAAAGCCAAATTCTATTTACCTATATTATTACAGGGAAGAAGCTGGGAACAACCTCCTCTATATCTTCCTTTAGAGAGCAGGGTTCTGAATATGGCTTTTCTGCCCTTTGAAACTCTCTGGACAATTTATTTGGATAAATGAATTCCATTTTATTAATAGCAATTTTCTCAAATTTTAAATAGCACGTATGCTTAAATAGCATTTATCAGGTAATCTTTCAGGATGAACAGAACTTTAAAGTAAAACTGATATCAACAATAGAATAGTTATATATTATGAAGATGAAATCATAAATATTGAAAAGAAAAAAGAAAAAAAGAAAAGGTAAAAAATAGTTTCCAAACCAGCATTGAAAATAACTCAATTTATAAAACACTGTTTCTCAACACATCTGTAGAAGTAAATGAGATCCATCAGAGGCCATGGTTTATAGCCTACGAACAAGATCCTATGAATATTTCAGCAGAACTGCACGCAGAAGGCCCAGCCTGGAACCTAAAACAATGAAGCCACAGTACAGCTGCTCTTACAGAGTAGTGACAAGCTATATCTACTATTTTTAGCAAGACTGTTAAGGCTTGTTTTAGTCTTTAAGGAAAATTGTAGAAGGAGTAGTAACACTAAATCTAAATCTAATTCTATCTTTAACCATATGGCTACACTACAGCGCACATTATTTGTGTTATGAAATGAACATAATAATAATGGGATAATAGAAAAACAAAACAAATAGGACAGCATTGAGGGTGGCATATTGTTTAAAAGGCAATATATGTAATGAAGTAGGTGTTCACTATCAGGATCTACAGTATTTCCCACTCTGCCCGCTCTTTGCGAGCGTTCCCACAGTTTGCGCTCCGCATCTTGAATGTGAGAGTCTGATTCAGCTACTCTCACCACCAAACACGAGCTACAAAAGTCTCCTCTACATGGACCTAAAAACAGACACAGAACTCAAAAAATACGTCCAAAATCTCTGTCTTTGAACAGGGAAAATGCTAAACAGCGATTGTGGGTTTTCTTCGACTTGGTTCTAAGTACAACAAATGCGTGGCCGGGAAGTCAGTGTGTCTGAGAGACCTCTGATGCATTTTGAAATGTTTCCATCACACGGAAAAAATGTTTTCAAAACCTGTGCTTTCCCAACGAGTAACAGTTGAGCCTTTTATAGCTTTTCTCCTGGCACGGGACATGATTAGCAAGTACAAAGATTTAGACAGAGATTTATTAAGTAACAGTTATATTGTGTTGTAATTAAAACTTAGGAAATTCGCCGTCTACTTAAGCGTTTAAAAATGCTTAATGTAGGAAGCAATTACATCTCATTTTCAAATTATTCCCCTGACTACGGAGCACGCTGCGGACAGAGTACAACGCGGCCGCAGGGGCGGAGGCGGCGGCGGGTCCCGAGCACCCGCCGGGCGGGGGCAGCCCCGGGCCCGGGCGCGATCGCTGCCGCCCCGCCAGCCCTCCCCAGCCCTCCCCAGCCCTCCGCCCGCCGGCAGCCAGGCGGGATGGGGCTGCTGGGCGCCGCGGCCGCCAGGCCGGGGGAGGAAGCGGAGAGAGGAGCGAAGAGAGCCAGGCGTTTTCCCGCCCGTCCTTGCAAACCAAAACAGAAGAAAGTCCGGCACCGGCTCCAAACCGAGGACGGTAGCCCGAGGCCGAGCTCAGGAGCCCTGTGCATCACTGCCCGCCCCCCGCCTCTCTCTTTACCTGGCTGTACTTGGCCTCCTGCTCAAGGGAGCTCTTCTCCAGCCCGTTCACGGCATGCTGGCTCGGCGGGTGGAAGCTGTTTCGGCCCAAGCTGCCCCATTCCTCCACCTTGGGGCTGGGGTAAGGCGAAGTGTCATTCACTGCTGGAAAACAAAGGCGCGGGAGAGAGGGAGTTAGAGGCAGAGACTGGGATTCGGAGGTGGATATGGCTTTGCTTCGGGATGGAGACGGCCCCCTCTCCCCATGCAAGGCACTCTGTGGGGCAGAGCTAAGGGGAAGCCGGACCCTCGCCCGCCACACCTCGCTGAAGCTCCCGGGAGCTCCTTGAGACGGTGATTCGTGGGCAGAAGGCAGTCAGCCCCGTCCGTGAAACCTGTGACAGAGATCAGCAACCCAGCCCAGAGCTGGCTGGCTCGCCCGTCCTCGCGTCCCCGCACCGGCGGGACGGAGCTGCCGCCCGGCGTTTATCCCCCCGGAGCTCCTAAGGGGTATTTACGGCAACCGCCGTGTGTGCATTTGTGAGTCAGAGGAGAAACAATACCCCGTGTTACAAACAGACCTGACACGCCTGCAGATAAACTGGGCTCCAAACACTTTTTGGAAGAAAAAGAAAATGAAACATAAAAGTAAATAAATAAATATATTATTTTTTTTAATTGGGAAATAAAAGGAAGAAGATAAGAAAGCGGGGAGGAAAAGAAGTAACAGTCCTATTATTTACATGCTTATCAGCCGCGCCATGGGCATACCGGGATGATTTGCTGGCGGACAAATTCCTCGAACGGCCAAATTCCCGCACCGGGGAGCCAGCGGAGGAGTAGGGGGAGCCCTGCCCCGAGCCCCGAGCCCCGCGCCCGGCCGCATCGGAGCCGCCGTGGGAGGGGGCTTTCCTGCCACACCACCCCGCCCGGCCCCTCGCCGTGCTGGGCAAAGGCACAAATCTGAAGTTGTCTTAAGAAATTGAGCTCCCTCGGCGAGCGCCCTTTTCTGCTGATCTCACACTTTCCCATGAATAGGGGCTTCCTTTCCGTGTCAGCAAGGTCAGTTTACCCTATAAATCAAGGGCGAGCAGCCCCCATCTGCGGCATCGGCCACTCCGCAGCGCCGACCCTCTGACGGGAAGGGGAGGGGGCGATTTCACACTGCAGAAAGATGTGTGCCGCTGCGGGGGCTGAGCGAGACGGGACAGATACCGGGGCACCCGGCAGCACCGTTAGAGGCCTGCCTGCCAATGTGGTGTTAATAAAGGAGGAACTCACAAAAAAAAAAAAACAAAAACAACCCCCCCCCCCAAAATAAAAAAACCAAAAAACCCACCCAAACAAAACACAAAACAAGCAAACAAAACCCCACAAAATAAAAAAAAAAAAAATAAAAAAAACCAAACCGTAAATTTCTCATGTGTTTTGTAATGCACTCATTCTTTTTAATGTTCATTGCCAACACTACCTCTAGATTGCCTCAGAGATTGCCAGGCGTGTATTTGTTAAAGTCGACTCAGAAACAAGCACATCTGTTTGTGCCAGTGAGGACTAGAATAAAGTTTATATCGTGAAGGGCAAAGAAGAACAAAGTTACATTTTTTACATGTATACATATTAAAAAATCCATGCTCGTGCGTACGTATGTGTTGCTTGAAAAAAAAATCACCTTTCTGATTAAATAAGAAGAAAATTATTCTGCAATGCCTAAAGGATCATTTTGCATTTGAAATGCTGGTAGAAGTGGATTGTTGCTGTTAAAAAGGCAGTGAAAACAGAGATCACAGCTCCTACCTCTCCACTAATACTGAGAGAAGACTGGGACACTGAGATCGCTGTAGGCAAAGGTTATTTTGGACTGTTGTTTTCAGTGACACTTTGAGTAACGCTTTCTCTGTTCGTTCACTGGCAGGGACCGAAATGGAAAAAATGTCCCTTGCTAGCGAGCGGCTGGGAGACGCGACACAGTTTCCAGGCGGAGGAACCGAAAGAATGTGCAAGGGATAAAAGAGGCAAATCTTGGGCCTTTGGTTTTCGTAGATCACCGCTTCGGAGGAAAATACACCATCAGAATGAAAGCAATTAGATGACATTTGAACTTCCTGCCGAAGCAAATTTGGGCTGATTGCGAAAACTACAGAAAATTGACTTCTCAGCAACGCCAAGGCAGTGCCCGTGACCGGAGTGCGGCAGCGAGCCTCGGTCGGGACCGGGACCGGGACCGGTACCGAGTGCGCCCTGGTGCCGCCGCACCCCGGGCCGGTCCCTCCGGCCAGCAACCCCCCTCCCGGGTCACAGAGGCGAGGACGGCCGATGTGTCCTGTTTGCTCGTCCGCCTGCAGCCCACCCAGGCCCTTCGGTCTGCCCACGTTCCGAGACGCATCCTCCAGTAAGCTCAGCGCCCTCCCCGCGCCGGGGAAAACGCCAGGGGTTTCCCGAATTAAACAACGAAACCACCTTCCGACCCTCGGAGAGGAAAGAACCCAGGAGCGAGGGACCGAACCCCTCCGGCCCTGTTTGGCTGCCTTTGTGGCCCCGGCTCCCCCCATTTCTCACCTTGGTCTGTGATGGACCGGATCCCCAGGATGTCCGTCACCGAGTGAGAGGACGGCCACGTCCTGGGCATGGCCATGGTGCTGGGGATCGCCGGCACCCCGGGAGGGGTGGACACCTTGGCTCCTGCAGCAGCAATGGGGCTGGGGTAGGGGTAGATGTGGTTGTAGGACAGCGCAGGCTGTGGGGGCGGCTGGTGCTGTTTGTAGGACTCGTAGTGACTCTGCTGAGACAGGTTCCCGATTTTGTTCCGGAGGATGCGGCTGATGGAGCTGACCGACGGCACGTTGTACTTGTCACACACGCCATCGGCCAGCAGGCGATCCCGGATCTCCCAGGCGAAGATGCCCGGATCCCTTTGTTTGTAGGTCCGGATATGTTTTACCACCGTGGGGGTGGTGACCCGAGGCTTGCTGCCGCCGATAGCCCCCGGTAGGATGGAGCCGGTCTCGTTGTAGCGAGCCAGGATTTTGCTGACACAGCCGTGGGAAACGCGGAGCTGCCGGCTGATGTCACACGGTCTAATACCCAGTTGCGCCAGTTCCACAATCCGCAGCCTGATGGCATTGGGAAGGGGTCTCCCGTTGACAAACACCCCCCCGAGCTGGTTCACTTCCCCGAAGGCAGGTTCTGCAAGCAAATGCACAAATACAGCCGTCGGACACGGCGGACGGCACAGAAAGGGGCGTCTGAGCTGCTCCTCATCACAGACAGATGTCACAGACAGGGACCCCCCCCCTCCCCGGTCACTCCACGCGCGCTTCTTTATAATAGCGGGATGCCCCCGAGGCTGAAGGAAGCGAAGGGAAGGGAGGAAGAGAAGTGAGACGTTAAAAAAAAAAAAAAAAAAAAGAGAGAGAGAAAGAAAGTAAGAAAAAAGAAAATACTGAAAAAAAGATAGTCCGTGGCAACAAATGTCGGAGCTCTCCGGACTGTGCATCAAGCATATTCCCAAAAATAAGCACATTCCAGAGATGAAAAATTAGATCGCCCCAACAGACAAGTCAGCTTTATTGCCACAGGAAAAAGGAACGCGAAGAAAACAAAAAGAAAAGAAAAACATCGTCTAAGACGTGGGGGAGGGGGAGGAAGGAAAAGTAGTTGAGGAAATTCTTTTACATCTTGGGAGAGACGAGGGCAGCGCGGTGCTTCTGAGTCGGGACTAACTTTTTAAAGACCGTTCCTGGTGCTGTTAGCGCCTTTCGCTTAACAGCACGATTACACTGGGCTGTAAAACAAGCGTGTTAAAATGTTAACTGCTACGATCGATGTCAGGAATAATATACAACGTGTCACGGGCTCCAGCCATCCGCTCAGCTGCGATCCTGCCTCGCACTCGCCTAATAACACTAATAACAAGCCGACTAGTCATTAGCTCTCTCTCTCTCTCCCCTGCTCCTGACCCTCAACATGTTCTTACAACTTGTAGGAACACGAGCAAAGTCAATAAGGGAGCCGCGGCAGTGGCAGATGACTGCGCACGGGTGCTCCCCCTCTCTTGACAGCACTTGAACCCTCCTGCGGCTCCCGGCCACTTACCCATTCCTCTGAGCGGGACACCTCGAGGCCGGCCCTAAATCCCAACGGATCCCTATGCCCGGGAAGCGGCTCCCGGCCTCCTGCGCTCCTGGTCGCACCGGCCCCGAGCCTCTCTGATCTCCACTGAGAAGGGAACGGTAGCGTGAGGAAGAAAAGAACTACAAGGAAATCTACATCCCGACAAGAGAGCCTTGACTTCTGCATTTCAACCTCAGGGCAGCGTGGGCAGGGCCGGGCTGGGCCGGGCCCGTGGCCCACCGCCCCCCCGAGCCCGCCCCTGGGGCGGCCCCACGGCCCAGCCGCCCTCCCAGTGGCCGGGGGAGATGACGGACAGCGCGGCGGCGGCGGCCCTTCCGCTCCGCTCCCTCCGCTCCGCGCGTCGCTCCGCACCTGGGCCCGCCGCGCCGGGACGGCGGCTCCGCACCTGCGGCGGTGAGTTGCGCGGGGAGCGCCGCCGGCGTCGGGGCCGTGCCGAGCGGGGCCGGCGCCGTGGCAGGCACGGCTCGGCCGGCGGGGGCCGGGGCCTCGGCACGCAGCTCCGCGGGGCCGCGGCACGGGCGGCGGGCAACGCAGCGCCGCCCTTCCTGGCCCTTTTCCCGGACTAAGCAGCCGGAGAGGGGGCTTCGAGCCTGGCAGAGGGGTTCCCCCTTTCCCCGAATGAAGCAGAGCCGTGTCTTGACACACGCACACGGTTTGCCCGCGTTGAGTTTGCGGACCGCGAGAGAAGCTCTTCGTGGGTTTGATCGCCTCGTTCTAATAAAGCACCTTTTCGCTAACGAATGTTTCGCGGGCGGTGTATGAGAAGACCGTGAGCGATGAGAGTTGCGTCGTTTTTGGTGAAAATCACCAACCGGTCAGGAAACGAGCTGCAATTTCCCTCGCCTTGGGAGGAGACGGGACGGGGCTTGTAGCGCCTGGCACTGGGATGCTGCGTTCTCCGGCCACCGCACACCGGCACCGGGATGCTGGCGCTCGCTGCCCAGCGCAGACCGGCCCCGGTTTTGTTTTCATCCCCACACTAACACTGCACAAGGCTTAACCGTAAAATGTCAATGCCTCGGAGCTGACTTCAGCTTTATAAAAGACACTGATACACATTAGCAATTAAAAGAAAAACAGGCAAAGCTGGTAGAAATTAAAGAATGTGTGGGTCACGGCGTATATGTGGAAGAAATATTTGGTTTGGCGGTGTACGGATCCTGAGCTGACCTTGTGTGTGTGCGTCTTATGCCCTACCTTACATCGTGTTGCACACAGAGATCATGGGCTTCAGCAAAGGATTTGTCTTGGGTCGGGGTTTTTTGGGTTTTTTTTGGTTTGTTTTTTTTTTTTCTGTATTAATCTATTAATCTCCTGAGATTCTTCTTTGTCGTTTGTTGTTTTTTTTTTTAATAGAGTCTCAAAGGTACAGACTCTGTAAATTAAATAAAACGTGAAAAGAAATAAGGCGGTGGTCCTAGTGCACAAATTATCAGCAAGTAAACCACAAAATTTATGTCGCTGGTGTGCATAAACATAGTCTCGATATTATTTTAATTGAAATGTAAGATATTTTTAGGAAAAAAAAATGAGCGATAATTCAGATCCTGCACATATCGCAATGAACAATCCTAACTGTGAATAAATAAGATGTTGCAGGAGATCTCCCAGAAATTAGCGGCATGTTGTAAACGTTTTGTGATGAAACGAAGGTGATCATGGCTCTTTTGCAGGTACTTCCATCTGATCGAAATATCGGGGGATACTTGTTTTCTCCACAGGAATAAAAAAAAAAAAATACAACAAAAAATACACTACCAAAAATCATCAACAAAACCAAACTCAAAAAAAAAAAAAAAACCTAACAGAACCAAACCACCACAGCAGGAACTTTTCTATGGCAGTTTTTTGGTTACTTCAAAAGTACGAGTTGCCCTTTCAGAATATCCCACCTGTAAATTGAGGTGTTTCTTCAACTTAGATAGAATTATCTCTGATAAGGGGAGCACTCTTCACACCCGCGCAAATGACACTGTCCGAAAGCGCTGGCATTTTGCACGGGCAGTAGTACTGGCAGGCGTTTGCTGAAGCCAGAACCCCTCCCTGTGTTGTGAACTGACCTCCTTTGGTTATTTTTAAGGCAGAAGGCATTGAACTAGTGGGACCCGGATCCAGCCTTAATTAAGCTATTTCTGTAATTAAACAGTGAAAGGAGGTGGGAATCCGTAAAACTCCGATCCGCTTTAACACTTGTGGAAGTGGAGTTTCTTGCCGGGATCCCGGACAAGGCTGCTCGCCCTACAGCGTGTCCCCCAGCCCGACGGGGCCTGGGCTGCTCGCCGCCCCGGCCACCCTGAACACGCGGGACTCCCGCTGCTTCAGCGCGGTCCCGTGCCCGGGAGCATCTCCGGGTGCACGGGCGGTGCAAGCCCGACCCCGCCGCTCCTGGACCCGCTCGGCGCCTCTAAAGCTCCCCCAGGGTTGCTGGGATGCTCGGGCGTGACCCTGGCTGCTCTCCCACGCTACCCGGGCAGCTCCCCTTCCCATCTGTGTCTATTGTGTTCACAGTTGGTCCTTCTCTTCCCCCTCCGCCGTGTCCTCCAACCTGTCTGTTCCCCCTCCTTCCCTCTCCCACCCCTCCACCCCCGAGCCCGCCTCTGATCTCCTGGATATTTTGTTTCTTTCCCGTTCTCAATGTGTGTTCCTGATGTGGTCCTGTCGGAAAAGCTCGTTTACTCTGCTCGGGTCTCTAGTGGTTTAAGGATAATGTTTATCAGAAGTGAACGTGCTCAACTTGTTTCCATTCAACTGCTGAGTGTGGGCTGAAATACCAAAGGTCAGATCTACAGTGAGTCGGTAGAGGGCAGGGGGAGACGAGAGGAATATGAAAACATAATATACAACAGACTGTTGATCGCTTCTGACCTGCCTGGCAAAAAGATTATTTTTTTCAGGTAGGAAATCGTTCTAGAATCGGAGGGGAAAGGCAGCAGGGAGGGGAGGGCGGGGGGCGCGGGCTCGGGGCTTTTCTACCCGGGGAAGGGCACGCGTGCCCGGGCAGGGGGCTCGCCCTGAGAAGCCGGCGGCTGCCCCGGCACGCACCGCGGCCTCACCGCAGGGATCCCGGCCTGACAAAGCAACACGGGGGGGAAGCTGTAAGAGACTCGAGCCAGAGCCAGACAGGAGCCGGCCTTGCCCTCCCATTCCTTTCCCTCCGTGCCGAGAGAGTGCCGGAGCGGTGCCGTCACGCCCAGCGCTGCCGGAGCCGCGGGTACCGGCCCTGGCGTCTCTCGGGAGTCGCTGCCCTTGTCTGCCTTCTCCCGACACTGCTGCGTTCCAGAGGGGAGCCAGAGGCGCTCCCCTTCCTCTCCTTCCCTCAAACTCTGCTCCCTCGCTCTCTCTCCTCCACAAAACAGACTCGGCGGGAGCTGCCCGCTGCAAATCGCGGGTACGGCTGCAGCAGCCCCGGTGCGCCGCCGGTACCGGCGAGGCGGCGGCGGCCGTCCCTGGCTGCCCCCGCCCATGAAGGCCTTCTCCGGCGCTTTCCGGGACCGGGCAGGCCTCCCGACAGTGCCTAACCCTCCGCAGCTGAGAGCAGAGTCCCGACGCTGAGGTTTTCCCCCGCTCCGGCAGGGCTCCTTTGCGCCGCTGTGCTCACCTCGGCGTGTCCTACTCCTTCCTCTTAGAGCCGCCTTCATGAGGCCTTGCTGTGCCTCGCTCTGCTCCCCAGATGCCTCCGCTCTCCCCTTGTAGGAAGAAACCAGACAAATCCAACGCGGCACACACACACATACACCCACACGCCCCCTCTTTGAAGCTGCAGATTTTTATTGATTTCTTTTTTTAAGAGAGGAAGGAAGATAACCTCCTCACCTTCCTCGAGGCGAGTGGGCTACTGAGGGGCTATTAAGGCAGAAGGATGCCCACATAGTAACGCATTTGTAAGCACAAGGCCCCCTGATCCTTCCCAAAGGACACGGTGCCCCCGGCCATGTACGTACGTAGTCGGGTGGCCGTATTTCCCGAGGTGGCGTGGGGAAAGTCTGAGGGGCGGACGTGGCGTGGCGGCCGGAGGGACTGTCGCAGCTGCCCTGTCTTCCCCGCCCCCAGCTCCTGCCATGCGGCTCAAAGCCGCGAAATCCTCCCCCGGAAGCGATGCAGACAGTTTGGTGGGCAAGGAACACCTTGGAGCCGGAGCAGGGGTGAGGGGATAACGCGGTGTGGGTATCGGAGGAGATGTTGGACGCCTGTGAAGGGCAGGTAGGGAAAAGAGGGCAGAGGCAGGTGGAAGGTTAGCGACAAAGCAGAGAGACCCTCGAGTTAAGTCCAGAGGTGACCCATCCCGGAGGGAAGATGCTGTGTGAAATTGAGAAAGATGCGACCCACGGAGCTTTGAAACGGGGCTTTCATGTTGCACAGAGCTATTCCTACACGTGAGCGTACAAAATCCCACGGAATCTCCAGGGATCATTCCCGTTTTCTGCGAGGAGCCAAACGCAGGATGAAGGGGCCTCCACGCATCACTGGCTGCCATGTGCATTTCCTTATGCCGCAAAATAGCTGAGCGCAGTAGGTTAGTGAGGGCAGCGTGCCTCAGCAGGCAGCGGGAGCGGGTGCGGGGCTGACCTCGCCGCTCACGCTCCCCCTCGGAGCCTGTGAGCCTGAAAACACCCGGCCTGACCCCCAGCTCTCAGGTGTGCTGACCCCCCCCCTCGTAGCCTGGGACAAGAAAGAGCACATGCACCGGCAAAAGCCTGTGCGAAAGAGAAGGGGCATTTTCACAGGGAGACTGCGAGACGGCGCTCGGCTGCAGATAGAGACCGTTGCAGATAGATAGGGACGGCTGCAGATAGATAGGGACCGCTGCAGATAGATAGGGACGGCTGCAGATAGACAGGGACCGCTGCAGATAGACAGGGACCGCTGCAGATAGGGACGGCTGCCCCCCAACAGCTCCCCAACCCCTTGGCGACCCCCAGCCCCGGCCCTTCTGCAGGGGCTGGCCTTGTTTTCCACTTTTCCCCTCTTCGGGGGAAAACGGCTTTTTGAGAAGGATCTGGCACAAGCTGCTGGTCCGTCGTTGGTAGATGGTGAGTTTCTTGTTACAGCCTGTTACCTTATTTTAGCTCGCTAAAAACCACCGGCTTATCATTTGTGTTTGCATAAACTGCCCGCACTCATTCACTTGTGATTCCGGAGGGGAGAGTATTTTTACCCTAATTTAATTAACGTAGTACTCAAACATGCATGGAAATACACGCAACAACTCCAAAGCTCACACAAGCTGGCGGGTAGAGAGGGAGCTGTGTTGTGTGAGAGTGCGTGATTTCAATGTTAAGAAATTATTTCAACATCAGGGTCACGACGGAGAATGGAAATATAACAGGATGAAAATTTTGTTCAACAAAGTTTCATCACATACAAACGAGCCATGTCTGGACATTTCCTGCATATTTATGAAGTAATGATGGGCAAAATACAATCGGGTCTTAGAGTCACTTCGGTTGTCACAGACCCAAAATCTGAAGAAAACGAAACATAGCGAGAAATCTTTATTTCTACACAAGGCTTTTAGGTGCTCTGCTTTTGGGATAAGGACACAACCTCTTGCAGAGCTCTCCTCCCTGGCGTGCAGAAGCAGGGAAGCTCAGATTCAGTGGTCAGAAATGCCCACTCAGTGTCGGGCTGTGCCGAGGGTTGGGCCGGAGCCCTCCACTCGTTCTCGAGCAGCTTCTCCCGCCGCTCGGAGCCGGCTTGTTCCCGGCTGTTTTCCCGGCTGGCTGGTTCCCTGGCCCGGCCGGGGCTCTCAGTCCCTACGACACCGCGGGGAGCCGCCCCCCGGCCTGGTGGGAGAAGGGCAGGGTCTGTAGAAACGCAGACAACCCGTGAAGAGTGACTACGGGCGTTTGACCCATTCTCAAGAGAAAGGAGGGACGGACAGACCCGGTTACACTGTCGGGGTTGAGCCCGCCGTCCCGGGTCCGTACAGACCCTCTGCAGTGAAGGCATATGCGTGCACTTCACTGGGACACGCTGGAGGCGAGTGAACAGGTGAAATAAATGCACAGTATTGCTAAACCGGGAGAAAGGCCGGGGTTAAGGACGTCCCCGCGGACCGAGTTTCCCCGGCAAACCCCTCAGCGCCTCCCGCCGCTGCCGAGACCTGAGGCTGTCCCGGTTCCTTTCCCCGGCGTGGGGACTTCCTGGTCTATGGCATCGGAGCCACTGTCATATCCCTTTCACCCTCTCTGGAATATTCAGATCGAGGTCGGGAGGGTTAGGTAGGGTGTCTTAATGATGTGTTAGCTGCTTGGACAGATTTAATAACTTCGCCGCCAATCGTACTTAGCAACCCTTCTGGAAACCAGACAGTGTCTCATTAGGGCTTTCCTGGTGCAAGCATTTGACTTGAATGAGCCGTGTTGAGTTAATTTCTATTTGCACTAGGATTTGTTTAATGACATATAGGGGAATAGACAATTCTCGTGGACCAGACCATTAAGCTATAGAGGGCTATATTTTTAAAGAATATTTTGTTCTAATAAAGAAATCGGTTTTTCATTTGTCACATGTTACATTAATTTAGAGTAAATAAAAAAAGATAACTCTATTGCTCTGCCTTAAATTATAGGAACCAATTGGGAATTCCAAGGCAATTTTCTCCGTTTCTGCCTCTGCTTCTACAACATCTAGAACCAGTGCCACCTACAGGAATAGTTGCATTTTCGAGCTGCTTTCAAGCAACCAGAATTCCGCGTTTTAGAGTCCTTGTAGCTCTGTCGTCTTCCTGGACGAAGAGCTCTTCGCCTTCCTTACACAGCAGCAAGTCTGACTTCGAAAGGCGTTGTTTTAATTCGTGGCTTTCGTTTGAGATCACGGACTGATGCAGGTTAGCTCCTCTGTACCACGGCAGTGGGAGTGACAGAGCCCTTCCCGCGGAACCCGGGAGGCGCAGCCGGCCAAGGTGAGGGGCAGCACCGTCTGCTTACACCCAGAAGCGTTTCGGGGCTCGCTGGTGATGTCCCGCTCGGTGCCGGGGACGGGGCCAGGCAGAGCGTGGGCGGCCGGCTGCCAGCTCCCGCTTGTGCCGACAGAGCCCAGCACCCCTGAGGATACGGGGAACTTAGGGGCTCTCTGCACGGCGACTTAAGTCAATGCCGGGTTTTCTCCGGGCTGTGCTGATACGAAAGGCGGCTGTAAGCCAAGCGCGGCTCCGGGGACCTCCCCTGCACACTGGGCTTGGCGATTTATAATGACGAATGCCTTACAGTGGAAGAATAATGATCCCCTCCCTCGTCTCTTTGGAGGAGGAGGCCTTGGCTGCCGGGGAGGTTCTCCCCCGCTGCGGCCGTGCAGTCCCACGGAGCGAGGCCGAAGGGGTTCGGGGGGCTGGGGAGAGGGACGGCGAGCACCGGCACGGAGCTGGCTCCGCCGGGGACGAAGTTTTCTTGTTTGAATCTGCGTCCACTAATCCTTTCCCACGGTTAACCCGACCCCTAAATATCTGCTTTTGGGACCTAAGGCTATCCTTTGGGACCTAAGGCTGACGATCCTTCCTGACCAGACTTGGAAGTGCATCTTTTCTTTTTCTCGGTTCTTTATCTTAAGGGTTTCCAGTTCCTATAGCTTTGCGCAAAAACACTTTATCCAAAAATGTGTACACGGATACCTTCATCCTATGCATTAGGTTCGTTGATACTCTGTTGCTCTGGACCTCCGAGGTGACCTGGGGTTCTTCTGCAGGTGGGAACATCTGTGTGATGCAGCACACAGAACACAACTGTCCATCTGGGTGAAAAAGGGCTGCGTTTTCCTTCAAAACCATGTCTTCTTCTGCAAAACATAGTCACAAAACACCGAGGCGTTTGGGGTTTTTTTTCCCTGATAAGAGAGAAGAGAAGAGAAGAGAAGAGAAGAGAAGAGAAGAGAAGAGAAGAGAAGAGAAGAGAAGAGAAGAGAAGAGAAGAGAAGAGAAGAGAAGAGAAGAGAAACTAGCTTTTTGGTCTGTGCTGAAAGGTTTGTGGCCATTTTAATGTTTTACTGCCTGTAGAAAACTCGGTCATTACCGCCCTGAGGGTTTTCTTTCGTTGAGATAATAAAACGGGAACAACCCCCCCTCCCACACACACATCCCCCCAACAATAACAACAAAAGGATACGAGAAAAGAGAGCCGAGCTGCCCTTATTCCCTGTCTCATCCCCTCCTGCCTTGCGTGGATCCTGGGGGGCTTCAGCGCCCACCCCAGAGATGTCGCATTATTGATGCGCGTGAAAACAAATTACTTGCGACATGAAAAAGCAAAGGCGTAACCGGGTGCGGAATTCACTATCAGTTGCGGAGTTTCATAAAGTAAACGAAAGTTTCTTCCTCTCCGACTCAAAGCTTTTGCGATGAAACTCAGGTATTTTTTACACGGCGGATCCAGGGTCGAGCTCTACCCGCATACACCATGCGTGGAAATGAAAGTGTTATCCCTCCACCACGGCTGCAAACCACGCAAGTGCCATATTGCAGTAATCCCCAGCAGCCCGCGCCGCCGCTCCTCCGCCCGAAGCCCCTCGGCGGCACAGCCCGGGGCGGGCGGGTCCGGCAGAACGGCGGGACAGAGGACGAGCCAGAACAGCCCGCGGCCGCCGAGCAGCCGCTGCGCCCCGGCCGGCAGGGCACGGGGGCCGGTTCTCGCTGCCTAGGTTCCGTTTGCAGCTGCAGTGTAATACGAAGAGAGTAGTAATAAATATTAGTACCCTCCACCCAGCTCAGTTGCAAAGTTGAGGCGCCGCAATATTTAACGCAGAGTAGTGCTGGAAATACTTGTTTTTTCCTTCGGAGAAGAGCGAAAAGATTTCTGCCCCTCACCACTGCCCGCCTAAACGGGACTCGTCTTCGGGGAAGGGCAGATGCCCTTCGGAGCGGAGGAGTTTTTTTCCCCTCGGGATTCTGGCAGAGTCAGAAAATTTCAGAGCGACTTCTCCAAGAGTTTTCTGCCAAATGCAGCGATAACGAGTAACCCAGGGACGATGCGGCGCCAGTCGCTCTGCTGAGGGGCATTTCGGCTTCCCCGCCGTGTCCTGACTCTGCCCGCATACCCCTTTTCCTACGCATGCTGATGTCCTTGTCCCAGAGGCGGTAGGTGTCCCACAAGGGTATCCCCCTGCCGGGACCTCCATCCAGCCCCGAGGGACGCGTGCAGCCCGCAGGATGAGGAAGACGGGCGGCCCGCAGCCAGCAACCCGGGACGTCGGGTCGACCTCTTGTCCCCTCCTGCAGCTGTTCCAAACCCAAATCCCGGCTACCGCCCAGGAAAAGGGCGCAGCAGGACCAGGGCCTGGGCTGCAGAAGCGCCCCGCTCCTGGCAACTGAGTCCCAATGGGGGGAATTCCCAGGCAGGAGAGCCGGATGCGGCCTTTACAGTCCCTGTGTTGTCCCGAAAAGGGTTCTTTCACCCCGAAAAGAGTGAAAGAACACACTCCGAGTGTGCAAGAAGCCGATCCACACACACTGCTCTGGGATTACTTTCAGCCGTGAAGCCGGAGGGAAGAAGGCGAGGGGATTTTGCTGCGTACAGAGCCCTGTGCTGAGCACAGAAGCAGAGCTTCAGCAGCTACGGGCGTCTCCACGCTCCACGGGGGCTGCTCGCTCTTAGCCGCGGCTCAGGCTCCATCGGGAGATCCCAGTGTCCCGACTTGGCCCTGGCACAGGGAGCATGTCACAGGCTCTGCTGCTGACCACCTGCCCCCACCAGTGCCCTAGTCTCACTAGTGTTTCTTTTGACAATTTTCCTCCTCACCAGGGATGAGATTTGAAATATCCCCATGTGGGACATTTGTCTTCGGGCGTTTCAGCTCATCCTTGAGCACCTAATAAGGCAGAAAGTGTTCAGCAACGGGGAAGGGATACATAAGGGCTATAGGAAGCATGGCTTTTTCCTGCTGCTTATAGGAGACCTATACACTTGTGACCTAAATGCTTGTAGGAGATGTATATGATGGAGAAAAGGGTGATGCCAATGCCTCAAGAGAAAGATTACTGCCAAGAGATCCAAGAATAACTGCTGCAAAGGACCCCATGTAGCTCTGTTGCAGATGCTGCATGGCGACTTTCCATAGCCCTGGACCAAGCTTCTCTCCGTGGTAAAGGTCGATGTTTACCCTGTATCAGGGGAATCACAAGTGTCCTCGGCAGGAGGCCGAGCCGGAAGCTCCCCCTCCAGGTCCGTGCGACATCTACCGAAATTCTCTTGGCTTCCCAGACAGAGACCGGGAACCAAGGCCTAACCCAGGCGAGTGACCCTTTACCAGCAAAGACCTGCTGCTGATCACTTCGCAGGGGCAGCATGGAGTGGCCGAGGTGGGGCTTGGGTGCAGATTCATTGGTTAGTTACCATATCTATGAACTCAGCAACCGCTCAGCAGTTTGAGAAATGAATCTCAGCTTCATGTCAAAACATGCAGACCTTTGTCCGACGTCTCTCTTACTTCATCCAGAGTTCTGTGAACAGCCTCTTAGTCTCTGGATATCACGGTATGAGCCACATGGTTTCTATCTCCCTCTTCACATATATACAAACACCGTCCACTTATAATAAGATAAAATGTCAGTTAGGGGGGAAAAACCAAATAACATCCAGTTGTTCTGCACATTTGAAGGGTTTGTTTATTCTTTGTACGGACACAATTTCGGATGAAGGTGGGGACTTCCATATGATTTGAATAAAGTACCCCTTCTACCTTGTAGTTTTTAACCTATATCTTCCACTAGTAATTTGTGACTATCAAAAGAAAATAATTTATGTATTAGAAATTTATAATAATTTATGTATTATGCACTCCTGCTAAATATAGTTGCAAAACCAAATAATTGCAATGTTGTGAATGGAAAAATTAATTTAAAATAAGAAAATAACTGCAGTTGAATTATTAATATATTAGTGTTGCAAATTTACAATCATTTTGTATTTGCACAGTTACAGTGATGTAGAAAGTACAAAAATACTATCAAGACCAGCTTCCTATACTAATAACTGTACAACTTCCTTTTAAAAATTGTGGATATTTTCTTCAGTTTAAAATTTCTCTGTCTATTACCTTCAGTATTTCTATGCCTACATGCATAAAATACAGTTTCTCATTTGCAAACAGATCTGAACATTCTCTTCAGAGAAAAAAAAATCTGAAAGAGATAGAATTAAATTGAGAATATGTAATTTAAATGATAAAAATGATTTTTAGTTTATCTTTCAGGAATGCTTTTAAAAAAAGAAAAGTCAGATTTAGTTTTTGTGCTTGTACTGCCCAGTTTGTATTTTCTTTGAATGTACAGGTGCACACTGAATTTCGTCTTCTTTAGGTGTATGTATCTGGCTATATGCATGCAAGCGCCCACTCGTTGGGTTAAGGGACAGGTGTTAGGACGTGCAAATTCATTGGCAGTGAGGAAAGGAATTTACAGGCTCTGGCTCCGTGCTGTGGATCGGCGTGGAAAGGCCGAGCGCAGGGAATGAATGACGTTCGCTCCAAGGGCCCGGCGGCGTGGTGAAGTCGGACTCCCGCCGTGCCACTGAAGGACCGCACGGGCTCTGCCCCGCACGAGCATCGCTTTCCAACCTCCCCAGGTGACACCCGCCCAGCGCCAGCTCAAGGCGAGCACACGAAAGCTGCGTGAGCCTGTCCCTTGTGCCCCGCTCTCACAGCGGCTATTTCCCTCTCCCAGTCCCAGGGGATGCGGCTCCCGCTTTTTGCGACCCGCGCCCGGAGGAAGGGGACGCAGTGAAGCAATATCGGGGTAAAATCCGCGATCGCTCGGGGTTTTATCACTTCAGAGAAAGCAGCTTTACGAAAGGAAAGCTGTACACCGGATAGCCTCACGTTGTGCACCCCATCCCTCACCTCCAGCTGGAGCACCCCTCGGAGAGAGGAGCAGCGGGGTGAGGCATCGGGACCGTTCTGCTTTGACTCCACGCACCGTGGTGCGGGTGCTGCGCGTAGCTCGGCTCCGCGGGAGAGGAGACCCTTAGCCCCGGCTGCCGGGGAGCAGAGAGAGCCTCTGGGCCGAGAAATGTTCCCGCTTTCTCTCCCGGCGGTAAGGGCACCGGTGTGCGACAGCCCTTTCCCATTGCACTATCCATAAATTGTGGCGTATATAAATAATAGAGAGTTGTGTGTGTAAATACACTTGTATGTGTGTGTGTTTCCATCATTAGTTGTGTTTTACACGAACCGGGACGTTTTTCTGAGAGCCCGATGTGGTTCCTTTCCCGGGAAATTTACCGCAACAACCAGAGCAGCCTTTGTCCCGGCTCCCGAACTGATGCTCCCCGACTGTGCGCTTAAACCCAACGTGTTTTTTCCTGTTCGTTTATGCTGCTCTTGGTGTGCTTTTGGACTCTCTAAATAAGCTGCCGGTAATATCACTAAATCCCTTCTGGCGTCAGAAGCAAACGTAGCAAACGCAGGCACTTCTGCCTATTTTTTCCATCTCTCCTTGAATTTTTGAGGTGGATGGGAATGGGGCGGGGGTACGATAATGTGGACAGAAAGGGAGAGAGAAACATATGTTCTTGAGTCTGGAGAGTGACACCTCTCCCGTCAAGAGCCTGCAGTCCGGCCGGAGCGGGCGGCGGCTGCCGGGCCCGGCTGGGGGAGCCCTCCCTGCTCCTCAGCGGGGCGGGCGCAGCCCCCGCCGGCTGCAGGGGCAGCTCCGCTCCGCCGGCTTGCCAAGCTGTTGCATGCCTAGAGAGGCTATTGTGCTTCTTCTAGAATATTTCTACACATTGCACGGTAGTAAAACGTGGTCTGCGAGAGAAGTGGCTCTGCCCGCACCCGCGGTCCTCGGGGCTGTCTGAATTTGCAGGAAGGGGATGCATGTACACCTTTGTTCCTCAGGGAAATTTAGTTTTATTCTCTTGCTAGGCTGATATTGGTAATGATTAGCGATTTGTAGCGATACTTGTTCCTTCCTGTTTATCAGAGATCTCTCTGGGAGTAGCCACCACGCTCCAAAACGTTGTGTGTGTGCCTCTGACACAGGGGACCCCAGAAGGGGCTCAGGGTTGGACCCCGATGCCCCCCGACCGTCGTGGACTGGAGGGGTGTGTGACTCCCAGCTGCTGTGGGGTTTTTTTTCACAGGTCTTGGGAAAGCACCCCAGGAGAAGGAAACAGGTAATGGAAGCACCTTCTCCAGGCATTGGATTACGGTCAGCACGCCGGTCCCATCCAAACCATGATCCTGCAAGCCTTTGCCCCACCAGGCAGCCTCTGGGTCCCGCCCAGAGCTGGGACAAAGGGTGATCCCATTGTCTAGAGGTGGCTGCAGCAGCACTGCATCCCTACAGCTCCTGCAGCCACAGTTGTCGCGTTCCCCCTTCTGCCTGCCAGCCATCCTCTTAAAGTGCGGCTTCTCATTCAAAATTGAGAAGCACCTTAGCAGCTGCTCTCAGATCGCTCTGAGCTGTGGTTGGAATAACCCTTACTTGGTGAATAGCTGGGGTGGAGGAAAATCTCTGAGTTTAACTGTGCTGGGAATTTTCCACTTTCGTTTCACTGACAGAAACTGGTTTTTTTGTTGTTTTTTTTTTTCCTTGGAAAGTATTTCAGGCCTCTGTGTGATTAAATTAATCTGCATCATTTGAGATGGGACATTGCAGGGACAGAGAATGAGACTTTCTGGTGGGTCATGGCAAGGCTGCAGGCACTGTAATGCAGAGAATATTCATATGCCAGAGGGTTCACTCTCACTGACTCCTGTCCTATCTCCCCTCTGACCTTGGAGGTAATACTGGGCTAAGGGCATTGTTTATAACTCCCTTGAATGCTGGAGTCCACCACAGAATATTTGAGAATAACTAGTAAGTTGTTAGAGACAGATTCAAGTCTTATTCATCTGGCTTATGGTGCCATCTGCTTGAAAGAAGGTAAATACTGTGTTGATAGTGGTGGTGATGATTCCCTTATTTGCTGTAACACAAGGAAACAGTATTGATACACTCCCAGGTTAGCTCTCACTGACAGCAGGTTTCTCTTTTTTCATGCTTCCTTTTGCCAGTCCCAGAATTATAGTTTTAACTTTCTGATTTCCCTCTTTCTCTGGTATCAATATTGCACTTGAATGAGATCACAACCAAACAAGGGCTTCTCTGCTAATAGTCTCCGTCCTTGAAGCCCAATTTTACTTTACCAGCACTCAATACTATGGAAGTCCTGTAATCCTTCCTGAGACCCAGTGAGTCACTTTGTGAACCACATAAGAAATCTCTGGTTTTTTCTAATCTTTCTTCAGGTCATATTTGTCTCACTGCAAAGATGCAAGCCTGAAAACCTTTCCACTGATCCCTGGGGCAACTGTCCCTTCAAATTGATCACAGTGCATGGAAAGAGAAGTCTTCTCAGACAAACTAGTGTGTTAAACCACCAAGGTGATCTGCTGTGCCCAGCTGTGGCAGAAGGATGCCTTCCCTGCGCTGCCAAGTGAGTGTAGAAGCTGTCTGGCATTGGCATGTCTGGCATTTCATGCATGGTGCCCAACACTAGCACAGTGAAGCCCAGGTTTCCAGGTATGTCCTTTCTGGGCTTATTTCTACCATCATGTACCAGAGCAAGTAGTAGCCTACTCATCAGTGAATTTCACTCAGTCTAGTCAGGGAGACGGAATTGGTCCTACAACAGCAACAATAGCTTTTTACCTGCATCCTTTCCAAATCTCCCTACATGGCCTTCCCACCACAATAACAAACAGAAGCTCCCAGAAAGCAGCAGCAAGTTCAGAGAGATCTGGCTCCTCACCAGTATGAGTTTTACCAGGTGGTGTTTGCTTTAAGACCTTGAGCTATAAAATATCCATGCTAGTATTGAACTCCTGGGAAGACATAAATCCTTCAATGCAATAGAGAACTAAACACTTTTAAACATACTTATCTAATGGATATCAGTAGTGACTTTCGTGCATGCTGTTTCTAACGTGAATCTACCTAGTCTCTTCTTTCAGAAACCAAAGATTAAAATGACTTCTAGATAAGTCCCTATATTTGATAACAGGAGTGGATTACAATCTCTCCCACTCTCCCTGCTATTACCCTTCCTTCTGTTCCTGCACTTGAATCTGGACATGTATGGACATTGAGGAAGAGGTTTTGCACCTACCAGCAGCTACAATACTTGTGTGAGTACTTCAGCCTGGTGCATGGTGATCAAGTCAGGCTGTGGGTTAACAGCTGATTAACTGGGCACAGCACCTCAGTACCAGCTTGCTCTGTGTGCAATGACTCATCTCAGGCATTTCTGAAATACTTTTCTGATTTTTTATTCTCTTTCATTTAGGTCACATCCAACTCCATATTGCAAGGTGCTGAGTAACAGCTCATGAACCCTATCAAGTAATGGCTCCAGGGTTTGTTTACCAACATCCACTGGAGACTCCAGCTTTCCTGTAGAAACAGAAACTGAGCCCAGGCTTATCCAGGTATCAAGCTGTCACATTCCTTGGGGCCTGTAGAGCAAACTGGCCTTTGTGAAGAATGTTTACCATGACTGTGAGGCAGCTGTGTTTAGAGAGTCATTTCAAGAAAGTCGAGAAATAACCAGTAGGATTTCTATAACAGATTTATACCTATTTGTAAGGGAAGAACAGCTGTTCATCAATTGGAGCTTTGCATCCATCACAGGTAATAGAGTGAAATAGAAATTATGAGACTCAAAGTCACACAAGGATGCAGGGAAGTCCTCAGGGTCAACTCTAGCCCAGGTTTTAATTTATCAATCACTTCAGGATCTGTTCCTGAAGCATTAATAGATTGGTGTAGTCCTGATTTCTGTGCCCCTGCAAAGTATTCCCTCCCAGTGGGAGTGACATTAGCTTTAGGTTCTTACTGTGTGAGCATTGTGCATGCAGTGTGTTCTACTTTTTGCAGCTTCCAGCTTACTAGCTATGGAAAGATATGCTGTCAGATTTAGGATGCAGGAGAGAGCTACTCACAGAGGCCTCTCCCAGCTTCAGGACAGGAGTAAATTTTGCTGTTAACAGTATCCTGTGTGTAAGGAATTCTGCCCATTTTCTTCTAAACTGCAGTGCCTTTCCATCCCAAATATCTCCTTTTCCACCAAGTACCTGATGGAACCAAGTATAGCACATAAAAGAGGATTGAGAAAACCATGAGGAAGCTTATTAAGGATGTGCCTTGGAGGATGATTTTTTTTCCCTACAAATTCATTGTAGGAAAATGCCTCCTACAGACTTTGGGGTAATCTTTTAAAGCTTATATTAATCACTTCCTTTCAGAGGTGAAACTTTTTTCACCTCCTGTAATTAACTCAAGATTTTCCAGACAAAAAAGTTTCAGAAATTTTAAGGTATGAATCGAATTCTTAATATTTCTACCAAATCCTTTGCTTGTTCCTTGCATTTTAACATAATTGACAATGAAGATTCTTGTCTCACTATGAACTTATTTTCTATTTTTGCTGTTGACATATATTTATGATTAAAGCATGAAGTTATCGTTACTGTAAAACTGGTAGAACTGCAAAAATTATATTTACTACCTAAATGAAATATCCAAATATAATGATAAATAAATTAAGTAACTCAGGTAAAAGATTTCTTTTCTCTCTATGAATGCAAAGTGTAATATTTTAGAAGCTGTAGGGCCAAGTTTTGCCTTACAATTCACCTGCTGTGAGTTCCAGAGAGGGTAGGAGCTACCAAAAAGTATGAAAGAGGATTTATACTGTATAACAGATGAAAACTGTCTTGTAAGCTCAAACTCTCACAGCTTATGTTTTCACTCTGAAGTTCCTTGAGACAGTTATTTGATTTATGAGACTCCAGTTGGTAGCTGGCAAACATGCATGCAAAGAAGCCACAGAAGCCAGCAGCGCCAAACAGGCATCTGAAGGCAGAATTTTCTTTATGAAGTAAAACTGAAAATAATGCAATAATACTCCCTTACCCCCTCCAACAATGTCCCAGCATCCCCCTGCTGCTCTATCCCTTAAGTAACTGCAGTTCAGGATGTGGTGGAAATACTGGAAGGGAGGAAAATCAGTCCACAACTGTTTCTGCAGGGTTTCACTAGGAGGAGCCATACGATGTGTAATGAACGTGCAGAGCTGTTTGCAATTCGTGTACATCCGAACTGCTCCCAGGGCAACATTTCTGCTACTGCCATTTATCTGTGTAATAAGTACTTTTCAAATAGATCAGAAGGTAAAATTCACACAAATTACTGTGATCCTTTGGTTTCTCAGTATGCTCTTTTTATAGACTTCATTCTGCCACCAAGAGGACAGTAACTCTAATTACCACATCACATACACTTCATGTAGGACTGCAGTATTTTGTGCAATGTTTCTATATCTTCCTCTATATTTAGTACAACCGTGAGCACAACTGGGCACGATCCTACCTAATGATTCACCTGCATTAGAAACAATTATCAATAGTAACATTTTGGGGAGTCAAGAGTGGGAGGGTGACTTATCACTTGAGTTCCACAGTTCATCCCTAAGGAAAGTAAATTTAAGGTACTGAAAATGGCACAGACTAACCCTACTCCAGGTTAGAAAACACTGGGGAAATAAAGAATGAATAATGAGGGGGACTGCATTTGGAAGGGCATTTACCTTACTGTTACCACCATGTTCTTTCCGGAAGCCCAAAAGTCCACGTGGGCACACCCCTAGAGAAGACAGCCACAGCTCAGCCTCCTGTTTTACCTCTTGGATGCTGTGTCCCTCTGAGGTGAGTAATGCTGCATGTCTACTTCTGGGTGCAGGGGTAAAGGTCTATAACTCCTTCCCACTTCTGATCAGAATTTTTTCCTCAGGCAATGCTAACCACTTTTCCCAGCCAGTAAACTCCTGAAGGCTGGTGGCAGATGGGTGGCAGCACCATATGCAGGAAGCACAGCTGTCAGTATCTCTCACCAAGGCACACAGCTTCCACTGCCTGAGAGCCTCAAGGCATCTGCTACACCGTTCAGAGAGGGGAGGGAACTCTGCTCTTGGAGTGATTCCCAGGGATGGTTAAGGGGTATTTACTTGGTGAGCTGGAAGTGTATGAGTAGCTGACCCTGGGGAGGACCAATAGACATCAGCATCAGGAGCCCTTGCTGGGTCACCTTCATCAGCCATAAGAGACCTGGAAGGGCCAGCGAGTTACCCACCAGCGTTGCTCTGCATTTTTTCTGTTATAGGAACCACAAGTGAACTGTTCAAAATCCCTCAAGTGTTTACTTTTCGTTTCTGTACTGTATGAGGGGGTCCACACTACATAAATATGTAAGAAAACAAAAAATAAATACCCCATTTGCATATTTCCAGCGTACACAAAGGCATTAAGTTTCTTGCAAAATTAGAAGAAGTCACACATGTGATTACTGTATTATTTTTTTAGGAAATAAATTGCAGGTTTTTTTCCAAAACTAGCATTTAAACATTCTCCTTGCAGTGTGTTCCTTGCAAATGCAGCCTGGGGGCTTAGATGTCTCCCTGCTTAAATCTACTGTATTATTTCTGATTTCAGACAGACTCCATTGAGATCTCTGTGAAATTAATGATGTGACTTACCAGTATCATATAAACTGTTCCAAGAATACCAGCAAGGCATGGAAAATGGCAGGGGGACTGGAGACTTTCCTGAGATGTTTTACCCAGTGATGGAAAATATATTTGTGTTATTACTTTAGCACAAGTGTCTTCTATAATGCTAAGGTTTGCTTTCAAATAAAACATAAATTGCACATCTGCTTGGAAGAAATAAATGCAATAGTGCTTCAAAGACTATCTGTCAGGCTTAAAAAGCAAAGAGATGAGGATTTATTGGTGTTTTTATTATTAACATAAAAGCCTTGGGATCTCAAAATAGACCAGGGTTATAGGTAAATATGGGTTCTATTTTCTTCTTTGTTTGCCTTAACATATTATTAGCATCAAGCTAAAAAAGGATCATCTGAATTTTAATATGTTTACTGTGTGCACATGGATGTTAGCTTAATCAATACACAGATGTAGAAGACTGTAGAGAAAAGTATGCACTACAAGTATATTCATCATCTTAAACATTTCAGACAGCATCTTCATTCTGGAGATATTACTGGCTTAAAAAAACCCCACTCTTGATGTACTTTCCCAGTCTTTCAAGACTTTTGTGAAGCAGCAGTAGGTTGCTTCTGTGCAAAGGCTTGGAATGGACATCTATTTGCAAATGAACAAGCAATGAAGGAAGTGGGATTTTCTAAAGTAGATTACTTATAAAATTAAAATTTGAGGAAATTTGGGTAAAAATAACATGTCCAAATCAGGAAATATTTGGTGGCTTGAAGACATACACATTAGATTTCCTGCCTGAGCTGCTGGTGACTTCAGCCTCCTTTCCAGGAGAAAATTATCCTATGCAATGCTGGTTAAAGCCTTGCATGAGTCACTCTAAGGTGTTGGAGGGGGCTGTACAAATCCTGGTCCCCACTTTCTTCTAAAAATTATCTGCAAGAGGTTCAATTTTGCTGTGTCAGGACCGGGTTGAATCTTTCATAGGACTTAAATTAAATCCTTGGCAACCACTTTCTGATTTTATAGCAAAATCTGACCTATGTGTTAAAGTGAGGACATTGTTTTGCTGGGTTATTGCTTAATTACTAAATGAAGAAATATTAAGTACAAATTTAATGACTCATACAATATTTCCAAATGACATGTACTATAAAGTCCCATTTACATCCACCACACTGGTGTTTAACTCACTTTCCATTATTCCTGAGGCTATTAATGTCAGTAATTACAGCAGGTAACTTGTCTAATATTGAGTGTATTGTGGAATAAAGCAATGTGGAGCTCCTGCAGTGTGTTTTATATTAAGTACAAAAAGCTTCTGATACAGTTAATGTAACTATAAATCTTAACTCAAATGCTTATATGTCTCGTTTATGACCTGAATAAACTCTGAGGCAGAAGCAGGGCAGCTGAACAGCCGCGCGCTGCCAAACCGCACATTCAGCGGAATATGCACTTACAATATCCTTTTCATATTGAATAATAACAGAAAGACAGAAAACAGGCCAAGTATTTTCTCTAAATTAAGTTGGGTTCTTTTCCAGAACACTGAGTTTAATGGTAAAAAAAATCCCCAAATACACACGAACCTTAAAATCATAAATATCTAAATACAATATAAAATTCAAAATAGTGGGGAGGATTTTTTCAAGTGGAAATCCAGCTTGTGCTTATGATAAGAGCTGCTCTACAGGTTTTGATGTGTTAAATATTGAACACCCTGCCACTTGGAGTATGCACATTGCTCTGCCCCTTTGGGGAGGCTCTGGATTGGCCTGGGTGTGGAGGTGGCCAGAAATCACAGTCACCTCTGGAAGAGCTGGCATTCACTGCCTGTGTGAGCTGCCAAAGGGAAACTGGACTGTGAGGGCAAACCTTTGGAAGGAACCTTTTGGAAGGCTGTGCTGTAGGTGACTGATAAGATGATTTGGTCTGACTCTGAGCTCACTTGCAATCACTGTTACAACCCCTGAGCAGGAATAGTGTGTGCTGAGAACAAGGTAAGCACCACTTAAAGTCCTGCCAGGGCTCCGACTTCCAATGCCAGCCCCTGTGTGCTGTGGCACCCGTGTGTCCCCAAACATCAGCGCACACTTGGTGAGGTTCAGCCCAGGTGCCTGCAGTGTGAGGGTGGCTGTGGCATGGGAGCCTGCAGGATGAAACAGGGAGGGAAATAATTTGTTCCACAAAAAATAAGATTTAGGTGCAAGTTCCACTGGAGATTAAAAAATTAGGATCAGAGAGAGATCAACTACCAGAAAGCAGAAGCCCTACTTCAATTATTGTTCACTGAAATAAATTCCTTTGGGTGGGAAGTTCTCCTAAAGACCTGCAGTACAGTATGATCCTTTAATATTAAGCATGTCAACATTTAAATTGATGATGCTATTTTTTGTAGAGCTATTTACAAGGGGAGTATTTCCCTCTGAATTTGTAATAAATCATGTAAGACATCTTTTCATTCCATTTCCCTTTAGAAAGAAATATTTGGTAGTTTAAAATATTTAATGTAGTGGAAAATCTAAAGGGAAAAATAAAGCATCAATAGACTATTTCAGCAGCAGAAACCATTTGGGACCTGCTTAACCACCTAAGCTCTTCTCCAAATTTATTTGGAAAGGGGCATATAAAGAGCTCATCACTTTCCATCTCCATTTTCATATGTGCAGCATATGCAATAGTTTAGCTTTGTACTTACACTCCGAGCTGATCTTGATGGTGAGCTGTAGCAACTTGAGATCACCATTTCTTTCTCCTTATGACAGTTCTGGAACATTTGCACGACTAATTACCTTGTTACTAGTCAGCTTTTTTTTTTAATATTTGACTTTATTTATGAATGTACATGCACAAGAAGGGTCGGAGCCACACACACAAGTTACCATTTTAAACCAGAGGATTATTAGACCATCATGCTTTCCCTGTGCTTGTGATAGGAAAACTACACAGGCAAGACAAAATTTTACTCATGTCCAGTACTTCACCCTGTCCATTGCTCAGTACAGACCAAACCCAAAGACTGAAATGTAGGTGTGACCAAGGTGTTCCCCAGTTAAGTGCGAATCTTCCCCTGATTTCAAGGGTTGATGGTGTAAACTTTAAAGCACAGAGATGATGAATCATAAGGCCCATAGTATGGGCTCTGTCTCTTTCTGTATCAGTGTCTTTGTACAGATACATACATAAATATATCAAATATACACATTTACTTACCTCTTGTGTTGAAGATAAAAGTTTTTTGCTGTACCCAAACATTAACACATTACTTTTAAAAGCTGACCCCCATAAACAGCAGCATGTAATTTCTCCCCATACCCTTATTTCTATTTATTTTCATCAGTGCCTGGCTTAGCAGAGCCTTCTTCAGAGCTCAAAAAGAAATCCAGGCGGTGACCCCACCTCTCAGGCCTCTACTGCACACCCCTGCTGAAATCCTGGTGAAAAGCTACACAAGACTGAATCACAGCATCAGTGTCAACACTACATACATAGGCATTTATTCAGCCAGAGAAAATTATGTTCCCTGAAAAACTGATTGCTGGCTTCTATAGGGCTGAGTCACATTAATCTGACAGACTACTTCCAGAAAGAGCAGCATAGCTATAAGGATGAGAAATGTCTCAATTATTTATAGTAAAAGTGTAAGTGGACATCCTGAAGGGGTGTAATTTAAAAAAAAAATGCTGCAGTAAGGAGGGGAGACATGCTAGATGATGACAGGTGGTTTTCTCCCAGTGGAAGGTAATTTACTTCAGCACTTCTTGAGGGGCTCTGTGGCTACAGGAGGACTAAAGTAGAAGAGGATGATGAGAGAGAAATACAGATCAGGTATCAAAAGGGACAAGGAAACAGGCATAAGGCTTTGAAAGTTCACACATGGTCAAAAACCTGGAATTCCTAAGAAGCGGAATTCAGGAAAGATGGGTGTGGACACCCAGGGGGATTGGGACTTAAAATCCACATGGGAGAGACCAGCACCTTCAGTTAAGAGGCTGTCAGAAAGAAAGAATTGGCAATTGAGACTGGCTGGGAGACAGGAACAGCAATGGCTGAACCAAGCAGCCAGATATGAGGAAGGAACAGGAATGGAACACAGATGGTTAGAGGGGAGTAAGACAGAGCTAGAGGAGGAAAAGCTTTTTAGACACTATAGCCCATTCACTGGTCATTGCAGGGCAGAAAATGGATTAGGAGGACCCTGGGTCATGACGCTGCATGATGCTGCTCTGGTCTCAGCCCCTAGGAAAGGTGTCCTTTGTTCCACAGAGAAGCTGGCAGCTCATTATTACTACAACTTACCCTGTTAACTCAGAGGGCAGAAGTCCACTTGGAGGAGGTAAGAGTTAACCCCAATAGCGTGAGGCATAGAGGTGTTAATATGATGCCACATAATAGGAGTTTTGTTTTTCTACTTTGCTTCATTAAGAACCTAGGAAATTACCTACAAACACTCTCTTAAGAGAAGTCTGTGAGCTGCCAAAGCAAATATGCAAAGCTAGCAAGTGCCAGAGCTGAAGTTATCTGGGCTTTTTTTTCCCCTTTCACACCAATGCACTGGCAATAGAGGAAGCCATACTCTTTCCCACAGAGGATGTGTCAGCTTTATTCAGGCTGCTCAAGATAAGTCAGGACTGTGTAAAGAACGATTCTCAGCCCCTTAATCATTTGTTTCAGAGGGAATGGTGTGTTTTGAATGAAGTTCAGAGATCAGGGAAAACAATGAACACCATTTTTCTTTAAGCTATTGAATATCAGTGTGTAGAACAGGGTGCATCCCTGCCTGCTTGTGCCACATATCTCTTGTACAACATCAGTAAGTTCTGACACCAAATTTTGCACTATGGTCACTAATTACATGTTCTCAGTTGTATGGATACCTGACTTGAGACTCTAGGGTCTGGTTTGGAAAAGAGCTGAGCACTCACAGCTGCAGCAGGACTCAGTGGGAGCTCTGCTCTGAATATCTTAAAGAATTACATAATGGTAAGTACCCCAATAAATTAGGAGTCTTAAACTGAGCACAAAAATCACTGCACTTCCCTGTTCTTCGGTTTTCCAGCTGTAAAATGAGGATAATAATTGGCGTGATCTGAAAATAAATACACATTTGTGAACTGCTTAGAGACTACAGTCATCAAAAACAAGGGAAACAAATGAAATTAAAACTCTTTCTTAAGATCAACTGGTCAGTAGTTAATAGGGATTAGGCCACATGTTAAACACATGGAGGAAGCAAAATAGCTAATGGCCTTTCCATAAATGAATGACACCCATCCTGAGCAGTGAATGAGCTAGCGATCCTGTGGGAAAGGCACCAAGTATGTAAAGGTGACATCACAAAAATGATGTGGAGAGAGCTAAGGATGCTCTCATACAGACTGCTCTCATACAGTCTCATACAGACTACTAAGGATGGCCACCCAAACTGCTGCACCATTAACATCACAATAAAAATTAGTAATATGACTTATGTGTAAATGGAATTAGGGATAATAGATGCCTTAGAATTGTCTTTTAGATTTTGTGATTGAAATCAAGCTAAATATTTCATGTATGTGGTATTAGCCAACCTTAATCCAGCTCAAAAAAAACCAAACCCAAGCCCAACAGTATGTGTATATGCTGTTACAAAAAGCTAATAGCAACTGGGTGACTGCCATATATATTACCTGGCACGCTGAAACTGTAAAGTCTGCTTTCACCATCAGACTGTGACTTATCATCTGGAAGTGATTTAGTTGTGTGGTTACCTTTGGGCTGCTGGGGTTTTTGGCTCTTTACTAGCAAGCAAATAACGATGGAGAATAAGACTTTAGCACTATCAAGTAAACAAATAATTGGGCTGGAGATTTCAAAACCAGAGGTGAAAAGTGATTTTGAAGCTGGTCAAAACTCTGTAGTTTTTATCCTCCATGGTTGTTATTAAAAGCAGCTCTGAAATCCAGATCTCTGCTCTCTCTCACTCCCCAGTCTCCTTTCCCCTTTAGTATGTGGTATGCAGGGAACATTGATTGAAATATACTTCTGCTCAGCCCTGCACAGTCCATGTCCATAAACCCAGTTTGTTTTCTGAAGTAATTTGCACGGTATACATCTATATCCTCCTCTAAATGCACACACCTGTAATTTCCATTAGCATCACTAAGAGCTACTTGTATATAATGAAGGGAAAATATGTGCTACACTGGGCACTTCACAAGAGAATCTCCAAATGGGTTCATGTTACCTCCATCTGACTGAAAAAACCATGAAAATCACCTCCAATAAATTTCTATGACTGGTTCACATGGCAGGTGGCCCTCCATTAGAAATAGAATAGTTATACCTGACTTCTCCAATATTTATGAACTGAGGACAGAAATTTCAAGAACATATCAGCCCAAAGGCATCATTGTGTGTGGGATCACAGCTTTCATACGTACTGCATCCCAAAATGCTTTTGCAGAGTTATCAGGCACTGTTAGTTTAGCAATAAGTAAATGCAGAAGAAAACAGAAATTAGAAAGTGATGACAACTAAGAAGATATTTACTCATAGAAAAGGTTGAATTAAGTTGAAGCAGAGGAGTACTGGAAAGTAGTTTCAGATGCAGGAGCTCCAGGGATTTTACACAATACCAGCTGAGGTGAGAGCACAGAAAGGACCAAAGGGGATGCCTCAGCTACATTCACAGGAAGAAGGGAGTGAAGGGGGGAGAGTGTGACAAACAGGTGAGGTTAGAGAGTTGAACTGATTTTTTTACTATTTTTGTAGCAAAAATAATGTGACCAACAGGACCAGGGCAGTGATTGTCCCTCTGTACTCGGCATTGCTGAGTCCAATTCTGAGTGTCCAATTCTGAGCCCCTCACTACAAGAAAGACACTGAGGTCCTGCTGTGCATCCAGAGAAGGGCAATGGACATGGTGAAGGGTCTGGAGAATAAGACATATGGGAAGTGGCTGAGGGAGCTGGGGTTGTTTAGTTTGGCCAAAAGGAGGCTCAGGGTTGAGACCTATTGCTCTCTACAAGTGCCTGAAAGGAGGCTGTAGCCAGGTGGGGCTCTGTCTCTTCTCCCAGGCAATGATGACAGAGTGAGAGAACAATAGTCTGAAGCTTCAGAGTTTCTTCACAGAAGGGTTTGTCAAGAGCATTCCCGAAGGCTTCCCACCCGAGGGAGGTGTCAAGAGTCACAATCACCATCCCTGGAGGTGTTCAGGTAATGACTTAGGCTGGCACTTGGGGCTATGGTCTAAGTTGACAAGGTGGTGTTGGGTCAAAGGCTGGAATTGATGATCTTGAAGCTATTTTCCAACATAAATGATTCTGTGATTATTCTAAATCTGACTTAGCCCATATTATTATTAGTGACTTATAAACTCCCATTCTCATGTACTCACTAGGAATTGTGTGGAACAAACTTCTAAGACTACTGTGGGGGGAAAAACACACACACAAAAAAGCAAAACTTGAAAAATGTTACAGACATAACATGCTAAGCTCACATTTTCTGAAAGTATTTTCAATTATTCAGTTGAAGAAAAAAAATACATCTCTTGTTCAGATCATATTTAAAAGAAAATTCTTTCTTAGGAGAGTAGCCCAGTACTGGAAATAATTACCCAGAAAGATTATAAATTCTTTGTCCAAGAAAGTTTTTAAGGCTGAGCTAGAGACAGTTGTGGCTGGCCTTGTCTGCTATTTGGGATGGTGGGAAGTGCAGGGCAAATCTTGCAGACTCCTTTTTCCCAAAACCAGCAGTAGCAAGGGAAACGGGCAACCTGCATTTTTCTCTGTGGAGACACCTCTCTGTCTCTGACACCAGCAATCAACAGAAAAAATTACACTGAAATATAAGCTGTGAGACAGTATCACAGGTCACAGGAAAAGAGCCCTAATAAAATTTAGATAATGTTTCATATTTGCTTCAAAAGGTATAGCTTATGAGTGAGATGAACAATAGCTCCCAAACCATCAAACTGATTTAGTTTTGAGAAGTATTTAAAATAGATGTAACATCAATGAGGAGTCCCTGAGAATGGCAGCCCTAGGAACAGTAATGCTGCCTCATGCCTGAAAGAGGTCAGGGATGCCAGGGAAGACTGGTGAAAGGATGTTTGTTCTGTGAATCCCATGAGATTTACACGGGAGCTGCTTCCTTACAGGAAAGATTTCAGCCGCTCCTCACATGCCCAGCAAGAGAAGTGTGGGTGTGCAGGGAAAGGGGCACCTTCAGGGCCAGGTACCAGCTGTGAGGGATGGAGCAGGGTGTTGTGAAGGTCAGGGATTTGGGCTGCTGGACACAGGACTCACATGGGCAGAAATGCACTCACACACTTTCAGCCTTTGGTAAATTCTGCTCCACACAGGTAATGTTCAATGTTAATCTGAGACGATCTGGGACAATTTTTCAGAAGCCACTGCCATCCTTGTATGTGTTAATGCCTCCAATATCCCAGGAAACACTCATTTTTAACTAGCTGCATCAATTCCTCTAGGGGCAATGGGTGTGGGACACAACAGCAAGTTTTGCTCAGCAATTATGGAATGATATCCATTTCCTAACCAACAATCAGACAAGAGCTGAGACTATGCCCAGAATAACCAGACCAGAATCAGACCCACAGTGTGTGATGTGGTGTCCTGACAAATCCCATACAGTTAGCAAAAGAATGAATCACAGCAATAGTGCGTTCAGAACAGTTTCACAAAAGGACCAAGAGAATCAGTGGTCTGGATTTCTGCTGCCTTTCTGGAGACATTCAGAAGGCTTACACTTCTTTCATTCCTCAGCAGCTGGTCCCACTCCTCTGGCCATGGGGTCAGCATGCTAGCACAGCCCTGCAGCCCCCCCACCCTCTGACCTTTACTGTGCAGCACAGTCCAGAGCCACGGAGACATTATGGCATGATGAGCCTGGCATGTGCAGGGCTGTGGAGAACTGGTGCAAGTTGAGCCCAACATATTTCACATCCAGAATGTGATCTGTGCATCTGTGACTATCAGGACAAAGAGGCTTTTGCTTCCTTTTTTTCAGTCTCTTCATAACAGGATAGGCTGTAATTCAGATTTATGACCAGTCTAGGAGATAGGGAGTTGCACAGATTAAAGTACTGAGTAACAAGTGACATCCCATCAGCTGGGCTGCTGTAGCTGAGGGCATGAGTGCTCTTAGCACACTCCAGATGCAAGAGATGGTGTATTAGGAGTTCAAGAATGCTCATGGATATGTGCAGAGCTTCAGAAGCAAACAAAGAGACAGAAATTCTTCCAGCCTTCTTCTCTGCCTCAGAGAAGGGACACTTGCAATTATGATTAGGACTAATTCACTAATTGAATTATAATGGGACATACTTACTGTACAGATCTAGAGAAGAGTAAGGTGGTATAACATATCACACCTGCCCCTCACCCACAGATAAAATGTTTTTAAGGCCTTTTTTTTAGTTAAAGAGCTATAATTTGCTCTTTGGTTAAGCGGCTTGAGAGTGTTACAGAACTAGCAATATTGGGTTAGCTATTTCCTGGGAAAAAAAATATCCAAGCTCGGGGCAAAGCAGACACTCTTAACCCTGTCACATTTCAGTGCTTCTTACACCTGTGGATGATATTTGTCCAACATACCAAGAGAAAGTTTTTTATGAAGACAATATATTTAAATATACAGAAAGGGATCAAAAAGGGCTCATGCCACAGATTTCCTTTTGTCATATTAATATTTTAGGGCAAACTTGATGCTTAAAATATTTCCCTAACTTGCCTGAAGCACCATAACTACATGAAGCAGTGTGCAAGATTATGTTGAAAACACCTCTTCAGAAACACTTCTAACACAAAAACAGTTCCCTGCTGCAAGCAGGAACTGGCTGATACCTCAAGAACACCTGGGTTTTGCCAGCTTCTGAACTTCTAGTGACCAGTGAAACTTCCAGACATGTTTTTTCTGCACTTTTTTATTGGTTAAGTTCACAGAAACCCCACTTAATTATTGCATAATGCCTTCATGAATCAAGTTTTTACTGTGCAATTCTAGTTGCAGTAAAATAAGTGTGCTTCATGTGTTAACAATTACAAGCTAGATTTATGAAACATCACACAATGTTTGCATTGGCTTTTCTAACTGCTTTATTCACAAAACAGTGTTAATATACCTAAAATAAATTCACCTTCCTTCTGAAACTCATTAAATTCTTGTGTCTCTGCACAGATACTCTTTAGTCTCCATGCACTCTAGGAATGTACCACATAAAATAAAGATGCTATGTTCCTGCTATTCTGTTCTTTTCAACCAGGCAGATGTGTTAGACATGGCTGGAGGCAGGTCTAAGCCTCATTTTACTGGGTTTGAAGTTACAGGCACATCATCTGTGATGGACTCAGTCCTAGAGAGCAAAGGGAATTACAGCAAGGATCTATTCCACCATAAAAGGACACCAAGAAGAACTTTGCTTTGAAGTTCTAATCTGTGCTGCAAGTTCAAGTTTGCTCTGCTTCCACTGGCTTCAGGGAATGTCATCTGTACTCCCACAGCTGTAAAATGTTATTTATACCTACGATCTAGTGGGGTCAGAGCTCCACAGAAATGGTATAAGAGAAAAAGCCAGAGTTGCCTTCCTGTAAGTGCAGGACTGTACACAATGCAAGGCAGGTCTGTAGCAACAGAGCTTTGGTTTTTCAAATCACGTTTTGTCTAGATAGAAACTCAAATTAAATTTACTTGGTAAGAAATATTTCTTTTCCTATTTATTACTATCTGACCTTTTAAAAGTAACTTCCAATTTTATATTATAAGACAAAATAATTCCCTTTCTAATTCCTTTTTTTTTTGCAAAGTTTGGCTTGTTTCTCTTGTTTTGGTGGGGTTTTTTTGGTTTTGTTTTTTTTGGGCTTTTTTTGGTGGTTTTTGTTTGTTTGTTTGTTTGTTTGTTTATATGGACATGTATATAAATTTATTTAGCTTTTTGTGGAACATGATTTATAAAAGAGACTGCAAGGAAGAAATTGGTGATGGAGAGGACTCTGCATAAGCAGGATATAACTGCTTTTCGTAGATCCTAGAAATCATAACAGTTTTATCAAAAGCCAAGTGAATTTCCTGCTTGGAACATGTGATCAGCTTGGAAAAAGTGTGGTTTTGTGCAATCTGTTTCCTGCCCAACTACAGTTTTGCCTTTGGCTAGACTAGCACCACAAGTCATAATCAATTAAAATTCTTGTTTTTCCTTTTGGAACCAAGCACTCGAGCTTTTTTTGTGAAAGTCTTAATGGTGGGTATATGTGTAAGTGTGAATGTTTTCCTATGTCATTCATATTAATGAAGGCTTGCAGGTGTATTTGTAACACGTTTTCTGAAGTAACTTGCAGAAAATATTTTTTCTTTTCCTTCTCTTTATGGAGACAGGCTCCCTACAGCATCTGCATATAAAATCAAATTTTGTGGCAAATCAGACATTCCATACCCCCAATCAGACCCTGAACTTGTACCAAGTTTAATCTCTTCTCTGGAAAAATGTTCTAGGAAAAGATTCAAACTATTCTCCATTTCAGAAGAAATACACTACTAATGAGGCATAGAAATATTCCTTCAGATTGACCTAGCAAAACAAATTTGTTTCTTCTTCCATCACTTGAGTAATAGATGTTGACAAAGTCATTGAATTATTTGGCTCTGAGTCTAGCTGAAATTTGTCTGAATGGTGAGTATGAGAGAAACGTTACAGATGTGGCTCAGCCTTGAGCAGCAAGCAGAATTTCCTTCTAATAGGTGATAGAGCAGTCACTCTTGCTACCCCAGGGTTCTGAGGTTTTCTGAAACCAAAGCACAGAAGTCTGCTAGGAAGATGCACAGCATTTGCCAGAATGTGTAATTCCAGAGAACTCACCAAGCCTAATGAAATGTTTTCCTCTTCTCTCTGGGATTTGTGTCAGTATTCACATTCTTCCCACAAAAAGTGTGATTCAGAGCCAAAAGCAGCTCTTCCTGGACTGCTAGGAAATCTTAGACCAGAAATTTGGAAGGAGTAACCCAAGAGTACTCACCTAGTGAGGCTCTTCTGCAGAGCATTGATAATAATTAGATATTATCCATATTGTCCAATAACCATAATAAGATTCCCTGTGTTTAAAACCAGAGATTAACAAGTAATCTAATTCCAGTCAGAAGCAAAGCATCAAAATGAACCTCCCTCAGAAAAGCTCTTTTGCCTGCTGTGATGTCTTGTATTTATAATGGCCATATTTTGCTACATAAGAAGGGTTTTACAGATTCAGACACGAGCTTTTACAGATAACAGAAACAGCACAAAGGACTCTTACACATACAGTGAAGTCCTAACTAACATATACAGTGTTAGCACAGAAGAGATTGACATGTGAAACGTCAAATCCTCCTCTTTCTCTGGATATACCTTTTTCCTTGCAGCATTTTGTCTCAAAAATGTCTTATAGAGGTAAAAGCAACATCAGCATCCTCTGCTTCAACTTTACACTGCAACAGGAAGTTCCATTTAAACATAAGGAAAAAGAAATTACTCTGAGTATAGTAAAAAATGGGAACAATGCCTGCAGAGAGTGTTGTTTCTTTTTAATGGAGACATCCAAACCCAGGCAGACACTGCCCTGAGTAGCTGACCCTGCTTTGAGGGGTGGGATTGGCCTGGGTTTGGACTAGATGATCCCCAG